>NW_027507784.1:318789597-319192097 GCF_037356315.1 Lithobates pipiens | reverse complement strand
GATGGTGCCTAATGACATTGGCTGTATGTTTGGGGTCGTTGACCTCCTGCGCAAAATATTTTGGGCCAATCACACCTCTCCCCGATGGTATGGCATGATGGATAAATATCTTTCTGTATTTCTCAGCACTGAGGACACCATTGATCCTGACCAAATCTCCAACTCTGCAGAAATACAGCCCCAAACTTGCTAGGAACCTCCACCATGCTTCACTGTTGCCTGCAGACACTCATTATTGTACCGCTCTCCAGTCCTTCACCAACAAACTGCCTCCTGCTACAGCCAAATATTTCATATTTTATCCAGTCCAGAGCACCTGCTGCCATTTTTCTGTACCCCGGTTCCTATGTTTTCATGCATAGGATGTGAAAACAAGGCTAAAGCTGAACACACACTATACAACTTTTGTTGTTTAGAGCTTTCCTTTAGATTTACCTTCAACTATGTAGTGCAAGAGCCTGTCTGATTACATACAAATTGAAAGTGTTTAGGTTTGACTTCATATTATATGGTTTTGGTAAATCTAAAGAAAAAAAATCGAAAGAGAATTGTATAGTGTGTAGCCAGCTTTACCGACTCAACTATGCTGTTTTGAGGCAAAGGGTGGTCACACCAAATATTGATTTGATGTAGATTTTCTTCTGTTCATTTACTTTTTGTTATGCTAATTGATAAAAATAAACTATTAACCCTTCTATTTCTGAAAGCAATCTTAATTTGCAGTGTTATTTTCACACCTGCCTAAAACTTTTGCACAGTATTGCGTGTCTGTGTGTGTGTGTGTGTGTGTGTGTGTGTGTGTGTGTGTGTGTGTGTGTGTGTGTGTATATATATATATATATATATATATATATATTTTTTTTTTTTTATATGTGTATATATCGATATAGATATACAGTATCTCACAAAAGTGAGTACACCCCTCACATTTTTGTTAAAGCGGAGGTCCACCCTAAAGTGGACCTTCCGCTCATTGGAATCCCCCCCCCCCCCCTCTGGCGCCACGATCGGCACCTTTCAGGGGGGAGGGGGGTGCAGTTACCTGGATAATCCAGGTAACTGCACCCACTTCCAGGATAGCTCTCTGCGGAAAAAGGGGCGTAGAGCTACGCCCCTTTCCGAAAGTCCCCCGCTGCCTGCTGGGAAACACACAGATCCCAGAGGCAGCGGGTCCATCCTTATTGCGCAGCGCGATTTGCGCATGCGCAGTAGGGAACCGGGAAATGAAGCCGAAAGGCTCCACTTCCTGATTCCCATACCCAAGATGGCGGCGGCAGCACCCGAGTGACGATCGAGAGATCGGCTTCGGGTGCCGACATCGCGGGCACGCTGGGCGGGTAAGTTTCCTTATTTTAAAAGTCAGCAGCTGCTGTATTTGTAGCTGCTGGCTTTTAAAAAATAAAATAAAAATGGCGGACTCCCGCTTTAATATCTTATTATACCTTTTCATGTGACAACACAGAAGAAATGACACTTTGCTACAATGTAAAGTAGTGAGTGTACAGCTTGTATAACAGTGTAAATTTGCCGTCCCCTTAAAATAACTCCACACACAGCTATTAATGTCTAAACCGCCGGCAACAAAAGTGAGTACACCCCTAAGTGAAAATGTCCAAATTGGGCCCAATTAGCCATTTTCCCTGCCAGTGTCATGTGACTCAGTGTTACAAGGTCTCAGGTGTGAATGGGCAGCAACTGTGTTAAATTTGGTGTTATCACTCTTACTCTCTCATACTGGTCACTGGAAGTTGAACATGGCACCTCATGGCAAAGAACTTTGAGGATCTGAAAAAAAAATTGTTGTTCTACATAAAGATGGCCTAGGCTATAAGAAGATTGCCAAGACCCTGAAACTGAGCTGTAGCATGGTGGCCAAGACCATACAGCGGTAAATGTTGTTTTTGGGAAATAGACGTATGAGTTCTGCCAGCATTGCTGCAGAGGTTTACTGGGTGGGGGGTCAGCCTGTCAGAGCTCAGACCATACACCGCACACTGCATCAAATTGGTCTGCATGGCTGTCATCCCAGAAGGAAGCCTCTTCTAAAGATGATGCACAAGAAAGCCCACAAACAGTTTGCTGAAGACAAGCAGACTAAGGACATAGATAAGTGAAACCATGTCCTGTGGTCTGATGAGACCAAGATAAACTTATTTGGTTCAGATGGTGTCAGGCGTGTGTGGCAGCAACCAGCTGAGGAGTACAAAGACAAGTGTATCTTGCCTACAGTCAGGCATGGTGGTGGGAGTGTCATGGTCTGGGGGTGCATGAGTGCTGCTGGCACTGGGGAGCTACAGTTCATTGAGGGAACCATGAATGCCAACATGTACTGTAACATACTGAAGCATGATCCCTCTCCCTTCGGAGACTGGGCCGCAGAGCAGTATTCCAACATGATAACGATCCCCAAACACACCCCCAAGACTACCACTGCCTTGCTAAAGAAGCTGAGGGTAAAGGGGATGGACTGGCCAAGCATGTCTCCAGACCTAAACCCTAATGAGCATCTGTGGGGCATCATCAAACGGAAGGTGGCAGAGCACAAGGTCTCTAACATCCGCCAGCTCTGTGATGTCATCATGGAGGAGTGGAAGAGGACTCCAGTGGCAACCTGTGAATCTCTGGTGAACTCCATGCCCAAGAGGGTTAAGGCAGTGCTGGAAAATAATGGTGGCCACACAAAATATTCACACTTTCGGCCCAATCTGGACATCTTCACTTAGGGGTGTACTCACTTTTGTTGCCAGCGGTTTAGACATTAATGGCTGTGTGTTGAGTTATTTTGAGGGGACAGCAAATTTACACTGTTATACAAGCTGTGCACTCACTACTTTACATTGTGTCATTTCTTCAGTGTTGTCACATGAAAAGATATAATAAAATATTTACAAAAATGTGAGGGGTGTACTCACTTTTGTGAGATACTGTATATATATATCTATAGATATACACGCTGGGGAAAATAATTATTTGATCCCCTGCAGATTTTGTAAATTTGCCCACTTCCAAAGAAATGAAGGGTCTATCATTTTTATCGTAGGTGTATTTTTAATGATAGAGACAGAACATCAACCAAAAATTCAGAAAAACACACAAATCGAGTTGCAGTTCAGTGAGTAAAATAAGTATTTGATCCCCTACCGACCAACAATAATTGTGGCTCCCACAGACTGACTACAGTATGAGCTCATGTGGTACACAGATTACTCCCGTCAATTTTAAGAAGTTTCTCCAACAACTCGTTATGTGTATAAAAGACACCTGTCCACAGAATCTTTCTTCCATTCACCATGCCTGGTGAGAAGGAGACAACTGTTGGAGTGATTTTTCGCAAATGGAAGAAATACAAAATTAACCATAAGGCTGGGTTCACACTGGAGCGATGCGGGAACGCTGCGAATCCGCTGCGTTTTCCCGCATCGCATGCCTCCCGCCGGCAGTTCACACTGCCCTATGCGGACTGCTGGGAGTGTCAGTGAAATGTTAATGACACCCCCAGATCAGTTCGCATATCGCAGTGCGATCTGCAAACTCGGACAGGAATCGGATTGCATGGTGTGAACACCCATGCGATCCGATTCTGCTGCGGACCAAAAAAAAAGGGTCCTGTGCGAGTTTGCAGCGGGTGCGATGCGAATTCAGCCATACTATCTGTATGGCTGAACTCGCATCGCACAGAGATCGGATGTGATTCGCACTGCAGTGCGGTGCGAATCACATCCGGGTCTCCCAGCCTCAGCGGTGTGAACCCGGCCTTAATCACCCTCGGTCTGGAGCTCCATGCAAGATTTCGCCTCATGGGGTAAGGATGGTCATGAGAAAAGTGAGGAATCAGCCCAGAAATACATAGGAGGAGCTTGTGAATGATCTCATGGCATACGGGATCACAGTGACCAAATCATTGGTAACATAATACTCCGCCATGGATTGAAATCCTTCTCTGAATCATTTAGATGGCCATTGGCAAACTTCAGAGGTACATGTGCATTGAGGAGGGAGCCTCAAGAAGACACATTTACAGGCCCGTCTGAAGTTTGCAGAAAAACATCTAAATGATTCAGAGAAGGATTGGGGGAAAGTGCTGTGGTCAGATGAGACCAAAATTTTGCTCTTTGGCATTAACTCAACACACCGTGTTTGGAGGAAGAAAAATGCTGACTATGACCCTAAGAACACCATCCCTACAGTCAAGCACGGAGGTGGAAACATTATGCTTTGGGGATATTTCTCTGCTAAAGATACAGGCCGACTTTGCCCGATTGAAAGGGCAATGGACGGGGCCATGTATTGTAAAATCTTGGGTGAGAACCTTCTTCCCTCAGCCAGAACACTGAAGATGGGTCATGTATGGGTCTTCCAGCATGACAGTGACCCAAAATGTACCGCCAAGACAACAAAGGAGTGGCCCAAGAAAAAGCACATTAAGGTCATGAAGTGGCCTAGCCAGTCTCCAGACCTTAATCCTGTAGAAAATGTGTGAAGTGAGTTGAAACTTTGAGTTGCCAAGCGACAGCCAAGAAACCTTAAAGGGTAAGTTCATCTTTAAAGAAAAACCTGTAAGGTGAACTTACAATGGACCCCCTTTCCCATCGCACCCGGTCCCGCTGTACCTGAAGCCGGTGGTCTCCTGCACTGACACATCTCTGACCTATCAGGACCCGCGTAGCCCGTCTTGTCAGTGCTGGAGAAGAGGAACGAAAGCCTTGCAGATTTCAAACCCCCGGGCCGGTAAAGCGGCAATATGATGTGTCAGTGCGGGAGATCGCCGGTTTCAGGTGCGATGGGGTCCCGGTAAGTTCACCTTACAGATTTACAGATTTTCTGTAACGGTGAACTTACACTTTCAGGATTTATAGAAGGTCTGTAAAGAAGAGTGGACCAAAATCCCTCCTAAGATGTGTGCAAACCTGGTCACCAACTACAAGAAACGTCTGACCTCTGTGCTTGCCAACAAGGGTTTCTCCACTAAGTTATGTTTGGGGATCATATTATATAGATATATATTATATATATATATATATTAGTTTTTTTCTATTTCTTTGGAATTGGGCCGGTATTTGCCTCAGCATTTGAGCCTCACAAGGAAGCAAGTAATTATGGAAAGTAGGTGGCTGTATTTCTCGCAGGGACTAGCTACCATCTGGCAAATCCTACTGTTGCAAATTGTCTTACCACAATGCTGGTCTGAGTTGTATTTCCTGGCAGTTAAAGTGCCCAGACTAGGCACAATAAAGTGTATCTACAGTAAAACAAAAACTTATTTTGTAAATTTCGAGTGGCGTATGAGAGCGTTTAAACAATGTTACTTTTTTTTTTGTCTTTAGTTATACTTTAAAGAGGAAGTAAACCCTCCTGCAAAAATAAAAATAAAAACACACCCTGCAAGATAAAGGCATAATGAGCTAGTATGCATAGCATACTAGCTCATTATCAATTACTAACCCGAGAACGAATCCCCCGTAGCCGTCCTCGTCTCCCTCTCAAGCCACCGACATGTTGCCCAGGGCTTGCTTCAGGGTATCACGGCTCCAGCACTGTGATTGGCCGGAGCTGTGATGATGTCACTCCCGCGCATTCTCGCGGGAGCCCGCTGTGAACACCACAGTACAACTGAAGCAACGGCACATACTGCCATTGCTTCAGTTGGCTTAACTGCGCATGTGCCGCATGACGTCGGCACATGCAAATACAGGGATATCTCCTAAGCTTGTGGCCATGAGCACGAGAGACAGAACAGGGACGAGTGTGTGTGTGTGTGTGTGTGTGTGTGTGTTTGTGTAAACACACACTTCCCTGTTCTGTTCTGAGAGGAATGACAGATCGGGTGTTCCTATTAGCTAGGAACTACGATCCGTCACTTCCTCTGGTCAGCCCCCTCCCCCTTCAGTTAGAATCACCTCCCAGGGAACACAGTTTACCCCTTGATCGCCCCCTAGTGTTAACCCCTTCCCTGTCAGTGCCATTTTTACAGTAATCAGTGCATTTTTATAGCACTGATCGCTGTATAAATGCCAAAAGTCCCAAAAATGTGTCAAAAGTGTCTGATGTGTCCCCCATAATGTCGCAGTCCCGATAAAAATCACAGATCGCCGACATTACTAGTAAAAAAAATAATAAAAATGCTATAAATGTATCCCCTATTTTGTAGACGCTATAACTTTTGCGCAAACCAATCAATAAACGCTTATTGCGATTTTTTTTTTTTTTTACCAAAAATATATAGAAGAATACATATCAGCCTAAACTGAGAAAAAAATTGCTTTAAAAAAAAAATATAGGAATATTTATTATAGCAAAAAGTACAAAATATTGTGTTTTTTTTTTTTTTTTTTCAAAATTGTCGCTCTTTTTTTTGTGTATAGCGCAAAAAATAAAAACCGCAGAGGGGATCAAATACTACCAAAAGAAAGCTCTATTTGTGGGGAAAAGGGATGTCAATTTTGTTTGGGTGTAACGCCACATGACTACGCAAATGTCAGTTAAAGCGACACAGTGCCGAATCGCAAAAAATGGCCCGGTCACTCAGTAGCCAAATATTCCGGAGCTGAAGTGGTTAACAGTGAATACGGTTACTGTCCGATAAATTCCATTCATTCCAAAATCAAAAGTTAAAAAACAAACAAAGGTACTTTTAAGGCGACATTCATCCAGTCATCGAATGTACAACGAATATTCCTATGAACGTTCGTTTGGGGATTGACTGGTGTATAGCCCAGCTTTAGGGTTTGCATACACTTTAGGAATTATGGATGGGATCAGAAGAAGGTGGATTGTGCTCTGTACATTTCTATGTCTATGCCGGCTCATAGCGGAGTGGGGGATGTAACACGAGTTCCCATTGTTTAATATCTATGGAAAGATCTTCCTGTCCTTGAGAAAAAGGTGAGACGAGACTGGCTGGAATTACCAGAAATTATGGCCGGAAAATAATTCAGAAAAGAGGGGCGACCTACACAATCTATAGTCTTTCTACAGATGTAGGCTTGATTTATATGGAAGTCATGATCATTGGTTGAAAGAGGACCTGTCATTAGATATATTAGTCCCTGCATGATAAGTGATGTGTAAGCCCCTGTACACACGGTCGGAGATTTTGCCAACCAAATCCGTCGGATTTTGCCCGTCGGATTTAGTCAGACGGATTGTGTCCGAAACTGTTGCATACACACGGTCGGGCCAAGTTGGCAAAAAATCCGATCTTTCAGAGCGTGATGACGTAATTCTGTTACGATGGGACTACATTCAGGCTAGTAGCCAATAGCTTTGATGTAGGAATTTGATCTGAGCATGCGTGGCACTTGGTCCGATGAAAATGCTCTACACATGATCGGATTAGGTCCGTCCGGCCCAGCTGGTCGGGAAATATTTCCAACATGTTGGAAAATTGGGTCGGACGGAGATTCGGACGGAATCAGTCCGATACATATCACACACAGTCGGATTACCTGACGACACGGTCCGATAAGACTCATTCCGACAGATTCTCTCTGTGTACTAGGGCTAAGGGTTAGCACTTCAGGTATTTATTACCTCTCATAGAGCCCACAGGACTACCCCCCCCCCCTCCCCCGGCAGTGCTTTCATCTTCTTTTCTCTCCAGAAGGAAGACGCTATCTTTGTTCAGGCATCGTCCAGAGTCATCATCAGGGTGGGTTTGATTTAAATCACTAGTAAAAAGACTCGATTTAAATCATAATTTTTAAAGAGCAACTGTCATCTCTGTCCTCTGACCCGCTGTTGACTCCCCGACAGTCCCAATCACTTTAATGGGACGGCTGGTGATGTGGCAGTGACACAACAAGGTGAGGGACGTGGCGGCAGCAGGTGAGTGGATGCCGCTAACAGGCGCTGCCATGATGGATCTGAAATGACAGGTGCTCTTTAAATGTAAGGACTTATTCTTGCTGGTAATTAGAATCTTTAATATTTGCAAACAAAATGAAGGTTTCCTATTTAGAATAATAATCTGTCAGGTTAGTAAAGCCGCAATATCAAAATCTATTCAATCATACAGTTTGTAGTGTACATAGATTTGCAAAACAATGGGATAAAGGAATATTCCTGAATTTTGTTTTATCTCATAGTTACTGTGACATTGTGTGAATGCATCAATGCAGTGCGTGTTATCTCAGCTTGCGGAGCTTGGATTCATTGAATGAGTTTACCAAAAAATGTAAATATTGCAGAAGATATGGCCGTATGCTACATAAATTAAGCCCCATTTCATAAATAAAAGAAAAAAAAGTAGGTGTGGCGCTGTTCTTCTATGATAAAAAAACATATAAAACATAAAGTGACTAGTGCTATAAATAGTATGAAACGATAATTGTGGTGCCCCTGCAACGTGGTTAATTAAAAAATGATTGCTGTTTTTTATATGTTGATGCCAATGCAGTTGATCATATAAAGTGCTATAATGGGATTAAAACTCCTACTAATGTGTTTAAGTGGTGCTACCCCGTTTCCCCGAAAATAAGACCTAGTGTGATTGACGGTGATGGCTGCAATATAAGCCCTACCCCCCCAAATAAGCCCTACCCAGTTTCCCCGAAAATAAACCCTACCCTGAAAATAAGACCTACAAGGACTTTAACTTATTTTAGCTTTAGCTTATTTGAGGGGTAGGGCTTATATTGCAGCCATCACCGACAATCACGCTAGGTCTTATTTTCGGGAGAGTAGTTGATAAAGTAGCGTAATATCTGTAATGTCACACTTAATTGATATGTGTAAATTACCATTCACATTAAGCATAGGCTCCACACTTAAAACTTATTATAAGCTTCGTGCTGGTATAAACCTATAATAAAGTGATAAATACTCTACAATGCCACGCTTAATTAAAAAAAAAAGTGTACAAATTAGAATTTGCATTAAAGCGGCAGTAAACCCGCTATTTTTTTATTTTTTTTTTAACACCTGCAAAGCAAAAGGCATAATGAGCTAGTATGCACCGCATACTAGCTCATTATGAAATACTTACCTTAGAACGAGGCCCCGACATCTGGCACGATCCACGCCGAGGGAGCTGACATGCTCCCTCGGCGTTTCTTCCGGGTATCGCGGCTCCGGCGCTGTGAGTGGCCGGAGCAGCGATATCGTCACTCCCGCGCATGCGCGCGGGAGATTTCATTCCGGCCGGCCGGACACTGCCGGATTTTCAGGCCGAGAATCCCCTCATGCGCATGCGCCGCTGCAGTCAGCGGCGCATACCAAGGGGAATATCTCCTAAACCGTAAAGGTTTAGGAGATATTTTTTTTACCTACAGGTAAGCCTTATTATAGGCTTTCCTGTAGGTAAAAGTTAAAAAAAAGAGTATACAACCACTTTAAGCATAGAGTCCACACTTCAAACTTATTTAAACTTCATGCTATTATGAAACAGTGATGAAGTGATAGGTGCTCAGTAATAAAGTGTTCAGTGCTGGTTATCCACAAATAAAGCTGTTGTATCTTCTCCTCTTAATAAAGTGCTTGCGGTACAGGTGACAAATCTGTGCCCTTATTCAGAATGCACTCACCGGATTCTTCTTAACCCCCCCTCCCCCCCCCCCCGGGGTACTAAGCAGCCACAGTATTTGCCACTGTGTTGCACTCTGGGAGATAGGTCCTTTTTTGTGGTATTGGCGTTCCTCCGTAGTTTAGTGTGTAAAGAAGAGAAGGGTGCCCATAGCGCATTATCGCTTAAAAAACATTTATTGTAATACAAAAAGCGGTGAGATATACTCACATTTCATTAAAAAATATCAAACATGTATTGCTGACACAAGTAGCCGAGGAAAGAGCTGTCTACGGCCTCAAAACGGAAGTGGAGTTAAGACGCACTGTAGCTCCGCTAATACGCGTTGCGTCACACTAGACATCATCTGGAGCCCATTAGCTCCATTTTATGCTGAATAAACTAAATTATTAATGTATCGTAAATAAAAAAACATCTTTCGATAGATTTTTACTCCAAAAGCATTTTATTAAACTAAAAATCAAAAAAATTGTTTTAAATCCCCCAAAAAATCCGATTTTAAATAAAAAAAATCCGATTTTTTTTTTTGATTTAAAAAAAAAAAAAAAATCATAGATTTTTATCCACCCTGGTCACCGTCTACTTCCTTGATTGAGATGCCGGCTGAGATGAGGCAATCCTGTAAATCCTGGTGCTTGAGCAGTTGTTGGCTGTGTTCACAAATGTCTAACACACATCAGCTCACAATGTGCTTTGCTACAATGTTACAAAATCCAGTCTGATCACTGAAGAAGGGGAGACTGAGGAAATGCTTCCCCCTGCCTGCAGCAGACAAATTACATCATCTCAACCTAACAAAAGCTAAAATTGAAGCTCCACAGGTCCAGATACAACTTTATTCCATTAAAGGTCAGGGGTACAATATAACCACTTCCCATCCAGGCCAATTCTGACATTTTTCTCCTACATAAAAAAATTCATAATTTATTTGCTAGAAAATTACATAGAACCCCCAAACATTATATATATTTTTTTAAGCAAAGACCCTAGAGAATAAAATGGTGGTCATTGCAATGTTTTATTTCGCATGGCATTTGCGCAGCAATCTTTCAAACACTTTTTTGGGGGAAAAAAACAAACAGTTTCCTGTTTAAAAAAAAAAAACAGTAAAGTTAGCTCAATTTTTTGTATAATGTGGAAGATGAAGTTACACCGAGTAAATAGATACCTAACATGTCACGCTTCAAAATTGCACACGTTGGTGGAATGGCGCCAAACTTTGGTACTTAAAAATCCCCATAGGTGACGCTTTAAACATTTTTACTGGTTACTTGTTTTGAGTTACAGAGGAGGGCTAGAATTATTGCTCTCACTCTAACGTTTGCGGCGATACCTCACATGTGTGGTTTGAACACCGTTTTCATATGTGGGCGGGACTTACGTATGCGTTCGCTTCTGCGTGCGAGCACATGGGGGACAGGGGCGCTTTCATTTTTTTTTTATTGTTAATTTTACTTTTCTGTTTTTAGTTTGACACTTTAAAATTTTTATTAAAAAATTTGAATTACTTTTTTTCCTATTACAAGGAATGTAAACATCTCTTGTAATAGGAATATGGCATGACAGGTCCTCTTTACAGTGAGATATGGGGTCAATAAGACCCCACATCTCACCTCTAGGCTGGGAAACCTGAAATAAAAAAATAAACGATCACGGCTTCGCAGCCGAGGCGGCACCATTCGTTTGAATGCAGAGGCCTGGCCTGACGTCATAACATCGCGCCCGGCCTCCGAACGATCATAGAGACTCCAGTGAGCATCTAGTCCGCCGGAAATCTCTATGGTCACCATCCGGGGCCGGCGGATCCTGTCTCCGACTCACCAATGTAAGTGGTGAGTCGGTAGAAGCACTGGAGGGCGGCGGGAGGGGGGGTGTCCCCTCTCGCTGCCCGTAAGAACGATCAATCAGTGGAACAACCGATATGATCATTCTTAAGGTGTAGGGAATCGCCGGCTGAAAAAGCCAATTTCTGAATGACGCCTGTAGCTGCGGGCTTCATTCAGATATACCTTCTCAAAGTTAAGGACGTCCTGGGATGTTCCTTGGGTGGGAAGTGGTTAAAAAAGTAGCCAACGCATTTTGGGGGTCTGAGTGCCCCCTTCATCAGGGCTAGAAAGTACATTAGAAGGTTTACATATCAATCAGATTATATATATATATATATATATATATATATATATATATATATACACACACACACACACACACACACACACACACACACACACACACACACACACACACACACACACACACACACACACACACACACACACACACACACACACACACATTATATATAGATATAGATCTTGCATGGGCAAGAGTCAGTCACCCCGGAACACAGATACCGGGCTGGCGTGCGTTTTTCACATGCGTCTTCAATGCGCAGGAAATTGTACGCTTTTATGCAGGGTCACATGTGACTGCAGCCTTAGTAAAAGCTGTAATACCATCCACCCTGGTTGTTGGTACAACATAGGTACCCTATGTCCCATTAACCTCCCTCATATATTATGATGGTTGCTGAGCCCCCCCCCCTTCATTGGTTGTATTTACCAGCAGAGCAGACACAGATTCTTGCATAGGACCCATACCATTCCAACTATGAGCTGCTCTACGTGTCGCATACCTCATGCAACTTCATCTGTGCAATTTCTGGATAGCGATATTCGGGGAAAGCTGGCTGCCATTCATAGCTCCTGTGTGTAACGGTAGACGAAGGAATGAGAGTCTCATAACTCACTTCAATCAGACGAGCCGGACACTGGAGAGCTCTGCTAGAACGGGATTATGAAATTGTGATGAATATGAAGGGACATTGCATAGAGGTCACGTCTGGTTGTTAAAGAACGAGATATTCTTTAATATTCACAGCTGAGCTCCAGGCACAGACACGTTCTTCCAACTATATTCCTTAACAGCCACAAAGGACATCCATCCATTCAATGTGCACCAAATGCATTCACATACCCAGATATTACCTTGTAAAAGCAGAGGTGACATTGTCACCGTGCTGTACATAGCCTGTGCAGACAAAGGGGCCGACATCTCCACCCCCTACAGGTAAATAACATGCCTAAAATACATTAAATTCGTAGAGTCGTGTGAAAAGGTAAGTGCACCTCACAAGTGTTGACTTTTTCAACATAACTGAACAGGCAAACATTAGATCTTTATATTGTGCCTACAGATAAAGGTGACATCTACATGAAAAAATTACAAATACAATTGACATGGTGTATTAATTTTCATGGGGGGGGGGGGGGGGTCTCCAATATTTTCAGTACAAGGGCCACACTGAATATTTAAAAACTATTTGTAGACCCCCCTTCAGATCAGAAGCCCTCCCTTCCATCAGATCTCCCTTTCAAATCAGAAGCCTCCCCCTTTAACATCCACAGCTGATCACAGATCATGGTAAAGGGCCAATCACAGCAGCCCTTTACCATGTGATCAGCTGGTTCCAAACACAGCTGATCACATGTAAACACACTTGCTGGATTTTGGCATTTTCTTATGCGCTGTCACAGTATGAGGTGAGGGGGGGCGGTAACCAACAAGTGCAAGAGGGGGCATGTACACAGATAATCGGGGCACTAATTATTAGAGCAGCCCCATCAGTGCTGCCTAATCAGTACAGTCTATCAATGCTGCCTCATCAGTGCAGCCTACCAGTGCCCCTCAGTGCAACCTCGTCAGTGCAGCCTACCATTCCCTTCAGTGCAGCCTACTAGTGCCCCTCAGTGCTGCTTCATCAGTGCAGCCTACTAGTGCAGCCTATTAGTGCCCCTCAGTGCAGCCTCATCCGTGCAGCCTACCAGTGCCCCTCAGTGCTACCTCATCAGTGCAGCCTACCAGTACCCCTCAGTGCTGCTTCATCAATGCAGCCCATCAGTGCCGCCTCCTCAGTGCCCATCAGTGGTGCCTCCTCTGTGCTTATCAGCTCATCCTCATCAGTGCTGCCTTATCAGCGCAGTCTACCAGTGCCCATCAGTGCAGCCTCATCATGCACACATCTGTGAAGAAGAAGAATTGCTTATTTGAAAAATTGTATTACATAGATAGTCTGGTTGAAAAAAAATACACAAATCCATCTAGTTCAACTAATAAAGAGGGAAGAAAAAAGTCCTATATACACAATCCTATACCCACAGTTGATCCAGAGGAAGGCGAAATAACCCCAGAAAAGCATGCTCCAATTTGCTCCAGCAGGAGAAAAAAGTTCTCCCTGAGACCCGAGAGGCAATCGGATATTCCCTGGATCAACTTCACCTATAACAAAAGCTCACATTTTCAGTAGTTTATCAAAAAATGTAAAAACTCAGTGATGATTAAATAGCAAAAGAAAGCTCTATTTATTTGAAAAAAATGCTAAAAAATGCATATGGGTACAGTTCTGCATGGTCCCATAACGGTCATTTAAAGTGTGACAGCGCTGAAAGCTTAAAATTGGCCTGGGTAGGAAGCGGGTGAAAGTGTCCAGTATTGAAGTGGTTAATAAGATTCCCCAATTGAAATGAATCATTCCACTGTAAGAAAAATCATCTACAAGTAGCATAGATCTCAAACAACTTTTTTTTTTTTCATGGGGCTGGCACTCAGCAGATCCAGCCCCAAAATAAGTCTTCAAGAATCCAAGAATCCCAAAATTTTATCGCAGGATCTACAGGTAACTCTTAAAACCATTGCGGACAAAATGCATGCATCTACAATCATAAAGAGATCGCACTAATTCAACCTGCATAAGAGCTGTGTTAATGGCCTTTGATGTCCAAAGAGAACATTAGAGCAACATTACAGTTTCCCATTGAACATGCAAAGACCTCCTCCTGATGGAACAATGTACTAAAGGCTACTTGGTCACAGCGGCGTCGCTAGGGGGTGGCTATTGGGGCTAAAGCCCCCCCCCCCTGTATCTGGGGCCCATATCCCCAAGTCTCTTACCACAGGGGTCCCTGCCTAACCTGCAGGCCATGGCCTCTCTGCAGCTGGGCCGCAGGTGCGGCGAGCGGACAGGCTGCATGAGAGAGTCAGGTAGGTCGAATGAGAGAAGCAGGCGGGCGGACAAGAAAAGATGACATCATCTCTCTCCGCCCACCCTGCATCACTGCTCTTCCACCCTCACATCCAGACCTCTTCAGGAGGTGGTACTGCGAGGATCAGCGAGATGACAGTATCTCTCATTGCCCGCCCAGCATTACTGCACTCCTGTCCTCACTCAGAACCGACACTGCACCTACCTCTGTGCTAAATGGACCAGTGCTGCCAGCCTGCTACCGACGCAGCGAGAATGCACATTTGGTGGCACTGGCTGGTATGGCAAGTGACAATCCACAAATAGTGGCAGGGGATGTGGCATGAGATCATACACATCTGGTGGCAGGTAACAATGCACTTCTGGCGACAGGCGATGTGGCAAGTGACAATCCGCATCTGGTGGCAGGTGACAATCCACATCTGGTGGCAGGTGACATGGCAAGTGACAATCCAAATCAGGTGACGGTGGCAAGTGACAATCCGCATCTGGTGGCAGGCGACAGTGGCAAGTGACAATCCGCATCTGGTGGCAGGCGACATGGGCAAGTGACAATCCGCATCTGGTGGCAGGCGACAGTGGCAATGCAAATGTAAGGCCATCTGTTCAAAAGTGAAGTTGAATCGGAAACGGGCATTTAAAAACAATAACGATCCAAAGCACATTAGCAAACTTGCCAAGGAATAGCTCAAAAAAGAAGAAATGGACTTCCCTAGTCAAAGACCAGATTTGATTCCCATTGAAATTTGATTGGGGTATTTTGAAATGGGGAGTTCATGCAAGGAAACCCCAAACTTCCAGCAACTAAAGGAATTTTGCATGTGGTCACAAAGTGGTTGCCAGAGACTGGTGGACATTTATAGACAAGGACTGTACCTTCTTTTCCATTATAGGTAAAAAATTGATTCCAAACAGATGCAACCTGCCGTCATTGAGTTCATGATGAAGGAGGGGAGCAGACTGTACCACAAGGCTACAGAATATTTACAGATATGACACCATTCTCAGGAGTCACCAATGACAAAACATTGCTCTCGTCAGTGGTGTCATCATCATAAACATTTTGTAGAATAATCTGGATGTTGGACAGCCTGCCCCCCTTCTTCATCAAGAACTCAAGGACTTATATTTGGAATCTTATTTAGCTGCAATGAAAAAGGAGAAAGTATAGTCCTTGGATATAACTGTCCATCAGTCTCGGACATCGACACATGGACATTTTTGACTGCATCCACAGTTTCTTTAGGTGCAGGATGCTCGTGGTTTCGTTGCATGAAGTCCCCATTACAGAATGTCAATGGAAAGAAGAATAGGAGGTATTATAGAGGAAGAGTTATGCCTCGTACACACTATCGGACTTTCCGCCAACAAAACCGTGGAATTTTGTCCAAAGGGCGTTGGCTCAAACTTGTCTTGCATACACGTGGTCACACAATTGTTGGCCAACAATTCCAAATGTAGTGACGTACTACAAGGTTTTTCAGCTCTTTAGCGCCACCCTTTGGGCTCCTTCTGCTAATTTTGTGTTAGTAGAAGTTTAGTGAGTGTTGATTCGTGCTTTTCTTTTCACGTTTTTCATTTAGCGCTTTTCAGTTCATGCTTTTCATTTCGTGCTTTTCAGTTCTGAACGACCGTTCATCAACCAGACATGTGACAGAATTGGAAGAGATAACGCGTTATTTATTATTGGCCTTGGAGTTATTGCTTTGACATTATTTTTTGGGTTGAATAATGATTTGATTTGGTATATTTTCTATATTTTTGGATGTATAGAATGCACTTTTTGGTTAAGTTCTATTGGCAGATAGCATGTCTAATTTTATTTGTTTTCTTTTTTTAATGCACAATAAAAAAATAGTGTAGAATAATACTTGGCGATGTGTTTTACTTCAAATGACAGTTTGGGAGGAGCAGTTACATTTAAAAAAATACAATGTAAAATTGACAAGGGACACCAACATAGTTGTAATGGTGTTGTGGTAACTTGCACAGATAAAAAAAAAAAGCATAATAATATTATTAATATTATTATTCAATTTGTTTGCAATAACTCCATCAGTATCACCAGCAAAGCAGCTTCATTATTATCCCATTAACTAGTTGCTGACCGCCGGCCGTCAAATGACGGCCAGGCGGCGCAGCTATTGTGACGGGAGGCCGTCATATGACGGCCTCCTGTTTAAACAGGGATGCGCGCGATCCTGCGCGCGCATTCCTGTTTCTTCGGTGGCGGCGTGTCACGGAGACACCGCTCGCCACCGAAGGGGGTGAACAGCCATTCGTTATGGCTGTTTACCACGTGATCGGCCGTGATGAAGTCACGGCCGATCACAGATGGTCACACCCCCTACCTGCACGGCGCATGCGCGCGATCGCGAGCGCGCTGCGCGTGCACGTCGGTGGCGGCGTGTTCCCCGGGAACACTGCTCGTCACCGACACTGGTAAACAGCCATTGGCTGGCTGTTTACCCACGTGATCGGCTGTGATCCTTTCACAGCCGATCACTAAAATGTAAACAAACCGCGGTAACGGGATGTTACCGGGTTCTCCTCCTCACACACCGATCGTGTGTGAGGAGGAGATTGCGGTAACATCTCGTTACCGCATACAGTGTACACCAAACATACTGATTGCCCCCCCCCCCCCAATAAAGAGGACCTGTCACCACCCCTCATAGTACCTGTCAATCACAGTCCATCAGAGTACCTGTCACAGTCCATTAGAGTATTTGAGTACCTGTCCCAGCCCATCAGAGTACCCGAGTACCTGTCCCAGCCCATCAGAGTACCCGAGTACCTGTCCCAGCCCATCAGAGTACCCGAGTACCTGTCCCAGCCCATCAGAGTACCTGTCCCAGCCCATCAGAGTACCCGAGTACCTGTCCCAGCCCATCAGAGTACCCGAGTACCTGTCCCAGCCCATCAGAGTACCCGAGTACCTGTCCCAGCCCATCTGAGTACCCGAGTACCTGTCCCAGCCCATCTGAGTACCCGAGTACCTGTCACAGTTCATCTGAGTACCCGAGTACCTGTCCCGGCCCATCAGAGTACCCGAGTACCTGTCACGGCACATCAGAGTACCCGAGTACCTGTCACGGCACATCAGAGTACCCGAGTACCTGTCACGGCACATCAGAGTACCCGAGTACCTGTCACGGCACATCAGAGTACCCGAGTACTTGTCACGGCACATCAGAGTACCCGAGTACCTGTCACGGCCCATCAGGGTACCCGAGTACCTGTCACGGCCCATCAGGATACCCGAGTACCTGTCACGGCCCATCAGGGTACCCGAGTACCTGTCACAGTCCATTAGAGTACCGAGTACCTGTCACAGTCCATTAGAGTACCGAGTACCTGTCACAGTCCATTAGAGTACCGAGTACCTGTCACAGTCCATTAGAGTACCGAGTACCTGTCACAGCCCATCTGAGTACCCGAGTACCTGTCACAGTTCATCTGAGTACCTGTCACCGCCCTTCAGAGTACCCAAATACCAGTCACCAAACCATCAGAGTACCTGTCACCAGGCCATCAGAGTACCCGAGTACCTGTCACCAGGCCATCAGAGTACCCGAGTACCTGTCACCAGGCCATCAGAGTACCCGAGTACCTGTCACCAGGCCATCAGAGTACCCGAGTACCTGTCACCAGGCCATCAGAGTACCCGAGTACCTGTCACCAGGCCATCAGAGTACCCGAGTACCTGTCACCAGGCCATCAGAGTACTCGAGTACCTGTCACCAGGCCATCAGAGTACCCGAGTACCTGTCACCAGGCAATCAGAGTACCCGAGTACCTGTTCCAGTCCATCTGAGTACCCGAGTACCTGTCACAGTCCACCTGAGTACCCGAGTACCTATCTCCAGCCCATCAGAGTACCCGAGTACCTATTTGCAGCCCATGTCTCATAGAATATACGTTGGGGTGTTTACTTTCCAAAATGGGGTCATTTTGTGGGTAATTTCACTGTCCTGGTGGTCCAGGACCTTCAAAAGTGTGATGGGTAGGAATGAAATAAGATGTGTCATTTATGCTCCTAGAACGCCTGAACGTACTACTTCAATGTTTGGCCCATCTATGTGGCCAGGCTGTGTAAAAGTCCTACACATGTGGTATCGCCATACTCGGGAGGAGTAGCAGAATGTATTTTGGGGTGTAATTTTTGCTATATACATGTTATGTGTTAGAAATATCTTATAAATTGACAATTTTGTGTAAAAAAAAATGCGTTTTAATTTTTTTCCACATATTCCAAAAACTTCTGGAAAAAAATGAACCGTTCAAAAGACTCATTATGCCTCACAGATTATACGTTGGGGTGTTTGCTTTCCAAAATGGGGTAATTTTATGGGAAATTCCATTGTGCTGGTACTCCAGGGCCTTCAAAAGTGTAATAGGTGGTTGAGAAATGAGATGCGTAATTTTTGCTCATAGAACGTCTGAAGGTACTACATCAATGTTAGTGCTCTGTATGTGGCCAGGCTGTGTAAAAGTCTCACACACGTGGTATCGCCGTACTCGGGAAGAGTAGCAGAATGTATTTTGGGGTGTAATTTTTGCTGTATACATGCTATGTGTTAGAAATATCTTATAAATTGACAATTTTGTGTAAAAAAAAATGCGTTTTAATTTTTTTCCACATATTCCAAAAACTTCTGGAAAAAAATTAACCATTCAAAAGACTCATTATGCCTCACAGATTATACGTTGGGGTGTTAGCTTTCCAAAATGGGGTGATTTTATGGGAAATTCCATTGTCCTGGTACTCCAGGGCCTTCAAAAGTGTAATAGGTGGTTGAGAAATGAGATGCGTCATTTTTGCTCGTAGAACGTCTGAAGGTACTACATCAATGTTGGTGCTCTGTATGTGGCCAGGCTGTGTAAAAGTCTCACACATGTGGTATTGCCGTACTCGGGAAGAGTAGCAGAATGTATTTTGGGGGGTAATTTGTTGTATACATATGCTGTGTGTGAGAAATAACCTGATAATATGACAATTTAGTAAAAAAAAAAAAAAAAAAAAAAAATCTTCATTTTGCAAAGAATTGTGGGAAAAAATGACAACTTAAAAAAACTCACCATGCTACTTACTTAATACCTTGGGATGTCTACTTTGTAAAAAGGGGTCATTTGGGGGGTATTTGTACTTTCCTGACTAGTTAGAGTCTCAAGAAATGAGATACACCTGATGTACTGAAGGCCTGATCAGAAGTGATGAATTTTCAGTGATTGGCACCATAGTTTGTAGACTCTATAACTTTCACAAAGACCAAATAATATATACTAATGTGGGTTATTTTTACCAAAGATATGTAGCAGTATAAATTTTGGCCAAAATTTATGAAGAAAAATTACTAATTAGCAAAAATTTATGACAGAAACGAAGAAAAAGGCATTTTTTTCACAAAATTTACGTTTTATTTTATTTATAGCACAAAAAAAAAAAAAACCACTAGTGATTAAATACCACTAAAAGAAAGCTCTATTTGTGTGGAAAAAAGGACGCAAGTTTCATATGGATACTGTGTTGGATGACTGAGTAATTGTCATTCAAAGTGTGAGAGCGCTGAAAGCTGAATATTGGTCTGGTCAGGAAGGGGGTGTAACTGCACTGTACTGAGGTGGTTAAAGAAGAAGAGAATTGTGGGCTGCATTTGGAGATTTCATAATTTGCCACGTCACCGATGTTAATTTTCCATTACGAACGCTAGTTTACAAGACTGACCGCTTCTGCTTCCGAGCATGTACCGTGTTTGTACTTTGGACTTTTGTCCGATGGACTTATGTACACACAATCGAAAAGTACGACAACACACATTTGTTGGCGGAAAATTTGAAAACATGCTAGCCAACATTTGTTGGCGGAAAGTTCAATAACAATTGTCCGATAGAGCATATACACGGTCAGATTGTATGCCAACAGCCTGACATAGTTACATAATTAGTCATGGTGAAAAAAGACACAAGTCCATCCAGTGCAACCACAAAAAAAAATAAAAAAATAATATCATACAATCCCATATACCCACAGTTGATCCAGAGGAAGGTGAAAAACCCCAGCAGAGCATGATCCAATTTGCTAAAGCAGGGGTAAAAATTCCTTCCCAATCCCCTGAGAAGCAATCGGAATTTCCCCAGATCAACTTTACCTATAAATGTTAGTACTCAGTTATATTCTGTACACTTAGGAAATAATCCAGGCCCTTTCTTAAAGCAATCCACTGAGCTGGCCAGAGCCACCTCTGGAGGGAGTCTATTCCACATTTTCACAGCTCTTACTGTGAAGAAACCTTTCTGTATTTGGAGATGAATTCTCTTTTCCTCTAGACGTGCCCCCTTGTCCTCTTTATTGACTGTAAAGTGAATAACTCAACACCAAGTTCACTATATAGACCCCTTATATATTTGTACATGTTGATCATATCCCCCCTTAATCTCTTCTTATCAAGAAAGAATAAATTCAGTTCCTCTAATCTTTCCTCATAGCTGATCTCCTCCATGCCTCTTATCAGTTTGGTTGCCCTTCTCTGTACTTTCTCCAGTTCCCGAATATCCTTTTTGAGAACTGGTGCCCAAAACTGAACTGCATATTCCAGATGAGGTCTTACTAATGATTTGTACAGGGGGCAAAATTATATCTCTCTCTCTGGAGTCCATACCTCTCTTAATACAAGAAAGGACTTTGCTTGCTTTGGAAACTGCAGCTTGGCATTGCATGCTATTATTGAGCTTATGATCTACCAAAACCCCCAGATCCTTCTCCACTATGGATCCCCCCAGTTGTACTCCCCCTAGTATGTATGATGCATGCATATTCTTAGCCCCCAAGAGCATAACTTTACATTAATCAACATTAAACCTCATCTGCCACATAGTCACCCAATTAGAGCATTGAGGTTGGCTTGTAAATTGGAGACATCCTGTGAGGATGTTATTCCACTGCATAGCTTGGTGTCATCTGCAAAGACGGAAATGTAACTTTTTATCCCAGACCCAATATCATTTATAAAGATCTAACATCTAACATTTCCCGTTGGAAAGTCTGATCGCGTGTACGGTGCTTTACCAACATGTAAAAATTCGAACCAGTTGTGGAAGTCCACCCTAACACTAAAATCTCTAAATCTACAGTTATCCATGATCTAAGACTAGCCTATCTAGCCCTGTAAAGAAGAAATGGCTATATATACCTTTTTTTTGAAGCCGCTCCAGTCTGGTCTCCAGTGGCGGAAGCTTTGCAGAAGCCAACGGCTGGGAAATGAATGGGAAGTGACATCACCCATAAACTTCCAATAGGGCTTCTGTTTTTGGCTGCCTCTTCTGCACACGCCTTCATAGCGAAGCCGCCACTGACAGCTCAGTGTGGGACCGGACCAGACCGTCTTCAAAAAAGGTATGTATAGCGATTTTTTTCTTTACAGGGCTAAATAGGTTAGTCTTAGATCGTGGATGACGGTAGAGTTACAGATTTTAGTGTTAGGGTGGACTTCTGCTTTAACCACTTGCCTACAGTGGGCACTTTCACTCCCTTCTTGCCCAGGCCAATTTTCATGGTCATTCAACACTGTAACCAAACAAGATTTTTATCATTTTTTTTCAAACAGATAGAGCTATATTTTGGTGGTATTTAATTTCCACAGTACACCATTACATCTATTGGCATTTTGATTGAATAAATGATTGAGAAGGCCAATGTTTCTCCTGTTCTTATTCAGGTACATCACCTTTTATCTGTAGGGCTTTTGAAAAACAAAATTGAATCATTGCGCTTTCTCATATGTTGAAAAAGTCAACAATTTCGGCGAGGTGGACTGGATGTTATACATGACTTTAAGGTCACTGTTGAACAAAATTGGTCTGGAATGGGGTCTCCTTCAGCTCAAGGATCTCGCCATCAGCGCTGGACAGGACACAGTCGCAGGAACGTCCTGTAGCACATGCCGGCCCTGTCACCAAAATAGCAGGCCGGTGTCATTCAGGACATTGCTCGCTTTCCCCGCTGCGTTATTGGTATCTGTGAACCCGAATCACATTACAGAGTTGAGTTACACCAGCCTCTTCCCGGCTCCTATTACAGCTTGGCAGCCCTGCGAGCGTAGTATCCGTTTCATTGAGCGTAGTGATATTCTGAGGCCAGTTCTCACCCTCCGTTCGCTTCCTAAATCTGTTTCTGTGTCCGTCTCATCTGGATAAAAATTTCCCTTGTGTTGGCAAGCAGAATTTGGCCAGGAAAGAGGTGAATTGCGCATTCAAGCGTATTGAGGCATGGTTGGCGTGAACATTGGACTATTCACCAAATCTAAACAAGGTACACATCCACGAATGGTATGATTGCCTATTAATTGGTAAAGCACCCAAATATCTGAAGCTACACTGAAGATGGAGCCTGGTCTGTTTTTGTCGTAGATGGCAAGATTTGAAAAATAGGCTCAATTCACTATAAGGATAAGCTACAAAACGCTTGCTGTTGGCCATAACTATTGTCATTTCCAGCCTTGGGTCTCTTATTTTGAGCTCTCGTTCCTGATAAAGACCACATGAAAAGTAATGTATGGTATCGCTTAGTGGATTGAGCCTAATCCTCCCGACCAATCAAGCTTCAGGCAGCACTTAAAGGGTATGTAAGCACTAAAAAATGAACTTCTTTTATGTAGTCTCTTCTGTTAACTGGTGATGAATTGTGTTAGGAACATCGCGCTAAGAATTTTAAAGTGATAAATTAGGTAATTTTGTGTTGGAGCTGCTCCCCTGAAAAGTGCAGTTGTGGACTTTTGAATGTTAGGGTGATAAGTGATAGGGGGTGTTAGCCCCTGCACACACGGTCGGACATTCCGACAACCAAATCCGTCGGATTTTGTCCGACGGATCTTCTCCGAAACTGTTGCATACACACGGTCGGACAAAGTTGTCGGAAAATCCGATCTTTCAGAACGTGATGACGTAATTTCGTTACGATGGGACTACGTTCAGGCTAGTAGCCAATAGCTTTGATGTAGGAATTTGATCTGAGCATGCGTGGCACTTGGTCCGATCGGAATTCTCTACACATGATCGGAGTATGTCCTATCGGACCAGTTTGTCGGAAAATATTTCCGGCAAGTTGGAAAATTTGGTCCGACGGATATTCCGACGGAAACAGACCGATGCATACCACACACAGTCGGAATATCCGACAAAACGCTCCGATCGGACACATTCCGACGGAATCTCTGACCGTGTGTACAAGGGCTAAGAGAACTAGAATCCTCAAGTTGATATAAAAAAAAAGTGTAAAAAAAAAATATATATATATATATATATATATATATATATATATATATATATATATATATATATATATATATATATATATGTGTCAGAAAATTATATACAACTACTAATCAAAACAATTAAAGTACATCGTGCTAAGTAAATATCAATTACCATCAATAATGGTGATACATTCATAAAATCAATTTTAAAGTCCATTAGTGATCTTTTGTGCTGTAAATCTTATCCGTAACGTAATGGACATGACCTCTTTAATTAAAGAGAAAGGTCGCAACAGACTATAAAAAACCCCACAGATATATACAAAAAGCCTGTTGTGACCTTTCTTTTTAATTAAAGAGGTCATGTCCATTTGGTGAATAGGCAATTCACTCACATCTCCATCGGGTGTTATTCACAAGACTTGCCTTGGTGATGGACTGACGGTGTTACCGATTTTTTATATATAATATATATATATATATATATATATATATATATATATATATATATATATATATATATTACACTTTTTTGATATCAACTTGAGCATTCTAGTTCTGTAGCGTCCCCTATCACTTATCACCATTATTAATAACCTTATTATTACAGTACAAAGCTGTATACCACTGACAGATATTTGATATTTTGGGGTCTGTTTTTCAATGTTTTCACGCAAAATTCACACATCTTTCACCCAAGAATTGCAAATGTTTCCAATCAATGTCAGGTAAAAAAAAAAAAAAAAAAAAAGAAGTGTGAATCTTGGTGAAAGCTGTGCAGAAACATTAATCAAACTGACCCAAGTCTGCATTTGTGTTCATACTTTCGAACATCGGTCTGATGAAGCAGAATATCTTATTTTATTTGGTCAACTTGTGTGGTGTAGTTAGTTTTTTTTTTATTTTCTTTTATGATCATGTGTTGCATGGGTTTAATTGGATTGTTTTAATATTATTATTGTATTATTTTTTAATATAATAATAATAATAATATTAAATGTATTAATAATCTAGTTTCTTATCAATTTTATCTGAGGATTTGGTGGCCCAATACTCCAGGCTAGGTTCAGACCTTTAGTGTGCCAGGAAGGCACACAAAAATGCCTCTTCCAACTCGTGCATATTAGTGTGCTCCAAAATGGCGGCAACGGTGCGGCCGCGTTTTTGGGCAAAAAAAATAAATCATGGAACTTATTTTACATGTTTCTCGCACTTGAAATTAATTTGCTGCCCTACACACGCTAAAAGTTTGCAAAACTGTGCCTGCACTTGGTCGCACCTGTAGGTATGAACCAATCCCAAGGCACGAGAGTTGGGAGTAAGTCAAATCCAACCAAGTGGAAGGCTGCTTTCACACTGAGGTGCTTTACAGGCGCTATAGCGCTAAAAATAGCACCTGCAGAGAGCCTCTCCTGTCAGGCCGCGTACACACGCGGGGACTGTTCGCCCAACTTTGTCCGCTGAACAGTGTTTCGGCGGACAGTCCGCCCGTGTGTGGGCTTTCAGCGGACAGTTTCAGCGAACAGTCTGCTGAACAAAGTTTTTCGGAAATTCCGAAAAACTGTCCGCTGAAACTTGGTTTCAGCGAACAGTCCCCTCGTGTGTAGGCTTGTTCGTCAAACTAAGTTCCGCGCATGCTCAGAAAGGATTTACACGCCGAAAGTTGTAATGCAGTGTATAGGACGTCGTATTTTCCGTCCCGTCGTACGTGCCGTTCACGTCATCGCGCACGGTTTCAGCAAACTGTTCGTTCGTCGTGTGTGGGCAAGTCCGTCCATGCTAATTTTGAGCGGACTGTTTGCTGAAACTGTTTGACGGACAAAGTTGAGCGAACAGTCCCCGCGTGTGTACGCGGCCTTACTCCAGTGTGAAAGCCCGACTGATTTCACACTGGAGCGGTGCGCTGGCAGGAGTCGCTTTGCGGGAAATTTTAACCCTTTTTTGGCCATTAACGGGGGTTAAAAGCACCCCACTAGCGACCGAAAAGGACCTCAAAAACAATGGTAAAGCATTGCTAAAAATAGCTGCCTTTACCGCCGTCGCTCCCAACACCCCAGTGTGAAAGTAGCCGAAGTGTCTGTTTAGGTGCTGTCATGGGTGGGATGTGTTTAGGATGAAGATATCTTTATACAATGGGAATGCAGTGTGTGTGTGTGTGTGTGTGTGTGTGTGTGTGTGTGTGTGTGTGTGTGTGTGTATGTATGTATGTATGTATGTATATATATATATATATATATATATATATATATATATATATATAAAAATAAATACATATACACACACACACACACACACACAGGTGCATCTCATAAAATTAGAATATCATCAAAGAAACTCATATTTTATATAGATGCGTTACACACAGAGTGATATATTTCAAGCATTTCTTTAAAATTTTGATTATGGCTAATGCCTAGTGAAAACCCAAAATTCACTATCTCAGAAAATTTTAATTTTACCAACATAAATCACTAAAAAAAGCATTTTTAATACAGAAATGTTGGCTTACTGAAAAGTATGGCCATGTACAGTATAGTATGCACTCAATACTTGGTCGGGGCTCCTTTTGCATGAATTACTGCATCAATGCAGTGTGGCATGGAGGCTATCAGCCTGTGGCACTGCTGAGGTGTTATGGAAGCCCAGGTTGCTTTGATAGCGACTTTCAGCTTATCTTCATTGTTGGGTCTGATGTGTCTCAACTTCCTCCTAACCGTACCCCACCGATTCTCTATGGGGTTTAGGTCAGGCGAGTTTGCTGGCCAATCAAGCACAGTGATACCATGATCATTAAACCAGGAATTGCTACATTTGGCAGTTTGGGCAGGTGCCAAGTCCTGCTGGAAAATTAAGTAAACATCTCCATAAAGGTGGTCAGCAGAGGGAAGCACGAAGTGCTGTAGAATTTCCTGGTAGAGGGGCTGTGTTGACTTTGAACTTGATAAAACACAGTGGACCAATGCCAGCAGATGACATGACTACCCAAATCATCACTGACTGTGATGATTGACTCTCATACTGATCACTGGAAGTTCAACATGGCAAATCATGACAAAGAACTCTCTGAGGATCTGAAAAAAAGAATTGTTGCTCTACATACAGATGGCCTAGGCCAGTGATGGCAAACCTTGGCACCCCAGATGTTTTGATACTACATTTATCATGATGCTCAACTAAACTGCAAAGTGCATGAGCATCATGGGAAATGTAGTTCCAAAACATCTGGGGTGCCAAGGTTCACCATCATTGGCCTAGGCTATAAGAAGATTGCCAAGACCCTGAAACTGAGCTGCAGCATGGTGGCCAAGACCATACACTGGTTTAACAGGACAGGACAGGTTCCACTCAGAACAGGCCTCCCCATGGTCGACCAAAGAAGTTGAGTGTACATACTCAGTGTCTTTTCCAGAGGTTGTCTTTGGGAAATAGACGTATGAGTGCTGCCAGCATTGCTGCAGAGGTTGAAGGGGTGGGGGGGGGGGGGGGGGTCAGCCTGTGAGTGCTCATCACCATTCGCCACACACTGCATCAAATTGGTCTGCATGGCTGTTGTCTCAGAAGGAAGCTTCTTCTAAAGATGATGCACAAGAAAGCCTGCAGACAGTTTGCTGAAGACAAGCAGACTAAGTACATGGATTACTGGAACCATGTCCTGTGGTCTGATGAGACCAAGATAAACATATTTGGTTAAGATGGTGTCAGGCATGTGTGGCGACAACCAGGTGAGGAGTACAAAGACAAGTGTGTCTTGCCTACAGTCAAGCATGGTGTTGGGAGTGTCATGGTCTGGGGCTGCATGAGTGCTGCCGGAACTGGGGAGCACAGTTCATTGAGGGAACCATAAATGCCAACATGTATCCCTTTGGAGACTGGGCCGCAGGGCAGTATTCCAACGTAACGACCCCAAACACATCTCCAAGATGACCACTGCCTTGCTAAAGAAGGTGATGGACTGGCCAAGCATGTCTCCAGAAATAAACCCTATCTGTGGGGCATACTCAGAGGGAAGGTGTAAGAGCACAGGGTCTCTAACATCCACCAGCTCTGTGATGTCATCATGGAGGAGTGGAAGAGGACTAAGGCAGTGCTGGAAAATAATGGTGGCCACACACAATATTGACGATTTGGACATTTTCACTTAGGGGTGTACTCACTTTTGTTGCCAGCAGTTTAGATATCAATGGCCGTGTGTTGAGTTATTTTGAGGGGACAGCAAATTTACACTGTTATACAAGCTGTACACTCACTACTAGCAAAGTGTAATTTCTTCAGTGTTGTCACATAAAAAGATATAATAAAATATTTACAAAAATGTGAGGGGTGTACTCACTTTGGTGAGATACTGTGTGTGTGTGTGTGTGTATTATATATATATATATATATATATATATATATATACACATACATACACACACACACACACACTTATTTTTTTAGATTATTATTAATAAAGATATTTATTATTTTATTATTATTATAATTGTTATTCACATGTTATCAACAAAAAAGATTTTTTACACAATATCTCACGAAATTGGTTCGAAAAAAATTACAATTCACACACCTTAGTATACAGATATATAAGCAGCTGAACTTGGCAGAGCTGGTCGCCTTGTGCAGTTAAAATGTACCTAAAGCCAGAACTGTTTTTATGTGTTTTTATTTTTTTGGACTTAAAGGGTAATTTCCCCGCTGTCATCTCCCGCCCCCCCCCCCCCAAATTAATAACTTGGGGTGTGGTGGATAGTGGGGTGTAAAGGACTAAAACCTATTGGAACTGTGCAAAGCAATCTGCATGGAATTGCTATGAAATGCAATGTACTGAGTGTTGTCTATTCTTGTATTGCAGATTGTATATGAGATAGTACTGGAATGAGGAGAGCCTGGAGCTAGCCCTATGTGACGCCAGACTCCATACCTGAAAAAAACACATACCGCCAGGTATTTATTTCTCTCACTGCGCCATCCCAACTCATTATTTACGTACATCTGTACGTATGTGTGTGCACATACCTCATCACACCCAAAAGGGTTGTTTTTTTCTTAGGCTTAGGCATGAAGGGCTTAATAACCAATTTATGACACTTAATGTTTACAAGTTAAAAATCTGTATATTTTTTTACTAGAAAATAACTTAGAATCCCCCAAAAATTATATATATATATATATATATATATATATATATATATATACACACACACACACACACACACACACACAAACACACAGTGGGGACGGAAAGTATTCAGATTATATATATATATATTCTATATATTTAGCAGAGACCCTAGAGAATAAAATGGTGGTCATTACAATATTTTATGTCACACTGTATTTGCACAGCGGTCTTTCAAACGCAATTTTTTTGGGAAAAAATATACTTTAATGAATTTAAAAAAAAGCATTTTATTTATTTTTTGTATAATATGAAAGATGAAATTACACAAGTAAGTAAATAGATACCTAACATGTCACACTTTAAAATTGCGCACGTGATCGTGACGATACCTCACATGTGTGATTTGAACACTGTTAACATTTGTGGGCGTTCTTTGGTGTGCGAGCACAGAGGGACAGGGCGCTTTAAAAGTTTTTCTTTGTTTTTGTTATAAAATTTTGTAAATAAGTTTTCTCCTTAACTGATGGGCACTGATAAGGCAGCACCGATGAGGTGGCACAGATGGGCACTGACGATGGGCACTCATAGGCGACACTGATGGGCACTGAAAGGCTGCACTGATGGGTACTTATGGGTGGCACTGATAGACGGCACGGATATGCTGCCCTGATGGGCACTGAAACTGATGGACATTGATGGGCACTAATAGTTGGCAGTGATAGATTTAACGGATATGCATCACTGGTGGCACTGGCAGGCATTTTGATTTGGCACTGATTGGCATTTCTGGTGGTCTAGGGTGGCATACCTGGTGGTCCAGTGTGGTGGCCATCCCTGGTGGTCCTGGCGGTCCTGGGCAGGCATCCGAGGGGGGGCTGCACTGATAAACAATCAGCAAAGATCCCTCCTGTCAGGAGAGCAGCCGATCGGCTCTCTTCTACTCTTGTCTGTCAGACACGAGTGAGGAAAAGCTGATCAATGGCTCTTCCTGTTTACATCGTGATCAGCCATGATCGGACATGGCTGATCATGTGGTAAAGAGTCTCTGTCAGAGGCTGTTTACCGAGATCGTAGTTGCGGTGTGTCAGGCTGACACGGCGCAACAACGATTGCCGTGATATGTGCCCCCGGGGGCGAGCAGCGGCTTGATATCCTGAAAGATGTCATATGACCTCCGGTCAGGATATCGCAACCATTTTGCCGACGTCATTTTGTTATATGGCGGGCAGCAAGTGGTTAAAAAAAAAAATTCCTGATCACTTTTATTGCTGTCACAAGGAATGTAAACATCGCTTGTGACAGTGATAGGCAGTGACAGCTACTCTTTATGGAGGGATCTGCAGTCTATAAGATGCCAAACCCCTCCTCTGCAGTGCAGTGCAAAATGTGAATTTTTAAATACTGTGGATTTTTTTAATCTGGCGCCGTTGGCTGCTGAGTAAACCGGAAATTACGTTGTGACGTTGCTTTCGGGTTACTACATCAGAGACCTGATGAAAGCCGAACCCAGCTTTGTTCAGGACTGGTGTCTGGTGGCTTTGGTCTCCCAGGGGGACGGGAGACCCAGGCGTAGCGGTGGAAGGCGGCTTGTGATAACAGCCGTGCCGCTGCTTAGCCGCATTGATTGTTATTACAAGAAAACCGACCATCGGCGCTAAAAAAAATGGTACTGGGGTGATGCTTGCAGCTGCAGGATATGTATAAACTTTATTAGTACAACGCAATAAAAGATTTTAAGCAAAAACATAGAGCTTAAAAACATATATGAACATATATATAAAATGTGGACAACATGGACATGACACTAAAGAAGCAAGTTGTTACTCCATGTAAGATGTGTGAGCCCCTGTACGTCAACGTGTTTCGCTGGTTTGCTTCATCAGGACACATGTAGGGGTAGTTCAAGAAAAACAGGTCTCACTTGTCTGCACTAAGACACACGTGCATATAAAAAAGTGGATCTTCCTGGGTGGACACCAAAACAAAAAGATAAGCCAGGTTGGTTTATTTCCAGCATACATAAATGTATGTTGTAGATTCATTCTGGCCGCGTTTTTGCATGTTTTTGGTGAGTTCCAGTGTGTTTTTGATGCATTTCCAGATGAATTGCAGGTGCTTTTTTTCTTTTTTCTTCCTGTTTTTTTCCCCCACTTTGCTGGCGCCTGATGCATTTATTATGCGTTTTTGATTGCATTTGCCATGCTTTTGCCAGGATTTTGCTGCGATTTCAGGGAACGCCGGTGTAAACTTGAGGTCTATGGACCTCAACTCGCATCAAAGTCGGAACCAAAGTAGTACAGGGACTACTTTGAAGTCGCACAGATATTAGTGGTGTTCTGCCCATAAAAAAAAAAAAAAATAGCCAGCAGCTACACATACTGCAGCTGCTGGCTTTTAACAATAGGACACTTACCTGTCCTGGAGTCTAGCGATGTTGGCACCGCAGCTGATGTTTCCATCAGCTGTCAGGTGCAGCCGCCGCCATTGCGTGTGAGGGAACCTGGCAGTATAGCCTTACGACTTCACACCGGGAACCCTACTGCGCATTCGCGAGGCTCCGCTCCTCTCTCCTACTGGCCTGGTGACAGGGAGAGGAGGAGGGAGCCCCGCGGTGATGTCACAGGCCATGGCCTGGACTCTCGGAAGTGGGAACAGGACACCTGTCAAAGACAGTTATCCTGTCCCCCCTCCCCCGAAAGGTGCCAATTGTGGCACCGGAGGGGGAGAGGAGACTAATGAGCAGAAGTTCCACTTTTGGGTGGAACTCCGCTTTAACAGTACTCATTGGACATCATGGGGTACGACTTGTCATACGACTTTGCAGTCCCAAGTCACAGGACAAGTCGCATAAGTATGAAAGGGGCCTAAAAGTGTGAGCTAGAGTTTGACTTCAATTTGTTAGTGCATTTAAATATGCTAATACCTTTAAAGGAAGCTTTCTTCTCTGGAGTGCGGAAGCTGGCGGTGACATTGTGCTTCCCCTGGCACCTACAATCTGCTGCCCCCCCCCCCCCCCCCCCCACCAGACTGATAATGCCGCTGTCTGCTGTGCCTTCTGTGCTCATTCCTCCAGAGTTGTGTCTCACTAATACAGGAGGTGTGTTACTGGCCAGATCACCAGGTGAAGACACAGGGAAAAGCCAAAGAAAAGAAAACAAATGCAGCCACCTCATCTGCTTAGTAAGCTGCAATATATTACATTTTTGGCTTTGGATTTAATACTTCTTTAAGTGCCATGTGATGGTCTCCGATGCGATTCTGAATAGGGTTATTTGGAGGAACAGCGGTAATAAGCGATCTCCTCCTAGTATGGATCCGGTAACAATTAAACCACAGAAATAATGTCACTAGAGCACTTAAGAGATGAAAGGCGCGGCGCTCGGCAGATTGGAGGTGCCAGGGGAAGCACAATGTCACCGCCAGCTTCCGCGCTCCAGAGAAGAAAGCTTCCTTTATAAGTGACTCCTACTCAGTTGTGTAGAAGCGCGGCATATGTCAGATCTGTACAGAATGTGTCAGGGAAACGCTCTGCCAGCCTCCCACTGGTGGCACCCATCCAGGGGGAGGACAACACAGGCTGCACTTGTTCCCTTCTGAACACGGGGCATTGTCCCCGCACCGAGCGACCACCGCCTGTCCCACGGTACATCGCACAATCCACAATCATTCCCAGGGCTTGTCAGGAAGCCTTGGCGGGTTCTGTGGGGTATCCAGGCAGGGGGGCTATACACAGTCTGAGAGCAGAGAGGGAAAAGACGACCGATCTCAGCATAACCTGATTTTGATGCAAAATTACAGATTTAACCACTTCAGCCCCGGAAGGATTTACCCCCTTCCCGACCAGCACACTTTTTGTGATTCGGCACTGCGCTGCTTTAACTGACAATTGCGCTGTCGTGAACCCAAACAAAATTGACGTCCTTTTTTTTCCACAAATAGAGCTTTTTTTTCATGGCATTTGATCACCTCTGCGGTTTTTATTTTTTGCGCTATAAACAAAAAAATAGCGACAATTGTGAAAAATAAAAAGCAATATTTTTTACTTTTTGCTATAATAAAGATCCCCAAAAATATATAAAAAAACAAATTTCTCCCACAGTTTAGGCCGATATGTATTCTTCTACATATTTTTGGTAAAAAAAATAAAAAATAACAATAAGCGGATATTGATTGGATTGGGCAAAAGTTATATTATCTACATGATTAATAGCATTTTTTTTTATTAGTAATCTAATAAAGCAGCAATTTGTGATTTTTATCATGACTGCGACATTATGGTAGATGCATCGGACCCTTTGGACACCATTTTGGGACCATTGTCATTTATACAGCGATCAGTGCTATAAAAATGCACTAATTACTGTGTAAATGACACTGGCAGAAAAGGGGTTAAATAGGAGGCGATAAAGGGGTTAAGTGTGTCCTAGGGAAGTGTTCTAACTGTGAGGGGGATGGGCTACCACTGACATGACAGCAATCACTGCAGTAGATCTCTGTCATGTTACTAGACAGAACAGGGAAATGCCTTGTTTACAAAGGCATCTCCCTGTTCTTCCGCTCTGTGACACAATCGTGGACCCCTGGCGGACATCGAGTCCACGGGAACTGTGGCGCAGTCACGGAGCATGCGGCAGGCACACACACCCACAATGCCACGATTTAAAGGGGATATACCTGTATGCCCATTTGCCCAGCCGTGTCATTGTGCCGACGTACATTGTTGTGCGCTGGTCAGCTATTGGTTAACCTTTGACTCAATATAGTTGAAATCGGACACAAATTTCATCATTAAAACTGTCCAAAAATGAATTCCAGGTTTGGCAATCTCGCTTGGACCAATGTAACGATATCCTACCTGCCCAGCTTTCTGAGATAGGAATGAGGGCTGCTTGTTAGCAAAAGTATGTAGGCATAGGACACACCCCCTGCCACACCCCGCTTAAAGGGGTTGTAAAATCAGGTGTTTTTTTTATTTTAAAGGGGAACTGCAGGCTGCTCACATAATTTGTAATAAAAACATCTTTGCCATTCTGAAGCTTCCCTCCAACCACTTTGCATATTATTTTATATATACTGTGATTCTGTACTTGCCAAATATAATGCAGAAATCTCCTTCCACTGAGTCTGGCTGCAGCCATTTTAACTGTGGGCAGCTGAAGCTGCTGCCTGTTCACTTCCTGTATTTACACACCTCCAGCTCTGCAGCATTTATTGGCCCTCTTATGACTCATCCTCCCTCCCTTCCTAGCAAACTCTTACAAGAGCGAGAGAGAGCTGTACATGATGTCATAAGCCTAGGCTAATGACCAGATGAGAAACAGGAAGTGGGCTGTATAAGGTATTTACTGGCAGAAAATCCAAAGTTAAAACAAGGGCAGAAGATTTCATAGATGGAAAGATGAAAAAAAATTACTGAAGATCCCCTTTAAAGTGGATGTAAACCTGATTCATGAAATCTCACCTGGTTAAACCTCCGACAACTGTGATAAAACCAGCCTGAAATTTGTGTCGGGGTGGCTCTATAAATAGATTAGCAGAGAGCTGGTCTAATCACGGCACAGCTCTGCACATTCCTTACTTCCTCTGCCTATGTGGAGGGGAGCCTTTCCACCAACCAGCTGTCACACAGTGTATGCCAAGAAGCCACACACACTGCTGAACAAGAAGAGAACATTTCTAACAGGATGTGCACTTTCTAAAGAATATAGCAAGCTGAAGACAGCAGATATACATGTAAAACTTATGTAGGGAGATTTGTTTCATCTGTGTGTGTATCATCTGAGACTGTACACGTCACTGGATATATATGAGGGTTTACATCCACTTTTAATGCATTAGGATAAAAAGCCTTCTGTGTGCAGCAGCCCCCCTTGGCCCGCCTAATACTTACCGGAGCCCCCTCTCTGTCCAGCGATGTCCACAAGTTTCTCAGCCATCCAGGACTCCCCCTCCTGATTGAGACACAGTAGTGGCGCCATTGGCTCCCGCTGCTGTCAATCAAAGTCAGTTAACCAGTCCGGAGAGAGAGGGGCGGGGTCAAACCGGAGCTCTGTGTCTGAATGGACACACGAAACGGCAGCTCTGGCTCGGGTGCCCCCATAGAAAGCTAACTGCTGTGGGGGGCGCACAACAGGAGAGAGGGTCCAGAGAAGAGGAGGATCGGGGCTGCTCTGTGCAAATCCACTACAGCAGAGGAGATAAGTATAACATGTTTATTACTTTTATAGGGAAAAAAAAAAAACGAGACTTTACAATCACTTTAAAGGAGAATTGTACCAAAAAAATTATTGGTTAAACCCACAAGTGCTTGCTTGCCACTACTATTCCTTTAGGCCTCTTTCACACGGGCGGCTGTTCTACCGCTGTTAAAAGCATGTTTTGTTTTTAATTCCAAGACACCGGGCACAGCGATCACTTGCAGTTGCACATTGCGATTAGCAGCATTAACGTGCGTTTACATGCAGCTGCGTTTAGTTACTGTGGCATTTTCTTGCCAATTCTGATGTGCTGTCCGCAGGAGAAATAGTACACTGCGATTACCTCCGGTTATGTACAGATGGCTGCGCTAAATCGGTCCTGGACGCAGTCAAACTTATTTTTTCTAACCGCACAAAACCGCATGTAACAAAATCGTCGCTAAACACAGTGTGTGAATGGGGCCATAGGAAAGCATTGTGTGAGTTTAGGTGAGGCAGATAACTTCATCTATCGGCAGCAAAAAGCTGAATTCTATCCGCCCGTGTGAAAGGGGACTTTTTGATAAATAAGTAATGCATTTTATATACGACTATATAGATCAGACCAAGATGAGGCACAAATGAGGAGGAATGAGGGACAGAGGGACATTGTTCTAAATCAGGGACAGTCCCTCAAATTCCGGGACAGTTGGGAGCTATGCAGGGGCGGACTGACCATTGGGCTAGTCGGGCACTGCCCGAGGGCCCCATGCCACTAGGGGGCCCCATCAGGGTTGCCAGCCTTGGCAAAACCAGGGTCAGTATGTAAATCCCAAGATTATAGCTGCCCCACCTCTCCAGTACCTTCTCAGCCAATAGAAACATGTCTGTGTGTACTGTGTGTGTGATTGTATACTGTGTGTGTGTGTGTTTGTGTATACTATGTGGCCCCATAATCTCTGATTGCCTGGGGGCCCCATAATCTCCTATTGCCCGGGGGCCCCATGAGTTGTCAGTCCGCCCCTGGAGCTATGTTATATATGTGCCATACCCATCGTATTCTGTTACACGCTAACTACATTTAGCTCAACTGTTTAAATATAATCACATTGTCACAAGGTTGGAAAACAAAAATAATTTGTGTCATGCAAGAAGTATGTTCTGGGATTGTGTAAAGTGCGATTTTTTTTTTTTTTCTTTTTTTTTAAACCAAGCATAGCTACAGTATTGTTATTCAATAAAACTAATGTACACACGATCTGAGACTCCGACAACGAAATCCATGGGCTTTATTTCTGACGGATGTTGGCTCAAACTTGTCTTGCATACATACGGTCGCACAAATGTCAGAAATTGCGATGGGCAAGAACGCGGGGCGTACAACCAGGGGCAGACTGACCATTGGGCCACTCGGGCACTGCCCGAGGGCCCCATGCCACTAGGGGGCCCCATCAGGGTTGCCAGCCTCAGTAAAACCAGAGACAGTATGTAAAAATTTGTGTGTTTTTTTTTTTTTTTACATCTGTCTCTGAAATGTCCCTTACCGACATCCTTTTGGTCTAAAAATCCAGAGATTATAGCTGCCCCACCTCTCCAGTACCTTCTCAGCCAATAGAAACATGTCTGTGTATACTGTGTGCGTGTGTGTTTGTGTATACTGTGTGGCCCCATAATCTCTGATTGCCTGGGGGCCTGATAATCTCCTATTGCCCGGGGGCCCCATGAGTTGTCAGTCCGCCTCTGCGTACAACACGTACGACGAGCCGAGAAAAAGGACATTTAATAGCCAGTGTGACTCTTCTGCTTGATTCCGAGCATGCATGGAATTTTGTGTGTCGGAATTGTGTACACATGATTGGAATTTCTGACAACGGATTTTGTTGTCAGAAAATTTGAGAGCCAGCTCTTAAATTTTTGTTGTCGGAAATTCCGACAAAAAATGTCCGATGGTGCCTACACACGGTCGGAATTTCCAACATCAAGCTTCCATCCAACATTTGTTGTCGGAAAATCCGATCATGTGTACGGGGCATTAGAGTTCCAGTCAGCCAACTTCGCCTATGCTTAATTGATGTCCTCAGTCTGCTGCAGGAAAGAGGAAGCATTTCCTTAGTCTCCTCTCTGCCCAGTGATCAGTCTGCAATGTTGTGACGTTTTAGTAAGCTACATAGTGAAGGGCTGCAGCAGGGTCTGATCTGTGTCAGACTCTTGTGAACACAGCTAAGAACTTTACAGACACCAGAAGTTATACGACTGTCAACTCTCAGTTGGCATCGTTGCTGATCATTCACTTGTTCATTTAGGAAAGGAAGAGGCCGGTAAATTACATATTTAATAGTCACTTTACTTGCTCTCCATCCTGAAAGCATCCCCCACTGTAGCCAGCTGGAGAAGAGAGGAGAGAAGGGGAATTTGGATGTGCTGCAGGGTATGTCGGGAACCAGGGGAGCACACGACCCAGGCAGCAGAAGAAAGGGGAAGCTACCTGGACAGAAGGGGAGGTGGGGGGTAGCATTTACTGGAACTGATCTCCTGTATTTTCCCCCTGCAGCAGTGGAAAGCCAGCTTCTCCTCTTTTCCCTCCTGCCGGCATTCAGCTGCTGCAGGAGGGAGAGGAGGAGAAGCTGTCTTTCCGCTGCTGCAAGGGGAAAATACAGGGGATCGGTTCCAGTAAATGCCGACCCCACTACTGTCCAGGTTTTCGGGGTTGGCAGGGAAGGGATCTGATCTACCTGTCACCTGGCCACGATCAACAAGTAGATTGTGATCGACGTGTTGTCGGCCCCCACTTTGAAAGGAAGAGAAGGTCCACAATTACTTTTTTTTAAATCTTTTTAAAGAGGAAGTAAACCCTGATTGGTTTTACTTCCTCTTTTCCCCCCTGCAAAGTAAAAGCATAATGGGCTAGTATGCATCTCATACTAGCCCATTATGTTGCACTTACCTTCACACGAAGTCCGCTATGTCCCTGAGGCCCCCACTGGTGGCCGCGTCCATCTTCACCCCTCTTCCTTCCGGGGGCCGTGGACTCCGGCTCTGTGACTGGTTGGAGTCGCGTGATGTCACTCCCGCGCATTCGCGTGGGAGCCGACGGTCACGGCACGTGCCCTTTCTTCAGTTTGCATGCACCAATGATGTCAGTGCGCAAGGGTATATGGTAAATATCTCCTAAACCGTGCAGGTTTTTAATAGATATTTCCAGTGCCTACAGGTAAGCCTTATTATAGGCCTACCTGTAGGGAAAAGTGGCGTGTAAGGGTTTACAACCACTTTAAATTGGCTACTAAAGAGACACCTATGCCTGCATGGTCCTAGCCAGGGCTGTATCCGTCCATAGACACACACATCGCTTGGCATACCACATCCCTGGTCCCTCCTCCTTTCTCCTCCCAGAACCTGACTCACAGCAGCTCGATACCAACCTCCAGAACCTAGAAGGCAGAGAAAGCATGGCGGACCTCAGGCATAGCTCCCAGTTGTCCCTGATTTTCAAGGGACTGTCCCTGATTTGGAGCAATGTCCCTCTTCCCCCCCCCCCCCCCCCCCATTTGTCTCTCATTTTGGTCTGATCTATATAGTTATATATAAAATGCACTTCTATCTTTCAAAAAGTGTTTCCCAGTGCTAAACCTTTCATCCAAATTCTAAATTGCTGCATTTGTAAATTTAAAAAGCCAATATAAAGGAATAGTAGTGGTAGAAAAAAGTCCCTTGTGGATTTAATTAACCTTTTTTTGGTTAATTCTCCTTTAAGGGGGCGTGGCAGGGGACGTGTTCTATGCCTACATACATTTGCTAGTAGGTGCCCCTCATTCCCATCTCAAAATGTTGGGAGGTATGCGCAGGTAAGTGTTTAAGGAGGGCACATTTTTACCCTAATGCCTAGAATGCACTGGGGCAGTGGTCTAGAAACTGTGGCCAGATGTGGGCCTTTTCTTGCTTTTATTTGGCCCTTGGGTTGCTATTTTATTCACTGACACCATTGAAGGGCACAATTCCTCACAATAACACCAACAAAGGGGCCCAATGATGGGGCACAGTTCCTCCCACTGACACCAATGATAGGGAATTGTTGACTCCCACTGACGCTGGGACATTTTGTACTCCTGATGGCCAGGGGCGGACTGACCATTGGGCCACTCGGGCACTGCCCAAGGGCCCTGAGCCACTAGGGGGCCCCATCAGGGTTGCCAGCCTCAGTAAAACCAGGGACAGTATGTAAAAATCAGTTTTTTTTTTATATCTGTCTCTGAAATGTCCCTTACCGACATCCTTTTGGTCTAAAAATCCCAAGATTATAGCTGCCCCACCTCTTCAGTACCTTCTCAGCCAATAGAAACATGTGTATACTGTGTGTACATGTATGTGTATACTGTGTGATTGCATACTGTGTGGTCCCATAAACTCGGATTGCCTGGGGGCCCCATAATCTCCTATTGCCTGGGGGACCCATGAGTGGTCAGTCCGCCCCTGCTGATGGCCACAGTCCAGCCCTCCTAAGGTCTGAAGGACAGTAAACTGGCCTTTCTTTAGAAAGTTTGGAGACCCCAGGGTAGAATACACCTAGAAATGTGCTACCTCTTTAATCCCGATAATAGAGAAGATGTGATTAGTTGGTAAGAGTTTAGCCTCAGAGATGGCCATTGCGTGCCATCAAGAAACCAGGCTACCCACGGGGGTGCAGGGTACCTGGATATCAATCTATTTCAAGGAAAGTTGGATGACGTACATTGAACCTCCAGTGTGGAAGCTTTACATAACAGCAGGAAGCAGGGAACACATGTTCCATTCCCCCAGTGAACTCGCCGCTCTACGGAGTATTTCAGACCTATTTCTAGCCAAGTATTTTACCGAGTACTACAGAGATTTCTACTGAACTTCCAAGACCGAGCTGGAGCTCGAAGGATCGATCTATTGGTCTTTTTTTTCCAGATCCCCAGGAATTGCACCTCTCTTGCACAGGTGGACTGTTATGTCATAGCTTTATTTATCAAGTATTTTTTTTGTATCTACCAGATTTTATGTTAATTAGCACTTATTGATTCTGCCAGATATTAGTTGGAGATATATTAGCAGTAATTAGTTCCTAATAGCAATTGCGCATTTTAAATTATTTGTTTGGATGGTTAGCACTGAATAGTTTATTTTGTCCTTAGAATTTCTCTTAGTGACATGGGTCATGCCCGGATGGGGCTCATAGTGATATTTGGCATTTTTCTCATATTGTGATTTTTTTTTCAAAATTGTCCCTTTTTGCTTTTATATATATATTTTTTATTATTATTATAACTTGTCTGCTTGTGATTTTTTTTTTTTTTTTTGTGTTTTTTATTTTTTTTATTTTACACATTTAATATTCCGTTTTGCAAAAGCTTCACAAAGAAAACAAAGTCTAGTAGTACAATGGTACATCTGGTCATAGACAGTAGGTGTAGTATAGACAAATATAGCATAAACAATAGGAGCAATGTACATTTGACATAGGAGAACAATTGCAGGAGGCGTGTGTGGTGCCAAAAAATGCCATTCAATTCTTGAGCCAGTTATACACCAATAGAATTTTGTTTTAAATTTATTTTTATTTGAGTATGTTCATTCAATTTTCTAATGGTTTAGTAGGATCAAGTTGATGTTCATATTTGAAAGGAGCAGGATAGAAAATTTTTGTGGAGCAAACGAAAATTCTAACTGTGAATGTGGTTTTAATTTCGTGGGAATAGTTTGTGCATATTTTATTTTTTATTTTTTTCAGGTACTATTATAGCGCCCTCAATTTAGGCAGCCCTTTACATATGGTAATATATCACCTTAGCGTTGCAGTTCCAAACAGTCCTCCAAGTATGTCATAAAAATAAAACAAAGTGTGCACATAGCATAATACTGTTTTATTTTTTAAAAGGTTCGCACAAAACAATAGAATCACCCATTTACATATCTGCGTACATTGTCTAAAACATCATCAGCATTTCAAAAATGTGTACTTCACCGATTATTCAGATCTCAGAGCCATCCACAAGTGTTCCACTGTGTACACTGTGCTTCACTTCCTGGTCTGTGGTCAGCGGTGGAGCGCACACCTCACTTCCGGTAGCGTCGTGTAGGCCACGCCCTGACGCGTTTCGTCACTTCCGACTTCAACAGACGCCCTCTGTTGAAGTCGGAAGTGACGAAACGCGTCAGGGCGTGGCCTACACGACGCTACCGGAAGTGAGGTGTGCGCTCCACCGCTGACCACAGACCAGGAAGTGAAGCACAGTGTACACAGTGGAACACTTGTGGATGGCTCTGAGATCTGAATAATCGGTGAAGTACACATTTTTGAAATGCTGATGATGTTTTAGACAATGTACGCAGATATGTAAATGGGTGATTCTATTGTTTTGTGCGAACCTTTTAAAAAATAAAACAGTATTATGCTATGTGCACACTTTGTTTTATTTTTATGACATACTTGGAGGACTGTTTGGAACTGCAACGCTAAGGTGATATATTACCATACTCAAGGAAGTGACTACTCCTTAAGGCTTGTGTTTTCAGCAGTGTCTGGTGAGTTTAACCCCCTTGGGGGTACGCATCGCATGTGGGGAAGCACTCCCGGTTTATGGTGGAAGAAAGGTTGACAGCACTTTGATCACCTTGCAACTCTGATTAGATCACTATAGACACCTTATCTGCACATTAAGAACTTTCTAGTGATTGCTCGTACATTGTTACTTCTATAAAGGACTTTCTACAAAGCGCTGTTTTAATGCGGACATTCTCAGATTTACCTTGATGAATTGTTTGTATTACTTTTTTAATGTATTTGTACGATAACTTTTTAACGGCTGCTATTTTTGTCCGTATTGCTAGGTTTTAATACACTTAGCAGTTATTATTTAGTTTGCTGTGGTTTTATAATTATTTTTATTGCAGGCATCTGCATATAAAAAAAATCTTTTTCTTTATATATGTGGGTGCGCCATATAGGTTGGTACATATACATATATATATAAATTTAGGGAGTGTGTGAAGGTCCCAGTTTGGCGCAGAGAGGTATATGATAGGCCGGCTTTAAAATATACCTTTTTTTTAGCCCTTTACATATGTATTATACATTTACATAAGTCCCTGCCCTCAAGGATCTTACAATCTAAGGTCCCTGGCACTAAAAGAAGTATCGGGCGCACATTTTTGTCTGAGGAACGATTGTACGATTTTCTGATAGTGTGTACACAACTTTCGACAGCCGATCTCGACCTTCCGAACAAAAATTTGCAAGGTTTCAAAAACAAATTTTTCTCGTACGGGAACAGAACGAGCTATTTTCGTTTAACCACTTGCCTCCCAAGCCAAATTTGACACTTCTCTCCTACATGTAAAAAGCATAATTTTTTTGCTAGAAAATTACTCAGGACCCCAAAACAGTATATATATATATATTTTTTTTTAGCAGAGACCCTAGGGAATAAAATGTTGCAACTTTTTATGTCACACGATATTTGCACAGCAATATTTCAAACACGATTTTTTGGGAAAATTTTTGTGTTATCCCGATTTTTTTATTTTATTTATATTTAATTTTATTTTTTCTATAATATGAAAGATGATGCTATGCCTAGTAAATAAATACCTAACATGTCACGCTTTAAAATTGCACACACTCGTGGAATAGCGCCAAACTTCATTAGTTAAAAATCTCCATAGGCTACACTTTAACATTTTTTACAGGTTACCAATTTAGAGTTACAAAGGAGGTCTAGTGCTAGAATTATTTCACTCGCTCTAGCATTTGTGGCAATACCTCACATGTGTGGTTTGAATATTGTTTACATATACGGGTGCAAGTTACGTATGCGCTCGCTTGTGTGTGCGAGCATGCGGACACGGGTGCACTTAAAAAAAAGGCATTTTTTTTTTTTTTTACACTTGCCCTTTAATTCTTTACTTTTTGATGACTTTAATCGCTATTAGAATATAAAGAATCCCTTGTAATAGGAAAAGGGCATGACAGGTCTTCATTATGGAGAAATGTGGGGCCTATAAGGCTGGACAGCCTGAGATAAAAAAAAAATTAAAAATAAATAGATCTCCAGATTTCCATCCGAATACACTGCAGTGTTTACAACTGGCAGGCCGGACGTCACGTCATAACACTGTGCCCGGCCTCCAAGAGTCATATGCCGCATACACACGATCGGAAATTCGGCCAGCAAAAGAACAAGGAGGGCTTTTGGTCGGAAAATGCGATCGTGTGTATGCTCCATTGGACTTTTGCTGGCCGAATTTTGGCCAGCAAAAGATTGAGAGCATGTTCTCAATTTTTCGGTCGGAAAAAGTTCCTATCCGAAAATGCGTTCGTGTGTATGCAATTCTGATACACAGATTCAACTACGAGACGGAAGCTATTGGCTACTGGCTATTGAACTTCCTTTTTCTAGTCCCGTCGTACGTGTTGTAGGTCACCGCGTTTTTGATGGTTGGAATTTGGTGTGACCGTGTGTATGCAAGACAGCTTGAGCGAAATCCCGTTGGCATTCTGTCGGGAAAACCATCAGAGCTTTTTCCGACCAAAATTCCGATCGTGTGTAGGTGGCAATAGAGAGGTCCAGGTACCACCTGGTCCTCGGTCAGCTCTATGGTAAACATCTGCCGCCGGTGTGTTCGTTCTCCGGCTCGCCAATCGCACGGGTGAGACCTGAGAGGGCGGCGGGAGGGGGGGCGATTGTAAAAACAATCAAGTGGCAAAATAGCCGCTATGATTGGTTTTATTGTGTAGGGAATAACTGGCTGAAAATAATATCTGGATGATGCCTGCAGCTGCTCCCGTCATTCAAATATCGGCACTTCAAGTCCCTGCCGTCATATGACGTGAACACGGGTGATGCGGTTAATGTGTACTATTTTTGTATGACAAAAATTGGAAAAAGAAAGACTGCACGTGATCAGAAACTATAAACTACATAAAAAAGCCTTTGTCATATGAGGATTTTCGTATATTATTTCCTTCCTCAGTTCCGACTTGCTGTGAAACAACATGGAAAATTGTACGATTGTACCTCACTGAACTCCCATTCACACATACACCTACTAGGGACAATTGGGACAGGAGACAATTAACCTACCAACATGTCTTTGGAGTGTGGGAGGAAAGCCACGCAGGGTACAGGGAGAACATGCAAACTCCAGGCAGGTAGTGCCGTGGTTGAGATTTGGACCAATGACCCTAGTTCTGCCAGGTGGAAGTGCTAACCACTTAGCCACTTTGTTGTCAGATGCAATGATACCTGTTTAATATATCTGGGGGTTCCATTTAAATAGTGAGCCTAGATTACTTTTTAAGGGCTTTCAAACAAAATTAGATGACTCAATGATGTCAAGAAAGAATGACTAATGATTTTTCAGAACTTCTGTAATAAAATCTAACTGGGTGTGGCCAGCTTGATATAACAGCGATATGAGAAAGGTCTAATGCCACGTACACACGATCAGACTTTCCCGTGAACAATCTGACAGACTTTGCAGCTGAGGTCCGCTGGACTTTCAAACGAATGGACTTGGCCCCACACGATCACTCCAAAAGTCCAACAGATTAGAACGTGATAACGTAGAATAAAGAATTTCATAGCCAGTAGCCAATAGCTGCCCTAGCGTCAGTTTTAGTCCATCGGACTAGCACACAGACGAACGGATTGTCCGCTAAAAGCCTAGTCTGGCGGACAAATTTGAAGCCAGTCTTATTTCTAGGTCTGCCAGACTTTTGGGAAGAAAAAGTCAGATGGAGCCCACACACAATCGAATTGTCCACCGGACTCTGGTCCGCCGGAAAGTCCGATCGTGTGTACGCGGCATAAGGGGTACAGAGTTCATGATATTGCCTGGCATGAAGACCAAGGATATCGCTTATTATGAAAATGTTGCATAGAATTGTGAATAGTGTGAAATCCTTTTTCTATTAGCATCCTGGTAAAAAAACTTGGGTCAGTGGAACTACACGGGGGGGGGGGGGGGGGGGATCAGTTTAAGGTGATGACCCATTGTATAGCATTGAATGGAGTATGTAAAGCTTTTTACAATGATAGGGAGCGGAGAAGATAGGAGGAAATAAGAAGCATATGATAAGGTTTCTGGTTTGGATGTTAGTTGTGCCGTAGGGGGTCGCAATACTTTGCTGTTGCAAAAGACGTGTTTTATTGCACCTATGGAAGAACATTTCTGAGGGTTTTTATATTTTGTGTGGGTGTTTATGTGTCTTAGGGGTAGATTTATCAAAGGTAAATCCACTCTGCACTACATGTGCACTTGGAAGTGCAGTCGCTGTAGATCTGAGGGGAAGCTCTGAAATGAGGGGAAGCTCTGCTGATTTTAGCATCCAATTATGTGCAAGCAAAAATGCTGTTCTTCAGAATGAAGGTGAGAGTTGGATAGCTTTTTATAGAATGAAGGACATTTGGGTCAGCTTATCATCTTAATGCAACTTCTGAGATCCACACTAATCGGCCTGGCCAGAGAAGGGGGTCTAGTTAATGATTGCTCTGTGTGGAGGCCCCTCAAGGTTTATATCAGTTTTCAACAATTTACTTGTTCTTCGTTGGTTCTTCGGGTTGCTTCCAGTTTTAATTCATTTTTTTTCCCTGATTTTGTGTCTTTGCTGTTTAGACGGTAGGCATGTGCCGCAGTCTACAGCAGCCTCTCTAGACTAAGGTTTCTCCAGGGGTTGGTGGAGACGATAATGTTCTTCAGGATGAAGGTGAGAGTTGGATAGCTTTTTATAGAATGAAGGACATTTGGGTCAGCTTATCATCTTAAGGCAACTTCTGAGATCCCTGCTAATCGGCCTGGCCAGAGAAGAGGTTTAGTTAATGATTGCTGTGAATCGAGGCCCCTCAAGGTTTATATCAGTTTTCAACAATTGACTTGTTCTTCGTTGGTTCTTCGGGTTGCTTCCAGTTTTAATAAAAAAAAATTTCCTGATTTTGTGTCTTTGCTGTTTAGATGGTAGGCATGTACCACAGTCTACAGCAGCCTCTCTCAACCAAGGTTTCTCCAGGGGTTGGTGGGGGGTTCCTTGAGCTGTGGTAGGTTTGACCTTGGGGTAATGACTTCATAGTTCTTATGCACAAGGTCCAGCAGCATGGGACCAATGTAGCCTAATTTTTTCTTTAAAAGTAACTACTGAAAGTAATGATCTTTATAGTTGTACTGTATATAAGATTCTTACCACTGGATCAGTCTAATAGGGTCTTCTTTCCATTGAGAACCAATGTAAGGGCGGATTCTTCCTCGGATTGATCACCACCATTGTAAGGCAGCTCTTCTTGTACTGACTACTCCCTTGCTGACCACCAATGTAAGGAGACAACTTTACAGTGACTGGCAGATTAAGGGAGTATTGTACTGACCAATGTGAGAGGACACTACAATTTTCACTGTCTCTTACATAGTTACATAGTAGGTGAGGTCGAAAAAAGACACAAGTCCATCAAGTCCAACCTATGTGTGTGATTATATGTCAGTATTACATTGTATATCGCTGTATGTTGCGGTTGTTGAGGTGCTTATTTAATAGTTTCTTGAAACTATTAATGCTCCCCGTTGAAACCACCACCTGTGGAAGGGAATTCCACATCCTTGCCGCTCTTACAGTAAAGAACCCTCTATGTAGTTTAAGGTTAAACCTCTTTTCTTCTAATTTTAATGAGTGGCCACGAGTCTTGTTAAACTCCCTTCCACGAAATAGTTTTACCCCTATTGTGAGGTCATCAGTATGGTATTTCTATATTGTCTGTTTCTTTTCTGAATATTATTATTTATATTATTTGTTTCATTTTAATATTAGATTTTTTTGCTGATAATATTTTTTTCATATAGAGAAGGGGGGTATTTAAAAGTGATCTGCTCTGTGTCAGGCTTGGTATGCCCTATTTGACATGGCTGCTTTTTTGGCTTCGTATATCATTCTCTGTGTTTGGAAAGAACTTTTGAATAGGCCCTGTCCTTTCACCCCATAATAATCTGAAACCTTTAGCACTCGTGATACAGGCAATTATTTGACTTGGTACCACCGTAATACGCAGCTACCTGTAATCTCGGAGCACAAAAGCATATTTGCACTCATTGTTAAATTAATCTGCATGGTATGTCAATCTGTCAATAGTTACTGCTTGAACTTGGAATATAATTAAGATGCAGACAATGTCTTGAAAAGCACGCTTGTATTGTAACAACAATAATGTGCAATCGATTATTCATTTTGTTTTGTGTGTGCAACAGGCACAGTATAATTTTACAAGCATTGAAACTTTCTATTGTTATATCCTAGTAGAGTAAAATTCCCTGTGTTTAGCAGTCAAAATGTATGGTATTTTAACAGACTAATATTTAATATTCTGCCAAATGTAAAGATAAGTGGATGCGGCCAAGGTCTTTCATTATTAAATAATTTAGTCACTTAGTCACCAATATAAAAAAATTAGACCCCCCCCCCCCCCAAAAAAAGCATTTTAAATCTTGCAGCACTTTTCCTTTCCATTAAAAGTTTTAATTTACTTGCAATAGATGTTAAATTAGATAATTTAACTGTCATAGTGGTGGATATTAACTGTCGATGCTGGCCCAGCTCATCTGCCCCTCCCTTCACCTCCCCACATAACTTTTTATGTAGCTAACAAGGTAGGCGTAAAGGGTAACACTATAGAGCAGCTTTTCTCAACCTGGGTTCCTCCAGAGACTGTAAGGGGTAACTATTTACACCAATCATCTTTTCAGCTATTTGTAAAAGGGGGATTCTATCCATTGTCCACCTTCGTAAGGAGCCTTCTTCTCACTGACCACCAATGTATAGGGCATTCTTCCCACTGACCACTAATGTAAGGAGCATTCTTTCTGCTGACCACCAATGTAAGGAACTTTCTTCCCACTGACCACTAATATAAAGGGCATTCTTCCCATTGACCTCCAATGTAAGGAGCATTCTTCCCACTGACCGCCAATGTAAGGAGCATTCTTCCCACTGACCACCAATGTAAGGAGCATTCTTCCCACTGACCACCAATGTAAAGGGCAATCTTGACCACTAATGTAAGAAGCAATCTTCCCACTGACCACCAATGTAAAGGGCATTCTTCCCATTGACCACCAATATAATGGCCATTCGTGCCATTGACCACCAATGTAAGGAGCATTCTTCCCACTGAGCACCAATGTAAGGGGCATTCTTCCCAAAGACCACCAATTTAAGGGGCATTCATCCAAATGACCACCAATGTAAGGGGCATTCTTCCCAAAGACCACCAATGTAAGTGGCATTCCTACAAATGACCACCAATGTAAGGGACATTCTTCACACTGACCACAAATGTGAGGAGCATTATTCCTACTGACCATTTAATGCAAGGGGCATCCTTTCCATTGACCACCAATGTAAGGTTCATTCTTTCCACTGACCATAATGTAAGGGGCATTCCTCCCACTGATCACCAATGTAAGGGACTTTCTTCCATTTAACCTGAAAAGTTAAGAACCTTCTTCCCACTGACAACAAATGTAAGGGGCATTCCTCCCACTGACCACCAATGTAAAGGGCATTCTTCCCTCTGACCTCCAATGTAAGGGGCATTCTTCCCACTGACCTCCAATGTAAGGGACATCCTTCCTATTGACCCTTGTTCTCCAACCCTTCACGCTCCTTGACTGCTCAAACCACACTATCCTACCACACACTCACATGGCTTTGAGACACCTTCCCTACAAGGCTCCGCACCTCCTAAATACCATCCAGCAATATCTCAGAACACATCAAGTCCCCTCCGCCCACCATATTGAAACCCCTGCTCCATTTACCTTTAACACTCCATCCCACACCTATGTACACACACACACACACACCTTCTGAAGTTGACATTTTGCAATATTTTACTATAAACAGTGAGAATATGTAGAACATTGTTGCTGTAATTTACTAGAATTCTTTCTTGATATGTCTGGCAACATTGTCCTGTATACCCTAAAATTCAATAAACCTCATGTGAAAGGAAAGGTTGAGAAGCGCTGCTATATAGTGCCACCTAAATGGGAGCTCGGAGTCTGCTGGGGCAGCTGACATTACAGTCACGATGGTGGCTCCCATCGGCAGTCACAGAGTTTTCGGATATCTACACAAGGGAGGCTTTTACGGGTAAATGACATGAATAAAATATGTAAATTCACATATATAGTCTTATGGGAGTATTGTTGTTGAACACTTCAACACATTTTAGGAGTAGAGGAGAATTAGAACCCCGTGTCATGAACCCCTTTCATTTAGGATAAGGGAATAGTCCTTGCTCAAATGAAAGTACAGTACATGGAAAGCAACGCAATGGCTGACTGATTGTCTTTTGTACAGATAGACCCAGCCGGTGAAGGAAGATGGTGCAGAAGTACCAGTCCCCGGTAAGGGTGTACAAGTATCCCTTCGAACTTGTCATGGCGGTAAGTGAATGTTTGTTGTCCTCCTTTTTGTTTTAGAACCTCTCGGGGATATTGATTATGTGCTCCACAGCTGTCAGTGGAAAGGGCAGACGCGGCATTGAAGTACTAATTAACGAGGGGCAGGAGATTAAATGTTAAGCACAAGCCATTTTGTTGGACAATGGTGGCTAAGGGTTTACATGTCCTCCAGTATTGTGAGGTCCGAACCCCCACCCACTCCATTCTCGCCAGTGCCATTAACTTTTCCTCTTCTGAGTTCATCAGCTTCTTGCTCAGTCACTGAGTTATCTAAGGGGGATTGGAGATTCGCTGTCCAAGGACCTCGGCTATGGAATGCTCTACCAACCAACATCCGCCTGGAAGGAAACCACCTGGCCTTTAGGAAAAAACGTAAGACCTTCCTCTTCTAGAGGAGGGACAACCTAGCTCCTCACAGCGCCTTGAAGCGTTTCGGTTCCCGTTGTGCGCTATGCAAATATTTCATTCATTCATTCATTCACTGATAATGACCTTTGTACTAATATCTGGTAAACATGTCAAAGCAGGAGAGCATCCTTTCATCATGACCAACCTGTTTTATCCAAACTGTACACGCGTTTTCTTAGTTTTGGTAACGCCCTAAAGTGGAAGTTATTGACTTTTGGTGCTTCTAAATACTCCATCGTTGCTTGTCTAAATAGGCAACGCAGTTATTCTGGAGCCAGGTGTAACTATCAGAGGTGCCGATGATCCATTTGGGTTCAGGTCCCCAAGCATAATAAATTTAACTGCAAATCTGGATTGAAAGGTTTGAAACATGTATTGAGAAAAGAACAGAGATGAAAGGTCAGTGGCAGTCAAAAAAAAATCTAGCGGCCGTTTTATAAGGATGGTTTCCCGTACTCAGAGAACTTTAATCTAAATCAGGGTTTCTCAGAGTTCCTCCAGTGGTTGCTAGGAGTCCTTGAGCAACAAGCAATTTCTGCCTCTCAGATAAGATCCCACTAACACCCTTTGTCGGGAAAAGGTCATCTCGAGTCATTCCAAATTGCGCCCATCCCCCCAAGATGTATAAGCATTATGTGTCAGCAAAAACCCCCCCCTCGAGCATTAATCTGCAAGCTTAACTCAATCCTTTCATCCCGTCTATACTCCCAGCACAATTCCCCCCCCCCCCCAAATTTTTTTTTCCTCTACCCCTCAAATTTCCCCTTAGAGCACATATCCTCTCCCCCCACTCCAATTCCCCTCCCCCAATCCAAAGACATGGATGAGCGAGCTTGGGGTGGAGAAACTTGAATGGCCTGCGCAACCTGATAGAACACCTTTGGGATGAATTAGAGTGGGGAATGCAAGCCAGGCCTTCTTGTCTAACATCAGTGCCTGACCTCACAAATGCACTTCTAGTAGAATGATCAAATATTCCCATAGACACACTCCTAAACCTTGTGGACAGCATTCCTAGAAGAGTTGAAGCTGCTATAGCTGCAAAAGAGTGGGCCAACTCAATACTGAACCCTAAGACTGGGATGCCATTAAAGTTCATGTGCATGTAAAGGCAGATGTCCCAATACTTTTGGTAATATGGTGTATATGAAGTCTGCCTGCCACTCGAGGACAGATGGTGAAGGGTTAATCCGGTGACACTGAGGATCAGGAGACAAGAGTATTGTGACGTCAGGGAACTTTGCGTAGATCACCTAGACAAAGCACAGTGTGCCGAGGCTCAGATATCGCCCCAGGCCACAGGCCAGCGTAATACCGGTGTGATTTGCGCAGAGTAGATTGGATAGCGGATACAGTTTCCCATCAGTTGGTCAGAGAAGACTCAACAGAGCTCCACAGTGTCCTACAGAAATACATTATTGTTGCCGGTGATCAAGGGTCAGTTTATCGAAAATGTATATTTCAGGTTGCCGTAGGAGCTTTTGAGTTTAAAACTCCGGACACAAAAACTTTCATTCAAATATATATATTCCTCAACAGCCACAAGGGATGTATATTCACTTTGTGTGCAACAAATGCCTTTACAAACCCAGAGAATACCTTGAAGAGGGTGCAGTGACATCATTACTGTGCAGAGAGTAGAACTGTGGGAGGGTCCCCGCAGGCCACACCCACTACAGGCTGGTGTTCTATCGAGAAGTGCCCGGGATGAACAGCGCATGCGCAGCCTCTGGCGTGGCGTGTTCATGTCGTTGAGGTGGTGGATTTGTACATGATTGGGGCAGATTATTAAATGATGGGCAGTGCTGCAAAACACGTCTTTTTCTGCTATTCTTCCTGGACGCTTGCGGGGCGTTTAGCCAACTGATGGTTGGGTTTTTCTATCAGAAAAATGTGTTTAGCAGCACTGCCCATCATTTAATAATCCACTCACCCCCCCCCCCATCAGGTACAAATCCACCCCTCACCAACATGAACACGCCTCTGCAGAGCAGGGCACAACCTGACACAAACGTTTCTTCCGTCGGCTATTGTGCGGAGGCGCCGTCTCGCCGTCACAACAGCTGATCGTAGAATCAGCTGCTGTTTTGGTCCATACATCGCATACGCCGTTCGTCCTGGGCACTTTTCGATAGCGGGCACTATCCGATAGAACACCGGCTGCAGAAAATGACAGGAGGGGGCAGGGGGGTGGAGACAAGACCAGTCACCCTGCACAAGGAGAGAGAGCAGCAGTGATCGGTCTTTATTAGGCTCAGATCAGCCGTAGGCAGTTTGCTTTTCGATCGTTTCTGCAGGGCTTTTTACTGTGTGTTTTGTGTTTTTGTTCACGCGATTTTACCGCGTATTGCGTTTTGCATTTTTATGGGTTTTTTTTTGGGGGGGGGGGGCAATTTGTTGTTGGGCCAATTAAAAAAAGCAAATCGTGGTGAAATAACAGCAAAAACACATATATGGTTTTCTGCAGCTCCTCCATTGAAGTCTAATAAACCAAAAAAAATAAAAAAGCACAATTTTGCATTTAAAGTGATTGTAAAGGATCATTTTTTTTTTTAAATAACACGTAATACTTCCCTCCACTGTGCAGCTCATTTTGCACATAGTGGCCCCGCACATCCTCTTCTTGGGTCCCCCGGTGGCTCTCCTCCCCCATCAGATAACCCCCTAGGAGAAGCTCTCACCCGGAGGGGTTTACTTTGCGGGCGCGTTCCCGAGTTCAGCATTTGCGTCCACAGACATGAATGCCGAACTCGGCCCCGCCCCCAGCGCCCTCGTCATTGGATTTGATTGGCAGCAGTGGGAGCCAATGGCTGCGTTGCTATCAAGCTATCCAGTCAAGAGCTGGGACCTGTGGAGAGAGGGACAGCACGTCCCCGATGAAGAGATGAAGGGGCTCAGGTAAGTAAAACGGGGGGGCAGGGGGGCCAATGACTGCCAGGTGTTTTTTCCACAAGGATTTAAAACCCCTTTAAAAAAGCCCCTGACCCTTTTCAAGAACACAGTGGCTGAAAAAAGCATAGATGTGAACGTATCCTATAGGAAGCCATATTAAATTAACTGTAGTGCGTTTCTGCAAAAAAGAAAAACACACCAAAAAAAAAAAAAACGCATTGGTGTGAACCAGGCCTTAAGGTCCCACTCTCTGGAATGACATTTAAGTGAACCTTACTCAAACTGAATAATGCCTAAAACTGGGCAGTAGCAGAACATTCGCACAAAAATTCTCAATACATTTGATGACCTGAAGAATGTCTTTCGAAAGTACTTCGGAATTTCATTTGCATTCAGGCTCTGTTCACACTAGTGCGACTCCAAAGTCATGCGATTTTGATGGACGACTTCGATGTGACTTTTATGCGACTTTACACTCCCTGGTACTCAAGTCTCAAAGTCGCATTAAAGTAGTGCAGGGACCTTTTCAAAGTCACTGCGACTTTAAGTTGCATAGATTGGAATGGGTGCCATTGCAATCAATGAGCTGTGACTGGTTCAGTGACCAGTCGCATGACAAGTCACACTAGTGTGAATGGAGCCTTAACATTTTTATTTTTTTAAATGATTGGACTCTTTCGAGCGAAAATCACATTCACCTTTAAAAATGTGTTCATTTGAGAAAAAATTTCCTTTCTGAAATAAATGGGCTGCCCTACACGTGATGCTGAACAAATACCTCACCATCACAGTTGATTTGACCCCACTGATGGTTAGAAATTTTAATTAAATCCAGCTAGGTTACTATGCCCGAAAGAAAGGGGGGGGGGGGTATCTATCCCTATAATACAATGAAGAAAAAACCCTCAAAGGTATGGGAGGGAATTGGGATGGTACGATACCCAGTATGCAGTGCTATTGAGGTGGAGCTGTCTCCCTCTAGTGTTGGCTTGGACTGCATGTGCCATTTCCTAAAAACAGAACTTAGAGCAGAGCAAAGCACTGTGTGATTGTGTAGTTCAGAATGCTGGGGTTTCAATTTCAGCAGGACTGGCCTGAACTACAACTGCCAGATTGCTGAGGAGAGATGAACAGGCTGCTGGGAGAAGGTTCCGGCCTAGGGTTGCCACCTGTACAGGATTCACCTGGACAGTTCAGGTTTTGAATCATGTGTCCGGGTTTCAGGCAGATTGAAACACAGACACATTATTCACACTGGGCTGTGGCTCCCCATGTATCTAAGATAGTCACACACATCTGTTGCTGTCCGGGGGCTACGGGTGGCTGTCTGGGGGCAGGTTCGGCATCACTGGGGGGGAGGAGGGCAGGGCAATGATGTCAGCAACAGCAATTTGGCTGCACCCACTGTTTGCTGCAGCAGGCTATGCCCGCCGCATTACTACTCTCCTTGTGGCATTCAAAGCTGTCCCAGGCCACTAAAGTGTTCTGGTTTTGCTTGAAGAAAAGGTGGCAACCCTATTCCAGCCTAGGTCGCTCTGTTGGGACGTCTGCCTGGATCTGCCAGCATGAGTTCTGTGCCAGTGTGAGCTGTGGCCGAGTCACGTCCTGCATGGGAAAGAGTTGTACACCTGCATGCAGAGTGACATCTACAGACAGCTGTTACAGCAGCTACAGCGGTCTGGAGGCTGTTTCTGATCCCTCAGAGATATCTGCACTTCAGATCTGGGTAGGCCGCGGTGTGGTGTGACGGAGGTCAGGCGCCATTCCCTGAGCCAGGACCTAGAGGGAGATCCTGAAAGAGTGATCATTACCCTGATGAGTTTACTTCCTCTTTCATTTCCTGCAAAGGCAAAGCATAATGGACTACTATGCATCGCATAGTAGCCCATTATGTGTCACTTACCTGACACAGGAGTCAGCGATGTCACCGCTGTCCCCTGTAGTCCGGCGCATCCATCTTCTCGGTGGGGGTCTCGCTGCTCCACCGCTGTCATTCGGCGAAGCCGCGATGACATCACTCCCGCGCATGCGCACGGGAGCCGACGCGCGCGGAATCTTCGTCATTGACGATGCTGCGCTCATTGCGCCTGCGTGCCGCTGTCTACGGCGCATGCGCTGTAGACAGCGGTGCCTGTCTTCGGGCAAATATCTCCTAAACCGTATAGGTTTAGGAGATATTTCTTGGACCTACAGGTAAGCCTTAATCTAGGCTTACCTGTAGTTCAAAGTGGTTTGTAAGGGTTTACAACCACTTTAATGTTTGTCAGTTGTTTGGTGTTTGCTGAGGGCTGAGGAGAGTGAAGTGGTCTGACATAGTTCTATTAAGCGTCGTCCGCCCCCTACCCCTCTGCTACCTGTTCACATAGGCCCCAGAGACCTAAATGGTTGCATTGCCCTTTGTTTCATTGCATTCTGCTTTACTAACATAAAACTCTAAAATTGCAAAACTGCATTTCATAGTAGTGCCATATTGTTCAGATAAAATATCTTTAGGACTTACAGTGTTATGTTATGCACTTTTATGTGTCACTTTTACCACAGTAAACAAGCTTGAACTGCTTCACTAATATTGTGTAAGTTTCTTGTTATTTATTGGTATCGATGGTAAAAATTTCTGAACCCAGGGTGTCAGAGGTGTCAGAAGTCTTGCAGAGTCGGGGCAACCAGTAGGGTACAGACTCTACCAGCGGCCCTCACGAGGGTAGCGCTACATAAAAGTCAATGAAAATGATATAGAAGTAAAAATTCACCAAAAGACAATTTGTTAAAATGCATTGGAGTCTTTATGTCCCCTCAGTTCAGCTTTACTCTACATGTATTGTTTTTTCCCCTTTTGTACTCCCTATATTGAAATTACTATGTGACTTTCTATTTTTAATAGTGTTGTTAAAACACCTTTCCTTTTTTACTTTGCTGCAATAAATTTTGTCCTTTTTTCACTTCTATATCATTTACTTTTTTTTTTTTTTTTTTGAGCACTTTTTTTGGAGTGTTTTTAGCGCATTTTGTTGTGCATTTCTCAGCGCTTTTCTGCTCAAATGCAATCATTAAATAGAAATAAAATATAATAATAATTTAATAAATAATTAAATACATACATACGGTAAATAAAAATACTCATTAATCAAAATAAATAAAAAGATCTCAATCCTTAACCCTAATATTAACTGCTAATAGTAAACCCTAACTCCTAAACCTAAGCTTAACCTCTAATCCCAACCCCTAATTTAACAAAATAAAGAAAAATAGAAATAAATGAATTAACCCATAATCATAACATTTAACCCCTAACTCCTTACAAAAGAAGTTAAAAAATTAATAAATAAATATTTATAAATAAAAGCATATGAAAAAGCTGAAAAACATAGCAACAAATGATGAAACTGATGATATTTTTCTCCATTGGCTAATAAAAAATGGCAAAGCTCGAAAACACTTTAAAAACAACCACACAAAAGTCAAAAAAAAAAATGCCAGAAAAAACTCTCAAAACGTGAGTGTGTGAATGCAACCTGAAAGTTTTCTTAAACCTAGGAGCCTGCATTCAATATATCTGGTCTCCCACGGTACACAGAACAAGGAACTCCAATTATTATTATAAACTGGTAAATACCTTTTCTCATCAGCAGTATATAGCAGACTTGTGACGTCTATCAGTGTCTGGTTAAAGCTTGTAGGATGAGTTTTCATTCTCCCCTGATTGTCCTATGAGGCTGCATGACTCCTGACCTTCTGTGTGGACAGTACTGATTGGCCCTGTGCGGATCATATGAAAAAAAAAGCTCTCTAGCATACACACCATACTGAGCATGTGCAGAGTGTCTACCAGAGCTCTGTACTATCAGGAGATGGCTTGGGGACAGTGGAAGAAAGGGAGGCTCAGAGAAGACAGGATCAAACAGCCTTTTTTACACAATGCGGAGGATTGACAATGCTTTCCTGCATATACAGACTGATTTTACTGTTGTGGCTTTAGTAAAACTTTAACCTGTAATAATAACCTTATCCCCTAAACCTAACAAAATAAATAAATAATAATATTAATAATAAGTAAATAAATAAAATAACCCCTTACCAAAAAAAAAATAAAAAAAAATATATAAATAAATAATAAACAAATAAATAAAAGTGTATGAAAAGCTGAAAAACATAGCAACAAATGATGAAACAGATGATATTTTTCTCTATTGGGAAATAAAAAAAAAAGCCAAAAGCTCAAAAACGCTTTAAAAATGTCCATGCATCTTTGGTACCCCTAATTGGGATGACAAAATAAAGTGGGTCATCACGCCAAAATCTAAAAAGAACACCACAAGTGTAGCAACAATAATGTTAATAACATCTGAAGGTGATCTGTCAGCACCCCATATCATAGAAAGTTCATATTTGCCTTGAAGTGCGATGTTAAAAATATCACTACGAAACTGTTTGCATATCTTGTACTTCTGTTTATTATGGAAAATTTGAAAACTTGAAATAACCATTGAAACAAAAAAAAAAATGCCCATGCAAACCTAAAAAACACATGAAAAAACTCTCAAAAACACAACGCTCGGGTCTGAATGCAGCCTTAATGACAGATAGGGCTGTGTTGTGGGGCAGAGCTGTGTAAATCTCTGGGCAGGATGGACAGAAATACCAATCTTTTGGCATGTAAATCAGCTGCCTTATATGTATTTTATCTTTGTATTTAGCTGCTTGCCCAGAGGTTGATGAGCTGTGAGTTCCCACACAGCCAGTGTCCTGGGATTTGAAATTCCCGCTGTTCTTCCCCTTATATCTGAAGTGTTTCCAGGGCAGATCAGAGTGATTCTGATTGGTCAGCACCAGCACATGCTTTTTTTTTTTTTTTTGGACCAGTCAGAATCCCTCTGATCCATTCCAGAAGCCCTACAGATTGAAGGGGGAGAAGGGCAGGGATTTAAATTGCTCGAACCACTATACTGGCTGCATGGGCACTGCCAGCTTAGCATTCATGAAGGTAAGTGAAGCTGAGACTAATAGGTTGGGGAGGGTGTACGGTGTGTGTTCACGTTTTTATTTTTTGTTAAAAGGTGAACATAAACTTAAATGTTCACATGTTGTTTACAGGGCCGTCTTTAATATTGATTGGACCCTGGGCAAAACTTTTCTTGGGCCCCCCTCCTCATGCAATTTCGCTCTCCACCTGCTCTGAGACATACAATAAATAGCAGCTAGACTTAAAATCAGTTAACTGTATCAGATCAGGCAGCAATTGCGATTGCTTGCCAGCTGTTACAGCACATCAGTACTGCTTACTGACTGGTTGCTAGAGGTTACAGCACACATTATGGCTCACTAATTAGTTGCTAGAGGTTACAGCACATGATTTCTCCTTGTTAATTGGTTGCTAGAGATTACTGTACAGTAATACTGCTCTCTGAATGGTTGCTAGAGGTAAAAGCACATCATCTCCTCACTGCAGGGAAGCATGATACACATATCAATGCCGCCGGCCGCAGCTATTTACTTGGTAATGACGCCACCTTCTACATATGAATGCCGGTTATTTACATGTAAACACAGGGTCTGCAGGTGAGTCATCTGCACACAACAATAGGGCAAAGCTGGGCAGCATTGGTAGCAGTACTTCACACTGAGATATCAGGACACATCACGGGACTAAAACTTAAAGGGACAAGGGAATTTAAACTGGGATAGTTGGCAAGTTTGAGGCAGCTGCTTTGGGCCCCACAACATTGACAGGGCCCAGGGCAGCTGCCCCTTTTCACCTGCCTTAAAGACGGCCCTGGTCGTTTAGTAAGCGTGGCCTGTAACCTTTCGGTGAAGATCAGTTGCCATAACCTGCTCCTAAACCTGGCCATACACTAGTAGAATTTAATTAAAAATGTTTAATTTTAAGAACGTTCGTTCTTCTTCTGTTTGTGGGGTCAAATCAATTATTCGTTATTGAGAAACTTCGAAGGAGCAGGATGCTACATTTTCACAAACCCGGTGACTTGTGGCTTTCACTCAGTAAAGTCCGTTCACTCCAAAATCGAATGTCAAAAGTAATCGGCATTTTAAAGTACTTGTGAATGTACTGAGAGTTTTCCAACAAATTTTTTGTAGAAATTTGCATTTGATAATATACGTGATATACAATGATAATAGTGTATAACCAGCTTAAGTTTTCTTTCTCAGTCCGCGGGCTGCAGGCATCAGGTGAGATCGGATATCTCCCCGAGGAATCTGTGTGCTTGTCCTGACTGGGCTGAATCTGATCTGCCGCTGGCTGTACGATGTAATGGCAATCCCTCATCCTCCGACAATCCCGCACATTTTGATCCGGATAAAGATACATGAGATTTTCACAGATGTTTAAATTTTAAAGACGGTCCCATTCATTCACCGCCGCACTGACGTATTGTTCCTCATATAGCCGGCCGTATTGTTTAGCCAGCCGGGAGATCAAATGATAAAAGGCGATCGCTAGACGAAACACAAACCCCTGGATTCGAGACGACTCAGGTTTGCGAACATTCAGTAATGACCCGGGGAGGGCGAGTGGCCAAGAATCAGGCAGGGGGAAAAAATGCACAGTTTTCTTCAAGGGTCAGTCGATCCAAAAGTGATATTTTATTGGTTGGTAGATACTGAAGAGTTAAACCACCAGTTTTTCTTGTTTAACGGGGTCTCTGTTGGTGAGATCTGTGCAGTAAGTTTCCAGGTCTGCACACTTACTGTGCCCATTATGAGGGGTTCCTACCACATGTGCTCTGAGTTCCTGGATCTTCAGACCTGCTGCGCCATCATGAGGGGCTCCTACCATTTCAGGTTCCCAGGTTTGTACACCTGCCGTGCCCTTTTCAAGGGGATCTCACCATCCCATGCCCCATGTCAACAAAACTGCTGTGCTCAATTTGAGGGGTTCCCACTTTCCCTGCACTAAGTTTCCATTGCTGCACACCTGCTGTGTCTATTATGAGGGGTTCCTACCACCCCTGCGCTGAGTTCCTGGGTCTGTACACCTGTGTCCATTATGAGGGTTTCCTACTACCCCTACACTGAGTTCCTGGGTCTACACACATGCTGTGTCCATTATGAGGGGCTCCCACCATCCCGGCATACAGTTACTGGGTCTACACACCTACTGTGTCCATTATGAGGGGCTCCCATCACCCCTATGCTAAGTTCCTAGGTCTGCGCACCTACTGTGCCCATTATAAAGGTTTCCTACCACCCCTGCGTTAAGTTCCTGGGTCTTCGCACATGCTGTGCCCATTATGAGGGACTCCTTCCATTCCCACCCTGAGTTTCCAAGTCAACACAACTGCTGAACCCAATATGAGGAGTTCCCACTATCCCTGCACTAAGGTCCCAGGTCTACACACCTGCTGTGCTTATTAGGAAGGGTTCTCAAGACCCCTGTGCTAAGTGTACCTGTGGTCTTCACACCTGCTGTTCTCATAAGGGGCTCCTACCATCCCCGCACATAATTTATGTGTCTGCACACTTGCTGTGTCCGTTATGAGGGGCTCCCACCACCCTAAGCTGTTTCTAGGTCTGTCCTAGCATCGCTTGCACTAAGTTCCAGGGTCTGCACACTTGTTCTGCCCATTATGAGGGGTTCCCACCATCCCTGTGCTGAGTTCCCAGGTCTGCAAACCTGCCGTACCCATTATGAGGGGCTCCTACTATCCGGCCTGGGGTGATGGGTAGACAGAACAGGCGGCTACCCTGGGTGCTTTAACAGGGGGGGAGCGTAAAAAGGACAAGACCTACAATTTTCAGCCCATGGGGTTGAGGAACACTTGAGCGTTGCATGAGAAAAGGGTTATTCCTGCGCCTAATCAGGGAAGAATCCGATAATCGTACTGCTGCATACACTGAAATGGGGATGCTTGGGTCCCAATAGCGGAGTAAAGAGGTAAAAAAGTAGTGATGCGCGGTACTATAATAGGGAGTTGGCCTAGGAGGCTTAATAAATTCTATAGGCACTAAGATTGTGCGTGATATATATATTCCCGTATACAGTAAGAGAAAGGTATATAAAAAGTTGTGCGTATTTTTATAAGGGGGTGGTGGACAACTCTCACCACTATAGCATGATGATATTCAAGATAGGAGACAAATGTAATGAGTAAGAAAAAAAAAAGAAAAAATTGCAATGCTTGGAATAAGTAATCCCTAATGTGATTTTATAACTGACAGAATCGCATAAAGTGCCAGTGCTAGACAATAAATAGAATCATGAAAGTATTAACTACACCATAGATTAAATAAAACAATATATATAAAGCAGTCACAAAGAATAGTGAATCGCAGTGCGATTTGTTCACGCTGACAAAATCGCATAAAGTGCCAGTGCTAAAGGTGAGAAGGTGTGTGGAATATTCTATTACACAATAAGGTAAATAGGATAATATGTATAAAACAATCACCAACTCGATAAAACGTATGTGCAAGAAATGGTGAGTTGTAGCTGCCAGAAGTCGCATAAAGTGCTAGTGTCACAGAAGTGGTAGAACAAGGTCCGTGCGGGTGTTCTCTACCATATAATCATCAAAACAATATTCCTGCGACCGTGAACAGCTCAATAGTTCAATTGTGCAAGAAAATGACAGAAAATCAAAATAAACGCATAAGTAATATTGGTGTTAAGGGAGTAAAAAGAATCCCACAAACTAATCAAAAAACTGTGTGCGATACCTACAAGAAATTATATAAAAAATAACAATAGCATATATCAGAGTGTGACCATTCTGCTTTGTGCGATAAACGGTGGCGATTATGTCAAAAGTCGCATATGTCGACAAATCGCATATAATGTCCGTGTCTGTATATAAGTGCACAGAGCAATATAATCGGTGATGGTGGTGAAAGAGGTGAATATATCCCACGTGGTCCTGTGTGGTTGGAGTATGGGTGTCCCCTTACCTTACAGCTGTAAGGTAACAGCGTGTGATATGTATATCCTCAGAACTCCTGTACTTTATCCCTCGAGGTCTTGTCCCGATATTTACAGATCCTGGTATCCACGGATCCTGGCGTCTCCTGCCTATCACGCTGTGTTGGTCCCTTTAAGTATTTGCTCAGCAGCACTCAGCGTGGGGGGGGGGTGTAGGTTTACCTCGGCAATTGGTGCATATGTAAGGGGTTAAAGAAATAAGGAGGAAGGGAGCCCCATAGTGTAGTAATTCTCAACACATATGATTTATTACAGCAAAACAGTAATGTACTCACAAGCAGACAAGTTTCAAATGCAGTGTATAAACGAGCCTCGAGCTCGATTGCGTCACTTCCGGTAGCGTCCCGACGCGTGTTCGTCACGGTCACGTGACTTCATCAGGGGATGTCTAGTGCCCACGGAAGTGTCTTTAAATAGAGACATTAATAGCTAATTTGGCGGCCATTTTGGGGAAGACCCGGAAGTATCCCGGCGGCCATTTTGTCGTCTACATGGTCGCCGGAAGTGTACGGGCGGCCATTTTTTTGGTTATTCCGCCGTTTTTTATCATGTTTATGGCCAGAAAAAACTGTGTGGCCATTTTTTGGGGAGTGTCTCCAGCGGGGCTTGTCTTGATTTACATAGGAGTGTCATCGCCCCCTTAGTAACGAGCGTTCATAGTTACAGATGGAAACATGAGGTGATGTTTAAAAACATGTGATACGGGCTGCAAGTTAAACCTATAATGTAGGTACCAGACACATAATTATGAGTAAAACAAGTGCTGGTAAATAATGTCTGAACATTATTAGATTTATGCTAGAGTTGCTATAAAAATCCTTAATAAAAATTACATGTAAAAAATATAAAAGAAGCGTTGAGCGTTGCACCTTGGGTGTTAAAATACCTTGCCCCAGCACTAATAACTGCCCATTTGCTACTGTAAATTATGAATGTAGGTTTGATGTCTTGCAGATGCCAAAATTGTATCAATAAAAGCCCAATGGGACAGGCTAGCCAAAGGATGACAGCTAAAGAATAGTTTATTCTAAAAATGACAGCTATAGCCCACATTGAGCTGCTAGTCGCATCCCACGGGAGGACAAATCCACCAAACCAACATGGCTGCTGCCACTTTTCCCTTAATCCTCTCCTATTAGAACCAATGAGTTCCTCTCCGCTTCAATATCAGTAGCAGATACCAGTGTGAACCTGGTTTATGGTTTATTTTTGGAACGGAGGAGAAGGACCCATGTGATGTTTTTCATGGCCACATCTCGCTGTCCTTATCCTCCCCTTTGTAATAATAAATGGCATAAATCTGTAATGTAGTGGAAAGTAGGATATATTGCAGATGCCATTTAGCAGGTAAACACTCACCTTTTATTAGCAACGATCTGATGTCCCCGGTGACATTGTATCTGAGTACAAGAGCTCATTACGCTATTGATACAAGGAGCGCTGCTAATCCCGCACCTGCTGCACACACACAAAAAACCCTTTCCTGTATCCTGGAATAATACACATTATTTGGTAAAGCCTATTGTTTTCTCAGACATAAAGATAGTTGCAAGCATTTATAGTGATCGCTGTAAATGGGCCAATTAATATTGTATGGCAGTGGCCAGACCTGGATTTGTTTCAGATGAATGAGGCACCAATCTTGTAAACATAAATGAGTGACGGCAGAAAAAGACCAGTTGGCCCAGATTTTGATTTTCTGTTTCTTTTGTTTCTCTCTTTGTAGCATAACGGCCCGCGGGACAAGTACCGCTGTTTGCCCAAAGTTTTATTCCCAAATGGGCGCAAGTAGCCAGGCACACAGTAGCACCCCGGTCTCTCTATCACATATCTGGTGAAGACTGGACCGTTGTGGAGGCCTCTCTTGCACCTCCTGTCCAATAGTCTTGAAGGTAGAGACAGAGAGTGTAAGGGCAAGGAGTGGCACGAGTTCCGTAGTAGGTGGCTGGTGATGTCCACTCCATAGGTGGGTAAAGCTGGTAGATGCAGACCTTGGAACAGGATGCAGAAGCAGCTTGGCACCAGAGCAGGAGACAGTACAGTGGATCGGGTCTCAAGAACAAGCTGGAGACCATTGGGCAACTGCTCATAGTGACAGTCTAGTTTAAATAGGCCGTTGGGCACCAAAGGCATGCGCTAATTGGTATGCGCATGTGCATGTACATGCGTGTGACGAACTAGCTCATTACATCTACCTTTGCTCAGGGAAATGAGCATGTGTGTAGTGCACACGCAAACGAGCACATGTCCGCACTGGGTTTTTTTTTTTTTGGTGCAAGGACTTTGATTAACTCTCTACACAAGAACCAGGCAGGAAGTGTCTTTTTTAGATTTATTGCTTGAAAAACTTGAGTAGGGTATGAAGTGAGCCTTGGAATACTCCGAATTTAGTGCAAAACCTAATGGAGGGTACTCCCCGATTATGACTGTCTCTTAAAGGGGAAACCCCTCTTGAGGCTAGTGATGAGTGAACTATAGATCAGGGGTCTCCAGTACAAGAGGAAATCTGAGCTGGCAAATCTTGAGTAGTCTCTTCAAGAGTTAACGAAGACAGTCTCTAGGACCTCTTTCAGACTTGTACTTGCTGTACCCTGGGTACTTGAATGCTTTCCGGCAGTACCAGATAGCTTCTGTAGGTCAGATCCTATGTGAATTTCCTTCAAACTGTTCCCACCAATTTTAGACACGGATCCCTCAGATCTCCCATAGCTGTGGCCCTGACGACCTCCTCCAGACTTCAGCGGGCCACAGATCTCAGGCTTGGTCTCCAGGCCTATTTAAACTCACCTCAGCCCTTTATCAGGGATTCACTGAGGCTGTATAAATATGAAAGTTGAGGGTCTGCCTCTTCCAACCCACTAAATTTTGGAACTTACCAGAGTTTTTGGAGGAAGCAGTCAAGCCTGCAAGCAACAGATCCCAGAACAGCCAAAAGCAATCAAACTTCGCTCCACTGGCTACAGAGGAGCCAAAAACTAATTTTGCCTCAATACTACTAGCAAACTAACTAGGAGGGTGCTACATGCTTTTGTCTGAATATAGATGTTTAAATTCACTGCCCTTACTTATCTTACCAATATTTTTTGTAAGTGAGGTCTCCAGAACTGGACACAGTATTATGGTTACTCTCAAAGGGCCGGTTGCAGCTGCACCCCACCCCCCTTACATCAGATGTCAAGAGCCCACCACCATCAGAAGTCAAGAGTCTAGACCCTCCCTTACATCACAGTGTACCTCTCTTACCTTGTGCTGCTGCTGGGAGGAAGCTGGAGGCAGAGCTAGGAAACAGAATTTGCAGGGTTTTGAGGAGGACCAGAGGAGGACTGGAGTCCGCTGAATGCTGAGACCAGGGGAGGCAGAGACAAGGGGATGCTGCAGCTGCACAGAAAGGCGCAGGATCTCTAGGAGGAATTCTGTCCCCCTCTCTGTTGCAATCTGCTGAGACAAGAATCTTTACGGCTTCATAAAGGGGGTACTGCAGCTGCAGGAGAGGTGCGAGGTCCACATGAAATGGCCTGGAGGGCTGGATTAGGCCTGCGGGCCTTGTGTTTGACACGTGTATTAGGGTAATCAGGACCTCCTTCCTCTTGCTGGGAATCCCTCTGGTTATAAGTAAAGACCTATTAGGGGAATCGGGACCTTTTTTCTCCCTGCTGGGAATCCCTGTAGTGATCAGGGCCGTCTTAATATTGATTGGACCCTGGGGAAACATTTTCTAGGGCCCTCCTGAATCCTCTTATCAACTATCTGAGGGCTGTGCGGGCTCAAGGGGCAGCTGTTTTGGGCCCCACAACAATGACAGGGCCTGGGGCAGCTGCCCCTTTTGCCCTGTGTTAAAAAACATCCCTGGTAGTGATATAAAGATCTATAGCGGGTATAGAAAAGAATCACCCCCTTTAAAATAATCACATTTTGTTGCTTTGCAGTGTGAAACGAAGACAGACACAGCTTTTGTTAACCAGCTGTATGCAGCTTATAACATCCAAGTGAAAGATATAACACCAACAGAATTTTTTTAATTTTTTTTTCAAAAACAGAATCACTGAGTTGGAAAAAGGACCACCGCCCTTGTGTCAGTATTTTGCTTTAATTACAGCCTTTAATCTGTGGGGATATGTCTCTACTAACTTTGTTGAGCTGGTGACCTAACTTTATTGTTTATCTGCAGCAAGGGGAAAAGTCAGGTCACTCATTTGGCTGTGCTGTGTGATGATGTTGTGTTAAGTAAGGAATGGATTCAAGATTCAAATTCGAATCCTTCGGCAGGTAAAGCAGCTCCCATATAAGCATTTAATTTGCATATTTTGCGGTTTGCCTGACGTTCCCCTTTAATATCACGTCATATTCTTTCAAGAAGACTAATGTTTGTGTCTTGGTGTTCTTGAGAAATATTTCGAGCCCTAGGCTTTCATTCACGTCCAGCAGCAGTACATTGTGTTGTGAACAGCAGCTGTTCCAGAACAGTCCCCAGGGAAGTGTGTTTTCTGCTTACACAAGGTCTCCCGAGGATGCTGCATTGACTTGCAGCTTTCCTGTATATTGCCGTATTGCAGTGAAGAGCGGAGACTCATTTCATCGGTCATTCAGTGGCCTGCAGGGATCAGCAAAGTTCCATATCATGGTGGGGGGGGGGATGATGGAGAATGAAAGTTGCGTGTTGCCCGTAACAACCTATCACGTTTTTTTCATGAAGGTTAGATTTGAACACCAGCCTCTGCTTAAATGTCGACGGTAGGGGTGCCACCACTTCTGGGAAAAATTCTGCCCGGTTATGCCTAAAATTCCACCATTTGGACATTCTCCAACCATAATAAGTGTAACATTACCTATTGATCTATGATACCTACACAGTCTTTTGAAGTATCTGTTGTATCCAAACAGAATAACAAGTCCATGGCTCAGCTACTAGGTTGGCAATTAGGGATGCACCGATATCAGTATTGGTGCCGATACCAGGCATTAGAGCAAGTATCGGTACTCGCCCAAATGCTTCCGATACCAAAACCAATACTTTTGGATGGATGGACATCCTCACTGGTTGCCCGCTGTCAGAAACCATGAAATCAGACCAAGACAGAAGTACAGTTAAATCACACTTGTTTAATAATAAAAGTAAAAAGAATAAACGTAGTAAAAAAACATAGTCAAAGTTCAGTAACCAGAACGGACAGTCAGCCAAGCCAGAAGTCAGGGATCAAAGTAGTGGAACAGCAAGCAGGATCTGGAGCCAGAAGGGATGTCAGCAAAGCAAGTCTTTAAACAGGATTGCAGGAGATAGTTTCTTGTGATGTGACCAAGGTGAAGGCCGAGCTCCTCTGGACTGGATGACGAGCAGGATATCATCAATAGCTGAGTAACTGTGGAGACAGATGGGAGCTGGCAATTAGCCGACAGCTGATCGTCCAGCTCAGAGAAGGAAGGGCTGAGGCCAGCCCTGACACCCGCACAGTAGTCATACCTCCCAACATTTTGAGCTGGGAACGAGGGACACCTACTAGCAAATGTATGTAGGCATAGGGCACACCACCTGCCACACTCCCTTAAAGGAGAATTAACAAAAAAAAGTTAATTAAATCCACTAGGGCTTTTTTTAACCACTGCTATTCCTTTATATTGGCTTTTAAAATGTACAAATGCAGCAATTTAGAAATTGGATGGAAGGTTTAGCACTGGGAAACACTTTTTAAAAGATAAAAAGTGCATTTTATATACATCTATATAGATCAGACCAAAATGAGGGACAAATGAGGTGGAAAGAGGGACAGAGGGACATTGCTCCAAATCAGGGACAGTCCCTGGAAATCAGGGACAGTTGGGGGCTATGCAGTAATGTCTCCATAGTGGAGCACTTCCACCCACTCCTGGCATTTCCCCCGGCCGGCGGTGACGAGCCCCGATGGCAGCTGTCATTTTCGGGTGCGCTGTCTGTCCATCGTTCCGACATCCATTTGGCTCACCGCCCGCTCCCGGAACTCCAGGGTTAGAGGCAGCCATTCATTCTACCAGGCTCAGCAGAGTTAACTATGGAACCCGTGTGCCACAGTGCCTCATTGATACACTACCATCTCCCTGCATGGGTTTATGATCGATTTACCTAATGTCATCAGTCTGTTCAGTTATCCAATAAATGATTGCTGCTTTGAACTTCTAATCTGTCTCTACCTACTTACTAGAACAGCGTGCTCTCTGCTGAATTTTGTGAGTTCTAAACTGCCCACGAGATGGCGCTTCTATGCACATATGGAAATTGCATGCGATTCTTTGCAGTGCGATTTGCGCCAATTTTTTTTGTATTGACACAAATCACACTGCAAAGTATGGGTACTTGTACTTGCCGCTAAAAAAAAACTGTATTGTTGCAACCCTATTGGCAATGAATGTGGGTCCTGTTGGGATTCATTGCATTACAATAGAGCATTCAGTGGTCAAAAAAACAGGCCGCTCCACCGCTGTTTATTCTTGTGAACAAGTTTTATTCTTGGGCAACAATTTCCTGACAGGTACAATCTACTTTTACTGGTGGGCTTTTTGCCCTAACATAGAGGTCACCTCTAGGACTAAGCCCTATGTTAGAATTAGATCCTTGAATATATTAATATAAGAAGTACCACACCAGCTTGGCCCATGCTAGCCTGCAAACACCGCTTGGTGCACGCCCCGCTCTTCATTGATGAGTATACCTGCTAAAACAATGGGCACCGGATCTCCAGTATTCAAATGCAAATGTAAAGTGCTACACAAACGGTTGTCGCTATAAAAATCCCATATAGTAATAAAAATCTTAATAATAAAATGCGTAAGAATTCTTGCTACCTGCTGCACCCTATTTTAATGGATTACAAAGACACGCTGGTAGACTAATTGGCTCTAGTATGTCTACTTTGGCTTTGGTATGTATGCACATGAGGCTAGGTTCAGGGCTTTGGATGTCGAGAACATGCGCAAAAATGCGTGCATTCGCAACATGCAGAGAAACAGGCTGCCATTTAGCAGTCATGCAATGGTGCCAATCATAATTAATGGCATCTCCACGCATCTGCAGGTTCGTGTTTTTGTGCGCGCCAAGCCACATGGTGCTGCAGCATCATACGGTTTGGTGGGGCATGTTTTTGGAAAAGAGAGACTTGTTTCTGCATTTCTCATTGAAACGAATGGGCTGCCCTACATAGAGACACATGAAAAATGTGCGGGCATTCGCCTACATTCGGTCGCACCTGTAGGTATGAACCAACCCTTAGATTATAAGCTCATGAGGACGGGGACTAATGTGGAATGTACAGTGTGTAGAGCTGCGTAAATTCTTGGAGGTTATATAAAGATTTGTAATAAATACATGGCATGAAATAATAATAAGTTATTATTTATGATTATTTATTTTTTTATTAGAATTATTATACTGAATTTATATAGGTTGGACTTGATGGACTTGTGTCTTTTTTCAACCTCACCTACAATGTAACTATATAGCGCCAACAGTTTGCGCAGCGCTTTACAACATCAAGTTGTTTTTTTAATGCTGGGATGCCATCATCCACCTTTTTACCAGACATACTTTTTTTTTATATTTGTCTGTTGTATCCAGTGAGCATCTACTGCGGTCTACAGAATAAGACTCAGAGGACCATTTTGCTCACCAATGGTACTTCAAGAGCCTGCACAAGCATACTGATAATGAATTACATGATAGATGGATGACATTCACAAGGTTGAATATTTTGCTGGAATTGCATGGAAGTGGGTAGAATGGCATTGCTTAGATTGGAGCGTGCGTTATGCTCGGTTTCATCTTCCTCACCCGCACGATAGGTAAGCAAATGCTGCGGAGAGCGTATATCCAGGGTTTAGGCAAAGCAGTCATCCTTATTTACATACACCTCACCTGTCTACTGGGCGACGGCTTTTTTATTCTTTTTTTTTTTCTGCCACGTCACCTCTGGCTGTCTTTGTGGCTAATCTTCCCTACATCGGTGTCACTTGTTCCTCTCCATGTCCTGACATTTGATACCTTCAGTAATCCCTCCAGTTTCTTAGGTACTTTCAGATGCTGATTTAATCGCATAGGCCACACTCACACTTGGCGATTTGGAATCGCAGGTGTAGAGTTCACTCAATTTTGCCTACGATTCCAAATTGTGTGGCAGTTGCTGCAAAAAAATGAATGACGCATGTTTGGAACCATTCATTCCAAATAGCACTCCAAACATGGTGCGATTTTGCTGCGAAACAGCATTGCGCAGCAGTCGTGAAGCTTGTAGCCCAAAATGAAGTGGGAATTTCTTTTGGGCAGCAAAGGAGCCTAGAGTAGCTCATTATTCATGCGGAATTGCGTGAATATCGCCTGCACCAAATCGTGAGCAGGAACACGAGTTCCCGCTATACGCAAAGTGTGGATGGGGTCTTATTGAGGAATCCACTGCTAACTCTTTCCTGGGAAGATCTGAAGTATTCTGTGTGAATTTACAATAAAGGCAGTTCCAGTTTGCACCTAAGCTAGTGTCGTCTATTTCTTAGGTGCTCAGCTATAATACCTGCTTCCTGGTTCCAGACTGGAGGAAGCTGTATCTTAGCGGGAGCACCCAGAACGGGGGCCATGTGTTCGTTCACTCCTAACTTATTCCTCACTCTAGGCTCCACCTAGTGGTACAACCAGTCCCCTTGTAGCCCCTTCTCTAAGGTTCTCCTGGCCGCAGTCTCGCTCTTGCCTCCTCTACGTCCAGCAAAGGATTAATAGCCCTGTATTGTACTGATGGCACCAAAGGACCGGCTGCAGCCCAGACTACCAAAGAGAGAAGAGGGCATCTCTGGAGTTGGGGGGTAAGGTAGGAAATGCAGCCTCTTCATCTCCCCTTGACATAACGAACATTTAACCCTTGAAATGTGAAGGCAGACACCCAATGCAGGGGGTTTTTCTTCTTCCAGCCCAGAGTTGGGCTTTAATATTTGGAATTAAATAAGTAACGTGTGTTATGAATTAAAAACAAAAACCATTACTCCAGAGATTCCCAACATGACCTTGTGACAAAACGAGGTGACCTTGAGCTACCTAGGGCATTGTGGGAGTTTCAAACTATTAGCCCTTGTACACACGGTCGGAGATTCCGAAGGAAATGTGTCCGATCGGACCGTTTTGTCGGATAATCCGACTGTGTGTGGTCTCCATCGGACTGTTTCCATCGGAGTATCTGACGGACCAAGTTTTCCAACTTGTTGGTAAAATTTTCCGACAAAATGCTCCGATCGGACATACTCCGATCATGTGTAGAGAATTCCGATCGGACAAAGTGCCACGCATGCTCAGATCAAATTCCTACATCAAAGCTATTGGCTACTAGCCTGAACGTAGTCCCATCTTAACGAAATAACGTCATCACGTTCTGAAAGATCAGATTTTCTGACAACTTTGTCCGACCGTGTGTATGCAACAGTTTCGGACAAAATCCGACGGATTTGGTTGTCGGAATGTCCGACCGTGTGTACAAGGGCTTAGAGACCTCCAAACTATCGATGAGGGCCACTGTTAATCAAATAACAGTGCATGCAATATACATTTTTTTATAAATGTTTCCTTTAAGGCAAAAATCTGTATCTAAACATAAAGAAATAATATAAGATGTGGAAATGTCAACAAGTCCAGTGTATGAATTCATTAAGACATGTTCTCCCGAAAGAAATATTATTATGTTATCACACATTATAGAGGGAATTATTCTTCAGTGTCTTAGTTGCTTTTAAAGCTTGTTTTTTTTTTCTTTTTAAAATGCACTCTCAGTAATCCTCCCCTCCCCCTCGCTAAGCTGCTCAGTTCTAGTCTTGGCTGCTATGTGGCCAGTACAGGCCGACCTGTCCATAGCTTGTGCTATGCTCACATTGCAGTTGACCCCGTGGATCCTCTTATATTCCACACCTCAAGGTCACAAATCTCTAGAAGTGGAACTCTGGTTGTGTCTCTTTATGTCTTCTCTTATTTCCACCTTCAGCCCCACTCCGTGCCCCCCCGGATCTGCTCTTGGAAGCCTGTATAAAATTACTTCCTCCTTCCTTTTCTCGGATTCTCCTATGTTGCACTTATTCTATAGGATTTACTACTGCTGAAAATAAAACCCAGAGTCTTCAAAAATCAAAGAAATGTTGACCAATTTTTTTAAGGCCGTCTTCCCATATACAGTGCTGTGAAAAAGTATTTGCCCCATTCCTGATTTTTTCTTTTTTTTGCATATTTCTCACACTTAAATGATTCAGATCAAACAAATTTTAATATTACACAAAGATAACCCGAGTAAATCCAAGATGCTGTTTTTAAATTATTATGTAATTTATGAAGGGAAAAAACCTGCCTGGCCCTATGTGAAAAAGTAATTGCCCCCTCCCATGCTGAATCATGAATGAACTGTGATTAACCACAATTGTTTGGACAGCTGAGTTAAATTTCACTTGCCACACCCAGGCCTGATTACTGCCAGACCTGTTGAATCAAGAAATCACATAAGTAGAAGCTGTCTGACAAAGTGAAAGACGCTAACAGAACTCAAAAAGACACACATGTCACAGTCTAAAAAAATTCAAGAACAGATTAGAAACAAAGTAATGTACATGTGTCGGTCTAGGAAGGGTTTCAAAGCGATTTCTAAGGCTTTGGAACTCCAGTGAACCACAGGGAGAGGCATTATCCACAAATGGAAATAACCTGGAACAGTAGTGAACTTTCCCAGGAGTGGCCGGCCTACAAAAACTACTCCAAGAGCGCCACGACTACTCATCCAGGAGGTCATAAAAGAAACCAGAACATCTAAAGAACTGCAGGCCTCACTTGCCTCAGGTAAGATCAGTGTTCATGATTCAACAATAAGAAAGAGACTGGGTAAAAATGGCCTCCATGGGAGACTTCCAAGGCCAAAGCCACTACTGACCAAAAGGAACACAAAGGCTCATCTCACATTTACCAAAAAACATCTTGATTATCCCCAAGACTTTTAGGCAAATAATCTGTGGACTGATGAGACAAAAATGTAACTTTTTGGAAGGTGTGCGTCCCGTTACATCTGGCATAAAACGAATACAGCATTTCGTAACAAGAACATCATACCAACAGTCAGACATGGTGGTGGTAGCATGATGGTCTGGGGCTGCTTTGCAGCTTCAGGATCTGGATGACTTACCATATATTGATGGAATCATGAATTCTGAGCTCTACCAGAAAATCCTAAAAGAGAATGTCCGGCCATCAATTCGTGACCTCAAGCTCAAGTACACTTGGGTTATGCAGCAGGACAATGATCCAAAACACAACAGCAAGTCCACCTCCAAATGGTTCAAACAAAGCAAAATTTTGGTTTTTGAAGTGGCCTCATCAAAGCCCGGACTTAAATCCAATTGAGATGTTGTATCTCGACCTTACACAGGCCGTTCATGCTGGAAAACCCTCCAATGTGGCTGAATTAAAACAATTCTGCAAAGAAGAGTTGGCCACAATTGCTCAACATCAATGTGAAAGATTCATTGCCAGTTATCGCAAATGCTTGATTGCAGTTGTTGTCGCCATGGGTGGCACAACCAGTTACTAGGTTTAGGGGGCAATTACTTTTTCACATAAAGCCAGGCAGGTTTGGACAGCTTTTTAGCCTTAATAAATGAAACCATCATTTAAATACTGCATTTTGTATTTACTCGGGTTATCTTTGTGTAATAATAAAATGTGTTGATCTGAGTCATTTAAGTGTGACAAATGTGCAAAAAAAAAAAAATCCAAAAGGGGGCAAATACTTTTTTACAACATTGTAGTTCTAACACTACAGACCCCCATAGCAGTAACACTACTCCCCCATAGCCCTATAACTACTCCCCTATAGTCATAATACTACAGTTCCCCCATAGCCCTAACACTACAGCCCACCTCCCAGGCCCCATAGCTCTGGCTTTACGCCCCTAGACTAACCCTTCTTGCAACACTAACCCTGTAACCACAATAGGGGTACAGACGCCAAAAATAGCCCAGGGGCTAATCCTTCTAACCCTTCCTTCTAGTCCTGGCTGGAATTGAGCTTTAAATAGTTTATTAAGTAAGAAAATTCAGAGCCTTGCACATAGGGGCCCAAGGCAATTCATGTAAATATGTAAATTGGGTGATGGAATGCTGAGCAGTTGTCACAGAAACCTGTATTAGTGGAAAAACAAGTTTATTCCCGTCTTATATATCCAGATCGCCTTTCTCTGCTGGGACATTATGGGCTATTACCGGCTGACCTAAATTGTCACTGTGCCACGTCTTCTTTTAGAGGACATTTATAGTCCTTTTTTTTATCACTCAGATCTGCCCTGTGAGGATGGCAAAAAAAAACTTGTCTTGGTGCTGTAACCTCTGGCAGGTTTTTATTTAATAAATGTTTGCTTCGTCATGCCCAGGCAGCAACTGCTCGTCCGCAAATCTTTTGCGCAGCAAGGCAATGCTGAACAGGAGCCATGAGCCAAGAGATTGTTTTATTATAATAATGAAGCTTCACCCTCAAACTCCTCCCTCTAAAACGCACCCCCGACCACTTCATAATTGTACATTTTCTTATGATGATCATCTCAGTCTCTGCCGCAGACTTGTCTCAGATGGCTCAGGGTCACAAATAAGAAACGTTGGCAAGAATCAGCTTGATTTTTGTCCAATTTGGTTGCTCACTTTTCCTATACATTTCCCTCGGTAAATGAAGTGAACACAGCCAGTAATAAAAGTATTTATATTCCCAAGTCCATTCAAAACCAGATTTTTAAAAAAGATTGGTGCTTTAACTCTTTTGCCGCCAAAGCAATTTTTTTTTTTTTTTTTGCACACGTTTAAAAAAATTATTTTAGACCCGAAGATCAGTTAAACCCCCTCCCCAAGCATTATATATTTTCTGACAGCAGACCCTCCCGGAGAATAAAATAGTGGGAGTTAAAAATTTTCAGTAAAGAATACACTAAAATGCATTTCAGTGCACAGAAACACAATATATTTATTCATTTCAGGTACTTGTATAACGTTGTCAATTTACGTTGCACTTTACATATACATTGTACATTCACATCAGTCCCTTCCCCCAAGGAGCTTACAATCTAAGGTCCCCAACTCACATTCATACATGCATATTATAATATTTTGCCAATTTTTTGGTAAAAAAAATAAAAGATACAGTTGAGCTAATGGATACCCAACATGTCAAGCTCTACAATTGAGTGCCCCCGTGAAACGGCATCAAAACTTCAGTACCCTACATTTTCCACAGGCATCAATATAAAAGCCTCTGCAGGTCAAGACAATGCTTAAGACAAGCCATTTAAACCCAGTGGGAGTGAGCTGCACCAAAATGTTAAAGAAAATGCGTTCCATTTTTTCCAATGTGCAGTAGCGTACTACTATGCATTGTGCACTAAAAAGCATGTGATTTTGAGCTGGGGTGCCTTAGTGCTCTTTGGTGCATTAACCGCATTACTGCTATGCACCCCAGCGGAAAAGTGTGCACCTAGCAGAAGGGGGAAAGCTAGCAAAGTTTGAACCTAGTAGAAAAGTGTGACCCTAACAGGAAATGGGAGCCTAGTAGAAAAGCGTGAGCCTAGCAGAAAAGTGTGAGCCTAATGGAAAGTGTGAATCTAGCGGAAAGTGTGAACCTAGCGGAAAGTGTGAACCTAGCGGAAAGTGTGAACCTAGCAGAAAGTGTGAACCTAGCAGAAAAGTGTGAGCCTAACGGGAAATGTGAGCCTAGTAGAAAAGTATGAGCCTAGCAGAAAAGCGTGAGCCTAGCAGAAAAGTGTGAGCCTAATGGAAAGTCTGAACCTAGCAGAAAGTGTGAACCTAGTAGAAAAGCGTGAGTCTAGTAGAAAAGTGTGAGCGTAGCGGAAAGTGTGAACCTAGTAGAAAAGCCTGAGTCTAGCGGAAAAGTGTGAACCTAGTGGAAAAGTGTGAACCTAGTAGAAAAGAGTGAGTCTAGCGGAAAAGTGTGAGTGTAGCGGAAAGTGTGAACCTAGTGGAAAAGTGTGAACCTAGTGGAAAAGTGTGAACCTAGTAGAAAAGCGTGAGTCTAGCGGAAAAGTGTGAACCTAGTGGAAAAGTGTGAACCTAGTAGAAAAGTGTGAACCTAGTAGAAAAGCGTGAGTCTAGCGGAAAAGTGTGAACCTAGCGGAAAAGTGTGAACCTAGTGGAAAAGTGTGAACCTAGTGGAAAAGTGTGAACCTAGTAGAAAAGCGTGAGTCTAGCGGAAAAGTGTGAACCTAGTGGAAAAGTGTGAACCTAGTGGAAAAGTGTGAACCTAGTAGAAAAGAGTGAGTCTAGCGGAAAAGTGTGAGTTTAGCGGAAAGTGTGAACCTAGTGGAAAAGTGTGAACCTAGTGGATAAGTGTGAACCTAGTAGAAAAGCGTGAGTCTAGCGGAAAAGTGTGAACCTAGTAGAAAAGCGTGAGTCTAGCGGAAAAGTGTGAACCTAGTGGAAAAGTGTGAACCTAGTGGAAAAGTGTGAACCTAGTGGAAAAGTGTGAACCTAGTAGAAAGCGTGAGTCTGGCAGAAAAGTGTGAACCTAGCAGAAAAGTATGAGCCTAGTGGAAAAGTCTGAAACTAGCAGAAAGTGTGACCCTAGTAGAAATATGTGAGCCTAGCAGAAATATGTGAGCCTAGCAGAAATATGTGAGCCTATCATTAAAGTGACCCAGTTACAAGACAGGCGAGATCCCAGTGTGGTGGATCTGAGCGGGAGCAATAACTGTGTATTTTTAGTAGGACACGCACATGGGGGGGGGGGGGGGGGGACTGTCACAGCGACTTTAAAGTGATGCATTAGGGAGCACGCCATCTAATTATAGTGCCGCAAGTGACAGAAACACAAAGCAGGAAAATGCTGACGGGCTAAGATAAAAGACACAGCGTGCACAGGCTGCCCGAATACCACGCACACACCCAAGACACAAAATAGACACAAACTCTGCGCCTGGGAGGAAATCCCTGTAACATCTGTATATGCAACACAATGGGGGTTATGTACTAAAGGAAAATCCACTTTGCACTGCAAGTGCACATGGAAGTAAAGTCGCTGTAGATCCGAGGGGGACATGCAAGGAAAATAAAAAACAGCATTTTAGCTTGTACATGATTGGATGACAAAATCAGCAGAGCTTCCACCAATTTCAGATCTACCCCTAAGATTTAAAGCGACTGCACTTCCATGTACACTTTCAGTGCAATTTCAAGTGTACTTGCAGTGCAAAGTGGATTTGCCTTTTGTAAATAACCCCCCAATACAAAGTATAATCTGCCCAATAAAAACAGTAACGATATAATATATGACAAAATATAATAAATGATACAATGTAATCTAATACTGTCATTGGGGCTCAAAAAACTTCATCTCATTGCAATATTGGATAGTATAATAGATTTTTTCCATGATATAATTTAGACCTGTTTCTTGCCTAATTTAATGGCATAATGGAAGCGTATTAACGCGTATTTTTAAACTCAAGAACAACCATGTAAAATAATGCAACTTACCAGTCCTTAGATGTGGTGTCTGCATTGTTTTTTTTATACTTTATTTACATAGTAAGGTTGAATAAAGACACCAGTCCATCCAGTTCAACCTGGGTGAGTTTCTACAATTGTCCCTATCCCTGTACATTACACACTCGTGCCAATTAACCTACCTGCATGTCTTTGGAGTGTGGGAGGAAACCGGAGTACCTGGAGGAAACCCACACAGGCACAGGGAGAACATGCAAACTCCAGGCAGGTAGTGTCGCGGTTGGGATTTGAACCAGCAACCTCTTTTTACTGCTAGGTGAGAGTGCTACCCACTACACCACTGTGCTGCCCATTTTGTTTTTAGGTTTTTTTTTTTGTTTAACCTGGTGATCCTGCCAGTAACACACTTCCAGGCTTCACTGTACTGTATTGTACGAGCACCGTTGTAATCTTAGAATAGTGCTGACTACTATAGGAAATAAGTATGCTCCTCGACTCCATCTAGTGGCCATTTTGTGGTATTTTCCACATTCACACATTTGATCTGCAGAGAGTATAGTCTGAGAAAGTTCAGTTTCGCTCAATGAATGAACATCTATGCAAAGTTTTTATAAATACAACCCTTTGAGTCCATTCACACTATACAATGTCCTCGCTTGGTCGATTCTCCATTTTATTTTATACCTTAGTGACTATTGTCACCCAGACACAAGGTGATGGACAACCCAAAATTAACATTTGACCAGAATAAAGTAGAAATCTTCCAATTGGGACACTTGTTCCAGCAACAACGGTCTAAGAGAGGAAGTCTTATCACTGGGGAGATTTTGTCTTGCTTCCCTTGTGTCTTTGGAACTGGAAAGTTAAATCTCCTCAATGTTGCATTCACACCTGAGCCAAGCAGGAACATGCGTTCTACGGCAGCCTGTTCACTTGAATGAGCTGCCCTACGCGTGTTTAGGAAACAGGCAGGTGTGAATGCAGCCTGATGGGAGAAAACCTAAGAGGTTGCAACTTTTATCTTTTTATCCAAAACATTAAAAAAATTAATTACTATAGATATACTATAAGCCAGTTGGGCGACATGATGTCTATGGGTTAGACCAGCTTTTCTCATCCTTTCTAACATGGAGGAACCCTTGAAATAACTTTATGAAATCAGGAAACCCCTACTAATAATTACTTTATCTACAACTGACTGTACATTAGTGTGATGGTCACTGGGAAGATCACTTCTTACATTGGTGGTCAGTGGGAAGAATGCTCCTGATATTTTAAGTCAGTAGGAAAAATGCTCCTTACATTGGTGGTCAGTAAGAAGAATGCTCCTTACATTGGTGATCAGTGGGAAGAATGCTCCTTACATTGGTGGACAGTGGGAAGAATGCGCCTTACATTGGAGGTCAGTGGAAAGAATGCTCTTTTAAATTGGAGGTCAGTGGGAAGAATGCTCCTTACATTGGAGGTCAGTGGGAAGAATGGTCCTTACATTGGAGGTCAGTGGGAAGAATGATCCTTACATTAGTGGTCAGTGTGAAGAATGCTCCTTACATTGGAGGTCAGTGGGAAGAATGGTCCTTACATTGGAGATCAGTGGGAAGAATGATCCTTACATTGGTGGTCAGAGGGAAGAATGCTCCTTACATTGGAGGTCAGTGGGAAGAATGCTCCTTACATTGGAGGTCAGTGGGAAGAATGATCCTTACATTGGGGGTCAGTGTGAAGAATGCTCCTTACATTGGAGGTCAGTGGGAAGAATGGTCCTTACATTGGTGGTCAGAGGGAAGAATGCTCCTTACATTGGAGGTCAGTGGGAAGAATGGTCCTTACATTGGAGGTCAGTGGAAAGAATGATCCTTACATTGGTGGTCAGAGGGAAGAATGCTCCTTACATTGGAGGTCAGTGGGAAGAATGCTCCTTACATTGGAGGTCAGTGGGAAAAATGCTCCTTACGTAGGTGGTCAGTGGGAAGAATGCTCCTTACGTAAGAGGTCAGTAGGAAGAAACAGAAACACAAAAACAGGATGTCAGAAAAAGTAGTCCATTGAGTCTTTTTTATTTATTTTTTTTTTTTTTTACAGCTTTTCTTTTTTTTTGTAAGCATGCCCCTTACATTAGTGATCAGTGAGGAGAATGCCCCTTACATTGGAGGTCAGTGGAAAAATCTTCCCATAAGATTATATATGTATTTTATGTATATTTCCCGTGAAAGCTTCCCTTGTGTAGACATCTGAAAGCACTGAGATTGCCGCTGGACGCTGCCATTTTGAATGTGATGTTGGCAGCCTCAGCAGAATCCAGTGACCATCTATTCCCCTGGAGGGTGGTGGAGAAGTTGGGCCACCACAGACAGTAACTATACATTAGAGGTAAATGGGAAGAATGCCCCTTACATTGGAGGTCAGTGGGAAGAATGCCCCTTACATAGTTGGTCAGTGGGAAGAATGCTCCTTACATTGGTAGCCAGTAGGAAGAATGATCCTTACATAGTTGGTCAGTGGGAAGAATGCTCCTTACATTGGTGGTCAGTGGGAAGAATGATCCTTACATTGGTGATCAGTGGGAAGAATGCTCCTTACATAGTTGGTCAGTGGGAAGAATGCTCCTTACATTGGTGATCAGTGGGAAGAATGCTCCTTACATTGGTGATCAGTGGGAAGAATGCTCCTTACATAGTTGGTCAGTGGGAAGAATGCCCCTTACATTTGTGGTCAGTGGGAAGAATGCTCCTTACATTGGTGGCCAATAGGAAGAATGCTCCTTACATTGGTGGCCAATAGGAAGAATGCTCCTTACATTGGTGGCCAGTAGGAAGAATGCTCCTTACATTGGTGGCCAATAGGAAGAATGCTTCTTACATTGGTGGCCAGTGGGAAGAATACTCCTTACATTGGCAGTCAGTGGGTATGCTGCTCTTTATATTGGTGGTCATTTGAAAGACTCCACTTCTTACAGATAGCTAAAAAGATAATCGGTGTCGGTGGTTACTCATCCAAGAGGCAGAAGCTGCTCATTGCTCAAGGAATCCCTAGCAACCTCTGGAGGAATCCTATGACTCCTAGGCTCATTGTAGCAACCTCTGGAGAAATCCCCCCAAAGAACCTTGATTGGGGGTGGCTTTGTTGGACAGTTGTCTAGCCACTGTCTGCCCTTTGTGAAGTTGAATGGGCAGATGGATAAACTTTCCATGTTTTATGTCTTGGTTCTTGTTTGTTAAGATTCTTAATAAACAATAGATAGATGCACAGTGTGCACATAAAGAAAGCCTCCCTCGTCCTCGAGGTACACAGCTCAACAGTTGAGGAGGACCTGTCTTGTATGACAAAACAGAGCTGTCAATCCTGGCACTGAGTCATCCTCCCACCTTCCTATGATGTGACCTATAAATCAGATTACTCAGAGCGGCTTATCCACGTCGTGTTTAATGACAATTGTCAGTGGCAGTAACACCTTCACTGTCGGATCAGCAATGTCACGAAAGATTTCCACCGCAACCTGTAATGAGATCATCAAGCTTACTCATTAAACAGACCCTGTACGCAGACCAATCATTTCAACAAAAACCTTCCCATAAGATTATATGTACATTTAATGTATTTTATGTATATTATTTCCCGTGAAAGCTTCCCTTGTGTAGACATCCGAAAGCACTGAGATTGCTTCTGGACACCGCCATCTTGAATGTGATGTTGGCACGCCCAGCAGAATCCAGCAAACATCTATAGCATTCCCCTGGAGGGTGGGGGAGAAGTTGGGCCAGCTTGGACAGTAACTGTACACCCCCAAAAGAGGAGAGATTATGAGGTTCAAAAAGAGGAGGCTGCAATTTTTTTAATTGGTGACAGGGTCGGGGGGGGGTTACTAAAACTGAAGAGCTCAGAATTCGGCGTAGGTGTGCGTGGTAGCCAATCGGCTTCTAACTCCAACTTGTTCAATTAAACTTTGACAATAAAACATGGAAGCTGATTGGCTTCTGTGCAGAGCTGCACCAGATTTTGCATCCAGTTTTAGTAAAGCAGGCCATAGACGAGTCGAAAACCAAACTTTCTTTCGATTAAAAAATGAAAATAGTTCATACGTCTGGGCCATAATTTGTTTCATTTTTCAAAAAAAATAAAAAATAAAATATTCCAGAATGTTGGATCAGGCACTTTTGATTGCAATTGCGAAATCGCGTGTCGCAGATAGCACACTAATGATGCGAAAAGCGAACAATTCCATGATGGACAAGAATTTTCATTCAGTTTTCGACTCATCTATGGCCGGCTTCAAGTGTTGCTAAACCCACAGCAGTAAAATCAGTCTGTACAGTATATGCAGTAAAGCATGCTTGTTATACTCACTGCAGAACCTAAGTGTTTAATCCTCAGCAATGTGCAAAAAGGCTGTTTGATCCTGTCTTCTCTGATCCTCCCCTTCTTCCACTGCCCCCCATCCATCTCCTGATAGAACAGAGCCTTTGGAGTCGCTCTGCACATGCTCAATTTGGTGTGTATTGCTAGAGAAGTTTTTTTTTTTTCTTGGGAGAGTGCATGTGATCAGCACAGGGTCAATCAGCACTGTCCAGACAGAGGGTCAGGGGTCCTGTAGTCTCATAGGACAGTCAGAGCAGAATGAAAACTCCTCCTACAAGTTTTAAGCAGACACTGATAGAAGTGACAAGACTGCTATATACTGCTGATGAGAAAAGGTATTTAGCAGTTTATATTTACTAAAATAATTGAATTTCCATGTTCTGTGTACTGTGGGAAACAAGATATAGTAAATGCAGGCTCCTGGGTTTAGTAACACTTTAAGTTTAGATGTGCGGCAAACTTTGTGTTTGACAGGCTTTGAGGAGGCAATATCTTGGTTCCTCACCACCTATTTTAACCCTATAAATGTCGCACTACCGCACTGCAACTGCCTTTGGGTAGACCTAAAACAAGGGAAAAAAGGGGAAGCGCAATACATGGCGCAATAAAACACTTTATTGAACGAGTTTTATTACATACCGTGTTGCACTTCCCCTTTTTTCCTTTGTTTTTTGTCTTTACCTTGAGCATGGGGTAGCTGCGGCACATCTTGTGCATATAAAAGAGGAATAATGGCGGGATCTTTTTCAGCTAAGTACACACTATAAGAAAATCAGACGAACGATTGTCTGCTTTTCCTCAGTGTTTCACAGCAGGTCAAAACCTAGAATTGTACTAATTGTGCAAAAATTCTTGTAAGACAAAGGCTTTTTTTGTTGCTGTTTGTTTCAGATCATGCCAGGGGTGGCCCGTCCATTGGGGAAGAAGGGTGGGAAGGGCACCGCCCCCCCCTCCATTGGCACCGCCCCTATCCATGTATTTAGGACACGGGCGCATGGATTCCAATGGGGAGGGGCTGTTTTTTTGAAGCACTGATTAGAGTCAGAGGCTCTGATAGGCTTCAATATAGGGTGGGCTCGGGTCGCAGGGAGTGCACTCCAAGCCCACCCAGGTGTGTTACAACAGCAAATCAATATTCACTGTTGTAACACTGATCCTCCTCCCGGCTAATCAGGAAGCGGTTTTTGGACACGATTACTCGATTGGCTGAAACTCAGAGCCGAGCGGCTGCACCACGGTGCTTGCTACCCAACATGATGGGGTAGGTGCCGGACTCACCAGCAAACAGCAGGGGGGTGGGTGCCACTCGGGGGGATGGGTGGTTGTTTCGCCGCCCCCCTCCCCCCCAAAAAAAAACAACACCCAGCCGCCACTGGATAATGCGCAATATTTTGTATCTGATTTTTCGCGAAAAACAGTACACATTCAATGAAAATTGTTTGTTATGCTCTTATAATGCCTAATACACTTAAAGGGTAACTCCACTTTTGTGGGGAAAAAAATTAGCAAATAAAAAAATAATAATAATATACAATCACAACGCATGTAACTGAATGTTACCAACAATTACCTTTCCTGCTGTAAACAGAACGGCCCCTAGAAATGTAATTTCCTGCTTGTGTGACTTTTGGCATTTTGGTATAGCAGGTTGTTTTTCTATTTTAGTTATAATATTATAGCATTTTAGCATTTTATTTTATTTATATATATATATATATATATATATATATATATATATATATATATATATATATATATATATATATATATATATATATATATATGTAGGCTTTTGTTCTACAAAAAGCTTGTCAATTTATGACCTTTTTCACCCTGCAGGCGTATGAGAAGAGGTTCCCCACCTGCCCACTCATCCCGGTGTTCCTGGGCAGTGATCTCCTATATGAACACCGAAGTGAAGACGGCTCATTGCACATGGTGGAACGCAGCTGTAAGCTCAACGTCGATGCTCCCCGCCTCCTGAAAAAGGTTATTTTCTGCTTATACTACTTATAATTTCTGATTGCTGTGAGTGCATGTGGCCTTTTATAAGGGCTCATTTATATGAACAGCAGCCCTAAAAACACGGTTTGCAGTGAATTGCGTCTCAGAGGCATTCAATAGGGAGTCTGAGCACCTGCTGTGCCCATTATGAGGGTCTCCCACCAATCGTGCTCTGAGTTCTTGGGTCTTCACAGTTGCTGTGCCCATTATGAGGGTCTACCACCAGCCCCTTCTTTATTTCCTGGATCTTCACACCTGCTGTGCCCATTAGAAGAGGGTCACACACCATCCATTTCAAAAGTTCTCTCGTCTGCACGCCTGCTGTGCTCATTATGAGGGGCTCCCACCATCCCTGCCCTAAGTTTCTGGGTCTACACACCTCCTGTGCCCATTATAAGGGGCTCCTACCATCCCTGCCCTAAGTTCCTGGGTCTACACACCTCCTGTGCCCATTATAAGGGGCTCCTACCATCCCTGCCCTAAGTTCCTGGGTCTACACACCTCCTATGCCCATTATGAGGGATCCCCACCATCCCTGCACTAAGACTCTGTCTGTAGACTTGCTGTACCAATTTTGAGGGTCTACCACCATCTCCTTCTTTAAGTCCTAGGTCTGCATGTCTGCTGTGCCCATTATAAGGGGCTCCCACCATCCTTACCCTAAGTTCCTAGGTCAGCACACCTACTGTGTCTATTATGAAGGGTTCCTGCCCACCCTGCATTGAGTTTCGTCAACACATCTACTATACCCAATATGATGGGTTCCCACTATCCCTGCACTAAGGTCCCAGGTCTACACCTGCTGTGCTTATTATGAGGGGTTCCCCCCTGCGCTGAGTTCCTGTGGGCTTCACACCTGCTGTGCTCATTATAAGGGTCTTCCACCATGGATTTCCAGGTGTGCACACTTGCTGTGTCTAATATAAGGGGCTCCCACCATGCTATGCTAAGTTCCTAGGTCTGTCCCATCATTCCTGGGTCTGTATACCTACTTTTTCCCTTTAAGAGGGGCTCCCACCATCCCTGTACTACATTTCTGGGTCTGTACTCTTGCTGTACCAATTATGAGGGTCTACCACCATCCCCTTCTTTAAGTCCTGGGTCTGCACATGAGCTGCTCCCACCATCCCTTTCATAAGTTCCCGGGTCTGCGTGCCTGCTTTGCCCATTATGAGGAGCTCTCACCATCCCTGCCCTGAGTTCCTAAGTCTGCACAGCTCCTGTGCCCATTTTGAGGGGTTCCCACCATCCCTGAACTAAGTTTCTGGGTCTGTACACCTGCTGTGACCATTATGAGAGGCTCCCACCATCCCTGCCCGGAGTTCCTGGGTCTGCACATCTGCTGTGCCCAGTAGGAGGGGTTCCCACTCTTCCTGCACTGATTTTCTTGGTCTGCACATGATATGAAAAATGTAACAGGAGAAACAAGTAGTGTCCTTTCTACATGACGTCATGGGTTCACCCTTAGCCCTTGACCCCAAACCCTGTCTCCTAGGGATATTTCCTGAAGTACTGGATAAATTCACCAAAACTTTCTTACAAGAAACCTTGTTTTCCGCTAGAAAAGTGATAGCTAGACAGTGGATGAGATCCCTTCCACCCAAGGTAGAAGATTGGAAACGGGAAGTTAATCTAACACTCCCATATAAAAAATTCATATATAAAAATAGGGGATGCCCAGCTAAATACTATAAAATCTGGGATAGGTGGTTGCAAGAGGCTGGCACATGTAATTAGGAACTTTGGAGTACTGTTGAAATGGATGAAATGTCTATGATGTAACTTTGCTTGGCTTTGATACCTATTGTCTATTGCGATGAAGAAATATTTATTTATGTACTGTTATGACTATGGTGAAGCACTTCTTGAATGTTCGGTGCTTTCTACTATGATTGTAATCTCTGCAATAATGTTCAATAAAAAACACCTGTTTAAACATAAAAAAAAATGTAACAGAAGAAGCTGGAATGCAGATATGTGGACAGGAACACCCAAAACCCCTCTGGAAGACAGGAGCAGAATCAATCTTTTTGGCAGTTTGAATATCTAATGCCGCGTACACACGATCAAATTGCGAGTCCGCCGGACCACAGTACGCCGGACAATTCGATCGCGTGTGGGCTCCAGCGGACTTTTTCATCGTAAAGTCTGGTGGACTTAAGCCTCATACACACAATAGGACTTTGTACAAACTTTCCCTTGGATTTTTGTACAAAGGGCGTCGGCCCTGAACTTGTATTGCATACACACAGCAGGACTTTTTCAGCCAACTTTCACCAAATCATGTGGTTTTTCTGCTCTTTACCGCCTCCTTTGGTCAACTTCTGTATTGTTGTCTGATCTTTTGCATTGGTTCTGAGCATGCCTGTTTGTACTTTGTACAAAAGTCCTATGGTTTTCTATACACACGATCAGACTTTGCTCCATCTGACTTTTGTTGCCAGAAAGTTTGTCTGTTCGCACAGCCAACAAAAGTCCCATGAAAACCAAAAAAGTTTGTCCGATGGAGCGTACACACACTCAGATGTTGCTCCAAAACAGCTAATTTGCATGTTTGTTATCAAAAAGTCTGATCGTGTGTATGGGCCTTAAGAATGACGCATGCTCTGAAGCAAGTACGAGAAGGAAGCTATTGGCTACTGGCTATTGAACTTCCTTTTTCTAGTCCCGTCGTACGTGCTGTACGCCATCGCGTTAGAAATTGCCAGACTTTCGGAGTGTCCGTGTGTGGCCAAGTCCGTTCGTTATAAAGTCCGGTGGATTGTTTGCCGGACCAATTACGCCGGACAGTTCGATCGTGTGTACGGGCATAAGACATATAAGAAGCTGACTGAGATCTATCTTTATATCATTTTTTCACAATCATGGCAGAAATCAGACTGAGAGTGGGAGGTCCTGCACTCTCAACCAATCAGCTTGTGTTGCGTATCACTGTAATTGCTGTGTTTCAGGCACTTTGGGCTGGAGGATTGGGGGGGGGGGGTGGATTTCTAGTTTCCCATGTTTTCCATAGTGGGGGTTCTTCTTTAATAAGCACATTCCAAGCTGTATTTCTGATGACGGGTTCTGCTCTCCTCCGCAGATTGCCGGGGTAGAATTTGTCTACTTCATCCAGAAGAACACCTTGAACTGGAAAGAGCGAACCCTACACATTGAAGCCCACAACGAGACCTTTTCCACCCGCGTCCTTGTGAACGAGACCTGCAGGTACTCTGTAAGTTCATCACGAGGGGCCATCACCAGCTACCCTGGATTGTCCATACATGACCTGTATTAAATATGACGCACAACCTGAAATGTGGTCTCTAACAACCTATGCTGTCCATCATGGCATCCACCGGGTCAGTCATTGATAGCCTTCTGTAACTACATGCAATAGGAGTTCAGACTTCACTGGCTGCATGCTTTTACTAGGTTAGTGATATAATAGGTAGTGAAGCCAGCAGGGCTGGTGCAAGGATTTTCAACACCCTAGACGAAACCTCATTTTGCCGACACCCCCCCCCCCGGCTCCACCCCTGACTTCACCCCCTTTGCCTGCCCATGTATACCCCACCTTTTTAATGAAGCACCCATCAAATGCAGCCCACCAGTGCCCATCAAATGCAGCCCCAGCAGCGCCAATCAAATGCAGCCTCAGCAGCGCCCATTAAATGCAGCCTCACCAGTGCTCATCAAAGCAGCTTCACCAGTGCCCATCAATGCAGCCTCACCAGTGCTCATCAAAGCAGCTTCACCAGTGTCCATCAATGCAGCCTCACCAGCGCCCATGAATGCAGCCTCACCAGCGCCCATGAATGCAGCCTCACCAGCACCCATCAAAGCAGCCTCACCAGCGCTCATCAATGCAGCCTCACCAGCGCCCATCAATGCAGCCTCACCAGCACCCATCAATGCAGCCTCACCAGCGTCCATCAATGCAGCTTCACCAGCGCCCATCAATGCAGCCTCACCAGTGCACATCAATGCAGCCTACTCGTGCCCATCAATGAATGTTTGCTTGCTTCCATTCAGGAGTTGGGACACAGACACAGTCCTCCGCCGCCACTGCGCCTCTGACACTATGTACGAATGGAGCGGAGGCTGCCTGCTGATGCTGAGACTTAGTTGCTTGTTGCAAAGAGAACAGAGTAGTAACACCAGTGGCCGGGCGCCCCTAGGCAGCAGTGCGCCCTAGGCGGCTGCCTAGTTTGCCTAGTGGTAGCACCGGCCCTGGAAGCCAGGAAGGCAATGATAGCCCTGTAGCCTGCACCTTTAATAATTCGTTTATCAAAGGAAGCTTCTGCATTTCCCTCTTTACAGGCTTGCTTTTAACCCGTTCGCTGTTGTGTTTTTTTCACATGTTTAAAAATATAATTTCATAACTGAAAGCAAACACCCTAGACCTAGAGAATAAAATAGTGGTAGTTTCAATTTTTCATGTTACACAATATTAGCGCAGTGGTTTATGAAATGTTTATGAAAATTTCAGTTAAAAAAAAATAAAAATACACTAGGCCCCTGTTTACACCAGTGCGGCTTGTCATGTGATTTGACTGTTCAAAGTCACATGACAGGTCGCACCCTATTTGTGCCTATGGAACCGTTCAAATTGGTGCGACTCCAACTTGAAAAGAGGTTCCTGCACTATATTTGGCAGTTTCACGTGTGACTTGCAGTGACATCTGTGCATGAAATCGCACTGACTGGTGGCTTTGAAATTGCACTGAAGTAGCGAGATTTCAAAGCCGCATTTGGTGTGAAACGAGGCTAAAGGTCATTTTAGGGCTCACAAACTCAATATTTTAACCAATTTTTGGTAAAATATAAAATATGAGCCGAGTAAGTAGATACCCAACACGTCAAGACTTAAAATTGCATGTGTTCGTACTGGCCATCAGTTTAGAGTTAACCTGATTAATGGGCCTAGAATTCTTGCTCTCACTCTGGGGTGCGTGGCAATATGTAACACGCGTTTCATTTTTTTGCATAGGCGCCCCTGATGCATGCCTTGTCTTGTCTTGTGTTCATACATGCATGTATGTTGGGATGGGGGGATGCTCAAAATTTTTTGAGAGGGAAGTTTTAAGTGCTTGGGTGTAAATTTACTTGTTTTTTTTACACTTTCTTTTTTATATATTTTTTTTTTCACTAAAGTTTATTTTTCATTACATACCCTCTTTGGTGACAGTTTTTCTATAAGGAGACATCGGAGGTCTACAAGACCCCTGAAGTCTCATCGGCCCTCAAATGAAGCTATTGGAGTGTAAATTGTGCTCCATTAGCTTCTACCCCTGCCACACTGGCTGGGGAAAGTGAACCAAGAACCCTGTAAGTGACATTTTACACGTGATTACCTCCCAACTTTTTGAGATGAGAATGAGGGACACCTACCAGCAAACATATGTAGGCATAGGACACGCCCCCTGCCACACCCCCTTAAAGGAGAATTAACCCAAGAAAAAGGGTAATTAAATCCACAAGTGCTATTTTTTACCACTACTATTCCTTTATATTGACCTTAAAAATTTACAAATGCAGCAATTTAGAATTTGGAAGAAAGGTTTAGCACTGGAAAATACTTTTTGAAAGATGAAAAAAGTGCATTTTATATACAGCTATAGGGATCAGACCAAAATTAGGGACAAATGAGGGGGAAAGAGGGACAAATCAGGGACAGTCCCTCGAAATCAGGGACAGTTGGGAGCTATGCATGTGGCTTCTGGGTCATTAGCAGGAATGGGAGATCAATGAACAGATGTTCGCTGATCTCCCTCCCCTCTACCTGGCAGCACATGGAGAGAGCTAGATCTCTCCAATCTGCAGTTGGCAGAGCTATTGGTCTGACTTAGCAGGATACGAGGGGGCAGGGCCGGCACAAGGGGTGGGAAGAAGGGTCGGCTGCCCTGGCCGCAGCATGTATTGTAGGGATGGGGGCACTGAGTAGTGACAGCAGCATCACTACTTCTGTCAGCCCAATACTGGAAGCTTTAAGGAGAGGAGGAGAGAGCCGGGAGGAGATGAGGGCTGTGCTTGCTCTCCCCCTCCACCTCATAAGCTCGCACATAATGAATGGGCACAATTTGGCATCTTTGCCCTGGGCAATGAATGATCTTGTCCCAGCACTGGGTGGGAGGGGGGGATTGGGTTGTCAGACCACTGCATACCTCCCTGATTTTGAGGGACTGTCCCTGATTTGGAGCAATGTCCCTCATTCCTCCTGATATGTCCCTCATTTTGGTCTGATCTATATAGATGTATATAAAATGCACTTTTTATCAATCAAAAAGTGTTTCCCAGTGCTAAACCTTTCATGCAATTTCTAAATTGCTGCATTTGTAAATTTTAAAATCCAATGTAAAGGAATAGTAGTGGTAAAAAAGCAATTTGGGTTTAACCAATCTTTTTTTTTTTGTACAATTCTCCTTTAAGGGGGTGTGTCCTATGTCTGCTTACTTTTGCTGATAGGTGTCCCTCATTCCCATCTCAAAAAGTTGGGAGGTATGCCACTGCAGAGAGACCACTGCTTCTTCATAAGAGCAAAGTACCTTTTTCTTCAGCAGTGGGGGACTGGCTTTTTGACTCGGGCTATGGCTGCTTTCTACAGGGAACAAACTAAGGCTACTTTAACACTGAGGCGCTTTACAGGTGCTACAGCACTAAAAATAGCGCCTGCACAGTGCCTGTAAAGAGCCTCTCCTGTCTTTCCAGTGTGAAAGCCCGAGGTCAAAAAAGTCCTGCAAGCCACATCTTTGCAGCACTGTAGAAGCTTTGTATTCACTGCCCTCAAAGCGCTCCTGCCCACTGAAAACAATTGGGCAGTGTGGCCAAACTGCCGTTCTAACCCTTTTTCGGCTGCTAGGGGCCAAATAGCGCTACTAAAACGATGGTAAAATGGTGCTAAAAGTAGTGTGAAAATCGCCTAATGCACCGTACACACACACACACGATCTGAGTTTTCATTGGAAAAATCTTGGATGGTTTTTCCGACGGAATTCCGCTCAAGCTTGCCTTGCATACACACGGTCACACAAAAGTTCGCTGAACTTTCGATCGTCAAGAACGCGGTGACATACAACACTGCGACGAGCCAAGAAAATGAAGTTCAATGCTTCCGAGCATGCGTCCAATTGTTACCGAGCATGTGTAGGAATTTTGCACGTCGGAATTGTTACAGACGATCGGAATTTCCAATCGGAACTTTTTCCATCGGAAAAATAGAGAACCTGCTCTCAATCTTTTGCTGGCAGGAATTTGGCCAGCAAAAGTCCGATGGAGCATACACACGGCCGCAATTTCCGACCAAAACCTCAGATTGGACTTTTGCTGCGGAATTTCCAATCGTCTGTACGTGGCATTAGACTTTGCACACCTTTTGTTTTGTTGCACCTGGAATGTATGTAGCTGATATGAGAAGGTAGTTGATTTGGGCTTTAATACTACACTGAGAAATCCATTCCCTCGCAGTGGTGCCTCTGTCCGCGTACCCCCATCAAGACTGAACTCCACGCGGATTACTCCCACGTTAGACAATGATGACTGCAACAGGCAGATAACCTTGTGGGCTCATAGTAAAATACTTTCCACAACAATCTGTACAAACTTTCCAACAGGCCCGGACAGCTGCCAGATACGACAGCGATTCATCTCATTCTCTGATAACAAGCAAGACTTAGCTTGTCTGTTGGTAGGAATGTCACTCATCACAGTGACACTTTGATGTCACATTCCTGGTCATGGCTGGAGACTAGTGTCACAATAGAAGATAATGGATGCCATTGTTAAAATCTGTACAATCGCTAAAATCTCATAGAACCTTTAACACGTTAATGCCATTTCAAAAGTCATTATAGTCGTTTTAAATCTGCAGCTTTTCCCTGGTGATCCTGCCATGTTCAGCCACTTCCTCTCATAGGGTGACAATGCTATAATGCTGCCTCCCAATTTAAATGCACATTTTAGGCCTGAAGATGAACTAAAACGTTTAAAATATATTTAAGAACTGGGTGATAGGAGATCAAAAAATGGTACCGCATCCCATTTATACAAAAAAAGGGGAGAAGGGGTAAGCCGGACTTTTAAGGTACCAAAGAGTAGCATAAACAATCCATTTTAGAAAAATATAAATAGTTTCTAAATGAGATCCAAATTGATAGGAATTGCTCTGGGCTACAGCACTTTACACATCAGGATTGGTCTCATCGAGTGAGATGGAAGATTTTCTCCTATAACTCTGAGGCCTGTTTGTAAAGGGGAAAAACAGTCACTGGGGCTTTTTTTTCTTCTCTTACACTTCGAAATATTTATAATGGCCTATTTGATGTTTGAGTTTACCATTCATTCTATCTATCTATCCCTCTGTCTGTCTCTCTCACACCCCCTCTCCTGTCTCTTTTTCTCTCTCTCCCCTCCCCACTGTCTCTGTCTCTCTCCTCCACTCTCCCTTTCGCCTCTCTCTCTCCCCCTCCTCCTCGTCTTTCTCTCCCCTGTGTCTCTCCCTCTCCCTTGTCTCTCTCTCTTTCCCCCATCTCTCCCCCGTTTCTCTCTCTCTCTCTCTCTCTCTCTGCCTCTACCGTCTTTTTTCCCCTCTCCTTTGTCTATATTTTCCTATCCCCCCTGCTCTCTCCCTCTCCCCCGTCTCTCCCCTCCCTCTCTCTCTCCCTCTCCCGTGTCTCTCTCTCCCTCCCCCTGTGTCTCTCTACCCTGTCCCCCTCTCTCTCCCTCCCCCTGTGTCTCTCTACCCTGTCCCCCTCTCTCTTCCTCCCAGTGTCTCTCTACCCTGTCCCCCTCTCTCTCCCTCCCCATGTCTCTCTCTCCCCTGTCTCTCTCCCCCCCTCTCCTCTCTTTCCCCTCTCTCGCTCCCCTTCTCCTCTCTCCCCCTCCTCCTCTCTCCCCCCTCCCCTCTCCCCCCCTCCTCTCTCTCCCCCCTCCTCTATCTCCATCCTCTCACTCCCTCTCTCTCTCCCTCCCCCCTTCTCCCCCTCTCTCTCCCCTTCTCCCCTCTCTCTCTCTCTCTCTTTCTCTCCCCCCTTCTCCCCTCTCTCTCTCTCTCCCCCCTTCTCCTCTCTCTCTCCTCCCCTTCTCCCCTATCTCCCTCCTCTCCCCCCCCCTTCTCCCCTCTCTCCCTCCTCTCTCCCCCCCTTCTCCCCTGTCTTTCACTCTCTCTCTCCCCTTCTCTCTTCCTCTCTCCTTCTCCCCCCCCCCTCTCTCCCCCCTTCTCCCCTCTCTCTCCTTCTTCCTCCTCTCCCCTTCTCCCCTGTTTCTCTCTCTCCCCCCCCCCTTCTCCCCTCTCTCTCTCCTTCTCTCCCCTATCTCCTTCTCCCCTGTCTCTCTCTCTCTCCCCCCCTCTCTCTCTCCCCCATCTCTTTCTCCCTTGCATTTGTTTCTCTCTCTCCCCTTCCTTATCTCTCTGTCAACTTCTCTCTCCTACTACCCAGTCTCTTTCTCTCCCCCTTCACATTTCTCATCCCAACCAATATATATATATATATATATATATATATATATATATATATATATATATATATATATATTCTCATCAATTTAGCCAGAATAAAACTACAAGTTGTATGGACATAAAGCCTGATGTAATGTCTTACCTACAAAGCTGAAGTCTTTTTTGGTATGTCTATAAAAGACAAACAAGATTTAAAAAAAAATGAAGATGTTCCGATTCATTTTTTGCAAATTTGCACTTGTTTTGTTTGCTGCTTTCAAAAGAATTTCCTGTTATTATTTTCCACCCTCAGAGATGTATAGAGCTCAACTTACCAGCAAAGCCCTTTTGGAGGAAGTTATTTACTAAAACACACAGAGGATGAATATAAGCTTGGAGGGACTTCATAACCAGAGCTAGGCAGAGTAGGGGCACACAACGAACGACACAAGATTACTTGCATGGACAGTATCACTCAATGTCACTTGTCATTTTATTTATTTTAAACAAGAATATTGTGCATGTGGTATATTTCTGGTAAGCATTTAGCCATTCGGAAGCAAATAGCGCCATCGTGTGGTCATATTGTGTTACAGGAACTCCAGTATAGAACATGCGGAGAGTTTTTTTTATACCTAAAGTCTGTATTATTATTATTATTATTATTATTATACAGGGTTTATATAGCGCCAATTGTTTACGCAGCACTGTACAACATGAGTGCAGACAGTAGTTACAATACCATTCTATCCTTATGTATGTTTTTAAGATTATAAATAAATACATGTTTTTTATTATTATTTTAAGCGAATATGAAATGTTTCATATTCATTTTTAGTGTAGTGCATATAGCTGTAGTCTTTTGCGTTCACAATAATACTATGCTGAATGAAGCCCAGTATATCACCACACCAGTGACCCTTCACTTATCGGACGGCTCAGTAGGAGGTTTCTGAAAGAAAGGTCCATTGTGTGCTAACACGAAAAGACTGTTACATATGCATGTGCATGTTTGTGATGTGCGTAGGTGCACGTGCACACTTGGCATTCATTTAAGTGCCAAATGGCCTATTTAAGCTGTGCTGTGATATGGACAAATTGCTGAGTGATCTTCAGCTAGTCCCTGTGACCTGACCTGTGATGTTTTCCTTCCACTGTACGACCCAGCTTGCCTTTGACCTGCCTTTTGGATTCTTGTCTACTCGTAATCTCAGCCCGTGTTTTGTATACTGTGTCCAGCTTTCTGATTTGGTACCAGCTGTGAACTGACCTTGGCTTGTAGCCTGACTCTGCTTCTTTATGTTCCTGTACTTCATTGCCCGGGTGTCGCTGACCTCTGACTAGTGTCCTGGCCTCATTCCTGTCCACAGTGGTCTGTCTCGCATCCTGTAGCTGGCACTTCCCGCAGCATCAGCTCTTGCGCCACTCTTGTTTCCTCACATCTCCTGTCACCACTGCCAGAGGTGGTAAACAAGACGTGCAACAAAAGAGACCCCTTTTCAACTTGATCTTCATCAGGCACATGACAGCTTCAGTCAGACAAATGGAGCTGCAAACCAAGCTGTGCTGTCTCAGCTTGCCAGCACTCTGGGAATCCTTTGTCTTATATTACATGATTATATCCTAAACAGAGTTTGTAATGTGCTGGGGAAAAAAAAAACTGTGCTGGCTATTAGTGCTGCCCATCAATGCCCATCACTGCTGCCCATCAATGTCACCCATAAATTCCCAGAGCCGCCCATCAGTGCCACCTATCTGTGCCCAGTGCCCACCAGTGCCACCCAGTGCCGCCTTTCAGTGCCACATATCAGTGCCCATAAGTGTGGAATATTCATGCCCCACCTCATCAGTGCCCATCAGTGTAGCCTACCAGTGCCCATCAGTGAAGGAGAAAAATGACTTCGTTTCTGTCAGTAAATTTTGTAAATAAGAAAAAAAAAATTGCTAAATATTTGGTCTTTTTTTGGAAAAAATAAAAAACCCAGGAGTAATTAAATATCACCAAAAGAAAGCTCTATTTGTGTGAAGACAATTTATAACAATTCCACATGGTTACAGTGTAGCATGACCGCGCAATTGTCATTCAAAGTGTGACAGCGCTGAAAGCTGGAAAATGGCCTGGGCAGGAAGGGGGGTGTAAGTGCCCGGTATTGAGGTGGTTAAACAATGGTTGAAAGTGTATACAAATATAAAATAGTAAAATAAAACTAACCCAATACCATTTTAGTCTTGTGTAAAAGCCTAACTCTGGCAATATTTTATTTTTTAAAAGACCTCCCAGGTGTTCTTTAAAGAAAAAAAACAGCATGGGTGCGGGTCCTGGCAATGGCAGCGGTGATGATGGAGCTCTTTTTGGGTTCTAGGTTCACCCTGACAATGAGGAATGGACGTGCTTTGAGCAGACGGCCTCTCTGGACATCAAATCTTTCTTTGGCTTCGAGAGCACGGTGGAAAAGATCGCCATGAAGCAATACACCGCCAACATCAAGCGGGTAAGTCCTCCCAAATCATGACGGGGGGGCATAAAGTATAGTAGTTCCATGAATTTTGGCATTCTGTTATTTCTAAAGCTGGCCATACACTAGTAAAGTTTTAAAGGAATACTCATGTGACTATTCGTACGAACGCTCATACAAAAAATCTTTGTACATTCGATGACTGGATGAATGTTGTTCGAAAACACATCAAACTTTTGTTTGCTTTTAACATTTGATTTTGGAATGAATGTAATGCTTTTTATTCAATTTTCATAAGAACCTGTGTTCAGAAATCAAGCATAATAATACATGATAGATCTATTCATAATCAAGAAAGTGTATTCAAAAGCTTGGAAACATTTTTTTTGCTTGATTTTGATATAGAAGGAAATGACAAAATTAAATAATTTGATTAAAATTGGGTAATAAATAACTAATATATTTTATATAACTATTACGTAAATAATATATTTACATATATATACACACACACACACACACACACATATATATATATATTTTTATTACCTTGAAAAAGGTTTCATTATGTTATGTTTTGTTACAACCAAAAACGTAAATGTATTTTATTGGGATTTTATGTGATAGACAAACACAAAGTGGCACATAATTGTGGATGAAAAATGATAAATGGTTTTCAACATTTTTTACAAATGTAAAATGTGTATTTGTATTCAGCCCTCGAGTCGATTCTTTGTAGAACCACCTTTCACTGCAATTACAGCTGCAAGTCTTTTTGGAGATGTCTCTAAGCCCTTGTACACACGGGCGGACATTCTGACAACCAAATCCGTTGGATTTTGTCTGACGGATTTTGTCCGAAACTGTTGCATACACACGGTCGGACAAAGTTGTCGGAAAATCCGATTGTGCATAACGTGATGACGTTATTTAGTTACGATGGGACTACGTTCAGGCTAGTAGCCAATAGCTTTGGTCTAGGAATTTGATCTGAGCATGCGTGGCACTTTGTCCATCAGAGTAGGCTATAGGCTTGTGCAATTCGTTTCGTAACGAATCGAAATTCGGCCGAATTTTGCATCTTTCGGACATTCGGATGCATCCGAATGTCCGAATAAAAAATAACAAATTACAACGAATACGAAAGAAATATAACGAATGAATTCGAATGAATTCGACATGATTCGAAATTATTTCAACCGCATTCGAAATGATTTCAACATGATTCGACATTATTTCAACCGCATTCGAAAATATTTTGTGACCCGACTTTAGGGCCATGTATCTCGGGGTTACTTGGTGCTAGACATGTCAAATTTGGATATGGTGTAGAGCTAGTATTATTGTGTTGGCATACTAAATTTGGGGTTTCTAGCTATAAGTGACCCCGAGATATGTGGCCCCAAAATCGGGTCGCAAAATGTCATTCTCTGCTCTATTAACTAATAACATTTTGCGACCCGATTTTGGGGCCACATATCTCAGGGTCACTTATAGCTAGAAACCCCAAATTTGGTATGCAAACACAATCGTACTAGCACTACAACATATCCAAATTTGGAGTGTCTAGCACCAAGTGACCCCGAGATACATGGCCCTAAAGTCGGGTCACAAAATATTTTCGAATGTGGTTGAAATAATGTCGAATCATGTTGAAATCATTTCGAATCCGGTAGAAATATTTTCGAATGTGGCCGATTTTTCAAATTCGGTAGAAAACTAAACGAAATCCGAAAACGAATTTAAGGAAGTTAACTAATATAACTAAACGAAATTAATGAATTAACGAATTAAAACGAAACTAAAAGAATTTTTTCCTTTTGCACATGTCTAGTAGGCTACACATGATCGGAGTATGTCCGATCAGAGCATGTTGTCGGAAAATTTTATAGACAAGTTGGAAAACTTGGTCCGTCGGATATTCCGCCGGAAACAGTCCCATGGAGACCACACACAGTCGGATTATCCGACAATATGGTCCAATCGGACTCATTCCTTCGGAATCTCCGACCGTGTGTACAAGGGCTACCAGCTTTGCACATCTAGAGAGACATTTTTGCACATTCTCCATTGCAAAATATCTCAAGTTCTGTCAGATTGGATGGAGAACGTCTGTGAACAGCAATTTTCATGTCTTGCCACAAATTCTCAATTGGATTTTGGTCTGGACTTCGACTGAGCCATTCTAACACATGAATAAGCTTTGATCTAAACCATTCCATTGTAGCTCTGGCTGTATGTTTAGGGTTGTTGTCCTCCTGGAAGGTGAACCTCCCTCCCAGTCTAAAGTCTTTTGCAGACTCTAAAAGGTTTTCTTCTAAGATTGCCCTGTATTTGGCTCCATCCATCTTCCCATCAACTCTGACCAGCTTCCCTGTCCCTGCTGAAGAAAAGCATCCCCACAACATGATGCTGCCACCACCATGTTTCACAGTGGGGATGGTGTGTTCAGGGTGATGTGCAGTGTTAGTTTTCCACCACACATAGCATTTCACTTTCAGGCCAAAAAGTAAAATTTTGGTCTCATCTGACCAGAGCACCTTCTTCCACATGTTTGCTGTGTCCCCCACATGGCTTCTCACAAACTGCAAACAGGACTTCTTATGGCTTTCCTTCAACAATGACTTTTTTCCAGATTTTTGGATTGCACGACTAATAGTTGTCCTGTGGACAGATTCCCAGACTCCTCCAGAATCACCATGGGCCTCTTGGCTGCTACTCTGATTACAGAGGAAGTAAACCCTCCTGCAAAAAACTAAACTAAAAACACACCCTGCAAGATAAAGGCATAATGAGCTTGTATGCATAGCATACTAGCTCATTATGAATTACCCAAGAACAAATCCCCCGCAGCCATCCTCGTCTCCCCCTCAGGCCGCCGACATGTTGCCCGGGGCTTGCTTCCAGGTATCACAACTCTGGCGCTGTGATTGGCAGGAGCCACAATGACGTCATTCTCACACATGCCACGAATGGCACAGTACAACTGAAGCAACGGCACATACTGCCATTGTTTCAGTTGGCTTAAGTGCGCATGTGCCGCATGACATCGCCACATGCAAATACAGGGATATCTCCTAAACCTTGCAGGTTTAGGAGATATCCAGTGCAGCTACAGGCAAGCCTAATTATAGGCTTGCCTGTAGTTTAAAGTGATTGTAAAGGATTTACAATCACTTTAATGCTCTCCTTGCCCAGCCTGTCAGTTTAGGTGGACGGCCATGTCTTGGTAGGTTTGCAGTTGTGCCATAATCTTTCCATTTTCAGATGATAGATTGAACACAGCTCCATGAGATGTTCAAAGCTTGGGTTTTTTTTTATAACCTCATACTGCTTTAAACTTCTCCACAACTTTATCCTTGACCTGTCCGGTGTGTTCCTTGGCCTTTGTGATGCTGCTTGTTCACTAAGGTTCTCTAACAAACCTCTAAGGGCTTCACAGAACAGGTGTATTTATACTGTTATTAAATTACACACAGATGGCCTCAATGTACTAACTAGGTGACTTCTGATGGCAATTGGTTCCACTAGATTTTAGTTAGGGGTATCAGAGTAAAGGGGGCTGAATACAAATGCACGCCACACTTTTCAGATATTTGTAAAAAAAATAAAACCACGTATCATTTTCTTTCCACTTCACAATTATGTACCAATTTGTGTTGGTCTATCACATAAAATCCCAATAAAATTATATTTATGTTTTTGGTTGTAACATGACAAAATATGGAAAATTTCAAGGGGTATAAATACTTTTTCGTATATATATATATATATATATATATATATTTATATATTCATAAAAATCTAATAATTTAAAAATTTAAATATGTGATATATCCAACAGTACAGTACTTGTATAGTTTTCTCTATCAAAAATCACAAACTCAAATAGAATTTAATTAAAACCAAATAATAAAATCCATCCTGATGCTTCTAAATCTTTTGGCCCAAGTTGACCATAGGTTTGACTCCACTAACAGTTTAAAAATGAACAAACGTGTCAAAAACAAACATTTTTTTAAAGGAAAATCTATAAGTGCAGTGCAATGCGGAGGAAAAGGGGAGCCACACTGACTAGATACCTCTGAACCTTTTTGCTAATGATATCACTTTGCCACAACCACTTGTGAACGGATATGTTGAAATATTAGTCTGTCTTTCAAAAGGGCTGCCTTACATGTGCTGGCTACACTTCGACAGCTGTTTTTAAGGTTATCTCCACCCCGTGCCTGTGACATTGGATGATCTTAATTGCAGGGAAAAGAGGTCATTGAATTCTACTTGAATGAGTTGATATCTCAGGGAATCACTCACATCCCAAGATGGACTCCAGGTGGATCAGAGGGATATAGCCCTATTTCTGGGAATGCCACCAGAGGCTACCTCTACAACATTGATGGTTCCAGAGATGACCAGCAGGAGATGTCTACCCTGGGACTGGTTAGAGGAGAGCCTGGAGGACATAACCAGACTTCTGAACCAGATGGTAAGTCAAGGAAGTGAAGATTTTAGGTTTACATCCCCTGCTATGTACATGGAAAGGTCTCTTGTGACATCAGGGCATTTTTTTCTGTCACAGACCCTTTAAAGTAACCCTGTGCTCCTTTTTAAACCTGTAAAAAACAGAAAAGCCACGTCTAATAGCCAACACTGCAAGAGGCATGCTATTACCTTTATTACATAGTAAAAATTTCTTCTGTGCCTCTTACTGATATAGTCTCACTTTCCCATTGGGACTTGACTTTCCTCAACATCCGTCCTTCAGCTAAATTTTGCCATCTAACATCCTCCTGTCCAATGAGGTATGAAGTATAAAATGCTGTACGGGTTCACATAGGTCCCGCCCATAGTCCATTCAAACGATCAACCACATGCCTGCTATAGAACATAGAGTTTTACTAAGCTGAATCTTTTTGTGTGTTGGTATTTATTAGGTGTTAAACTGGAAGCTGAGTACATAGAGCGATATTTGGGACAGCTCACCCCAATGCAGGAAAGTACTTTAATCCACCTCCGACAGTGGTTGAAGGAAACGCACAAGGGCAAGGTAAGGACGTTGGGTTTCAAACATCCCTTATATGTCTCTGTTCTGCAAATTTTTGTTTGATATTTGAGTCATGAACATGTTTTGAGGGAGCAATTAAGATGCATCGCCTTCCACTTTTTATATATCTTAGGGGTTTCTGCAGCAAGACCTCCTCACTGGAGTACTTGAATCTGCGCCTTCCAGCTGCTATGATTGCTCCTCCAGTCACATTATCTTTGTAAACTTCTCTATAGTACATGATTGGTCTAGACCAGGGTTTCTGAACCAGGGTTCCGTGGAGGTTCCAGAGGTTGCTAGGTGTTCCTCAAACAATTAGAAATTCCTGCCTTTCAGGCAGGTTCGCACTGATCCTTTTGGCTATCTGTAATGGGGTAATTACACCAATGTATCATGGAATTGTAGAAATGGTAATTTTTAGTAGAGGTTCCTGAGCCTGTAAAGTTATTTCAAGGGATCCCCTGTGTTGAAAAGTTTGAGAAAGGCTGGTTTAGACTGCAAAGATGGAGTCCAGAGCTCTAGTAGCATATATTCTAAAAAGAATGAAAGGACAGGTTCCCCTTGGGGTTTTCAGGCAGCGACAAGAAGCAGAAATAAATTTGTAAAAATATATTTATTTTATTCGTTCAAAGGCTTAATCGCCGTCATAAATTTAAAATACGGACTCTGGTATATGTTATGGGTAAAAGATATATGCAACATTTGGTACAGAGATAGTTACAGGAACAATTTACAAATACATCAATATTTCAAAAGCTACAAATAGCACCCATGCTACCCCAATGCATTTCGACCTTCAGGGAGTCAGGGTCTTCTTCAGGGGGGGGGGCAAAACCCAAGCAGAAGGGGTGATTATATCGTATATTCTGCAAATAGTCAAAAGAAAAAAGACTTTCAATAGAAAAGTTTTTGCCTAAAAATTAACTAATTATTATACCTTATTCCAGTAATATTTACCAGTTCCACCAAACCGTTACTGTTCAACCAGAGACTTTTATTAAAATCTGAAAAAGAAATTAGTGCCTTCTCTCAAAGGGTCATCCTGGTACCGCTGCCCTGCTGTTCTAACCCACTTCATCCACCCACCAAACTGGGGGAAAGAAGGGGGGGGGGGAGGAAAATAACTTCACGGGGGCATCGATCGCTGACTTGCAAGAATTGACAGTATCTGGAGTTTATCCAGGGGAACCAGAGGAACAGAAGAGGAGGTTCTTGGCACACCCTAGGTGGCCACACCTAAAAATAATGAAATATAATAAAATAGAAAATAAGTGTTCCACGTAAAGATATTCTAAGTGAATATATAAATGTTGTGTTACAATATTATACTATTATATAAGTGCATATATAAATATAAATAAGAAATAGAAAGTGGAAGAAAAGTAATGCTTAGTTGCCCAAATATTATATGTTTATACAAAAGCAATTTAGTAAAAAAGTGTGGAGTCACCAGTATGATGATTATCGTTATTGTGAAGTGGTGTTAAATGATTAACAAGTGGTGCGAGCAAACCAAAATGTGTAGGTTGTGAATGAAAAAAATTAAGAATACTGAAAAAAACTGACACAGGAGTGTGTGTAAACCACTGACCCCATCTGCATATGGTGATGTGACTGTGATAGTATTAGTGATAGAAAGTGCAGTGAAAACTAAAAAGATATTAGTAGCATTAATGATTGATAATATAATACCTGTATACTCTATCTGCTGCACTTGTTTTGTAGCCTGCAGATGATTAAGTTAGCCCCTTACGGCAAGTAAAAAAAAGAGAAAGAGCCCCCAGTACCGCAGCAGCCCTACAACTAAATATAAAGTAATATAGTTATTCAGCTTCACATTATATTAACGGAGAAAAACAAAGGAAGAGGAGATATCTCTCTTCAACATCCTCCATACCTGTTTCAATGATCTGTATCGTATGGTGTTCCAGGAATCAAATGAATGAGTCCTGTCTGCTACACCCTATTTATATCACTTGCTTAATTGTTCAATTGAGTATAGGTGTGGTTCTCCTCCTTCCTAAAGGTGTGCCTATTCTCCGCCCCTCCACTGCTCTCCTCAGCGCCCAGAGCCATAATTATGGCTCCTGTCAGTTCCTCGGCGTTCCGGAAGGCAAACAATGCCCCGGAAACACCGTCGTCTCCGACGCAACCTGCGTGACGTCGCGATGATGCGCGCGTGCATGCGCAATGCAATACTCCCCATGAAAACCCGGAGAGAACTTGATCACGGACTGCCGCCGCCACGGGGCTTACTCCCCCCAGCCAAACCTAGCCGAGGGAATTGGGGGATAGGAAGCAACAATGAAGTGCTCCCTCCTCCCCTCCCCGTGCCGGGAAGTCAGCGAAACCCCCGATATAGTCAGACCTCAATAATTTCAGCAGATCCTTGATGCCCAGGAGGAATCACATAAAGTGACAATGCACCAATAAATATAATACATATGTTGCTAGTAATGCGAAATATTGTCAGAGTAATGGATACCACCAATGTTGTTTCACTGCTTCTTCCATGGTATTTTTAAAGTGGTTGTATACCCACATTTTTAACTTTTACCTACAGGAAAGCCTATAATAAGGCTTACCTGTAGGTAAAAAAAATATCTCCTAAACCTGTACGGTTTAGGAGATATTCCCCTCGGTATGCGCCGCTGACTGCAGCGGCGCATGCGCACAAGGGGTTTCTCGCCGTCAAAATCCGGCAGCAGCCGAGCGGCCGGACTGAAATCTCCCGCGCGCATGCGCAGGAGTGACGATATCGCGGCTCCGGCCACTCACAGCGCCGGAGCCGCGATACCCGGAAGAAACCCTGAGGGAGCATGTCAGCTCCCTCGGCGTGGATCGGGCCAGATGTCGGGGCCTCGTTCTAAGGTAAGTATTTCATAATGAGCTAGTATGCGGTGCATACTAGCTCATTATACCTTTTGCTTTGCAGGTTTAAAATAATAAAAAATAAATGTGCGGGTTTACTACCGCTTTAAGGTAAAAATTCAATTATGATCCTGGAAAAAAGGGGAGACGGGAGAGAGAAGAACAAAAACAGAAAAGGGGAGAGGGAGAAACAGAGGGAAAACCGAGGGATAATAGCTGAGCCCACACGATGGCTCCATGCTAAGATTAAACCAAAGAATATATTTCTTTGCATTCACTAATATTGTTTCATTTTTCTTTTTAATCCCTCATCTTGATGCCTTAGCTCGTTTTTCCTGAGGTATAACCTTTTAAGAAAGGTGTGATTTTTTTTTTCAATAAACGTGTAAATTTACGTATTAATAAAGAAATTTGAGTTTCTACCTGGTCACCTTTTTCGAGATCAGTCTCGTAACTAAACATAAGATGGGTCCATTCATCCCCCTGAAAAGCACTCATCATAGATGAGGCAGGTTAACAACAATGGGGTAAATTATTTTATTTACATTTTATTTACATGCACTCTTTTTTCTTACATTTCGTAGCATATATTTACCTTTGGTAAATATCCACCACTAGATTATATATATTAGTAAGAGAGTGATGCATCCCACCAACATCCACCCAAAGCTTAAATCGATTCTGTCCCCTGAACATTGTGATTCCACTTGTTGGCCTCTACATCAAAAGTGCATTCATGGGCAATGGATGCAACCAGGGCAATTCTACAAACTAGTATAACTCTGCAACAATGCAGTCACAAGTGGCAGACTGATAAGTGTTATTCATTTAGGCTTTTTTTTAGCAATAGTATTATTTAAACATATATAAATTTAAGGGCAGAGCCACCAAAATGTAAGTATTGGGAAATACTGAACACTTAAGTTCATTAATCTTTTTATGATGTCCTAATCTCTGCATCCATGATGGTGTTCCCCTCACAGTGACCACAAACTTCATATTGATTTATTTTGGACTGCTTTGGTGACATACTATGTTACATGTTTGTGTGGATTGTACTGCAAACATCTTGACAAATGCTCTTTTCTAAAGATCTGTGGAATATAAACCTGTCCAAAACCAATGACTTGCCTTGAGAATATTTAAGTGATCCCTGCCTTGAACTTCATTTGACAAACCCAGAATTTGGTATGACTTGTTTTCTGAAGCTCTGCTCATGGCCAGTTCTTCATAAGCCATGGGTGTACCATGATCTATGTTGACACATCCAGACCTAGTATACTGATCTATGGTCAGGTCCCTAATCATTCTAAATAACTATGGCTATCACCTGTCTAAAATTATCTTGACAAATCAAGACTTCCAAGCTATTTTGGTAAATGAAGGACTCGCTTTGACTTTTTTTTTTGACAAACCAAGGACTTATCCTTACTTATTTTAATGAAGCACATTCATACTGAAGGTCATTCCCGGATGACCCATGGGAACCGCAGAGACTTCTGAAGCTCTAGAACAAATGCTTTGAACTTTGTTATTGCCCTAATTCTTTTTACCTATTTGGTTCAGTCATCAATCCTGATTGTATTTGTGTACATTGACTGACTGAGATGCTTCTGAAATCCTTCAGAGTTGCTTGCTTTTGCTGGTATAGATTACAAAAATCTAAAATTATCAGTGTATACAACCCCTTATTGTGATGAACCCCAACATGTCCCAACTTACATTGGTGGACTTGATGAATCAGGGATACATCCTGATGTTGATGAACTGTGACTGCAATATAACTTATAACTATAAACCTTGATATATTCTGGTCACCATGGGCTGAACTTGTCCTACATTGGTGATCCCCGGTTGGTGTCCCAACCTAGTCCGATGACCTAAAGCAATGTACTGATATTTCTATGTGGTCCACTTTCCTGACATATGGAAGGTTAACAACTTATGTTCAAGTCTGAGCACATAGTTTGTGTTTAGCAACTCCTATATATTTGTAAAGACCTGTAAAGTCTATGTTTCATCATTATGCCTTCTTTTTGTGCAGATACCCAAAGATGAGCACATTTTGCGCTTCCTCCGCGCTCGAGACTTCAACTTTGAGAAAGCTCGGGAGATGCTCTTCCAGTCTCTGTCCTGGCGCAAGCAATACCAAGTGGACTATATCCTACAGACATGGCACCCACCATCTATCCTGGAGGAGTACTATGCTGGGGGGTGGCATTATCATGATAAAGGTCAGTACTGATGTCGCAGTCCCTTGTGCACTACAGAAGGCAAAATTCTTAACACAAAAAAAAAATGAAAGTTCAACTCAACTCTAAAGCATCATTTCAATTATTTATTTATTTGGGGACCAGTGGATTGAGTTACCAAATGATTTCTTACAATTAAAGGTTACTGGACCTTAAAAGCAAAAGTATAGGCAGATACCTCATCCAACCCAATTATCTTTACCTAAAACATCCTCAGAAGTATTTTATATAATACTCATAAAGCTATGTAAACATGATAGGATTTTCCGGCAACAAAACCATAGATTTTTTCCGAAGCAGGTTGGCTCAAACTTGTCTTGCATACACACGGTCACACAAATGTTGTCGGAAATATCTGAAGAATGCGGTGATGTACAACACATACAACGAGTCGAGAAAAATAAAGTTCAATAGCCAGTGCGGCTCTTCTGCTTGATTCCGAGAATGCTTGGACTTTTGTGAGTCGGAATTGTGTATACACCCTTGGAATTTGAGAACCTGCTATCAAACATCTGTTGGCGGAAATTCCGCTAACAAATGTTCTATGGAGCATACACATGGTCGGACTTTCCGACAACAAGCTCACATCCAAACAGTTGTTGTCGGTATATCGTATTGTGTGTATGGCCCATTAGTCTGTCTTTTGATTAGCCTGCTGTAGTTACCTGCACTGCTTGATTTGGGATGGAAGAGGGTACAGCACTTTTAGCTATTCAGCCTGTATAACATTGCCCAGGATACTGGCTGATAGAAGGGGAAACAGTGTTGACCTCATGAGCATGTTACTGCTCCTTCATTACCCGATCACAGGCTGAATTAGTCCTTGACCAAGTTGTACTGCTGTAACTTCAGAGGAGAAAAGTGAGGTCAGAACCTGGATGTGCTCTCAGAGATATCCAAATTAGAAAACTTTCTGAGCACTCTTTAACTCTTTCTGCAGCCAAGGCTGTTTTACACTGCTCAAGTTTCAGCTGTGAATTCAGTAGTTTTAATTTTGAAGTAATTCAGCATACACAAATTATTAATTCTGAGTAGACATATTTGCTCTATTTCTGTCCTTATCTTTGTATTCTTAATAGATTGGCCATGCAGTGCAAAGCAAGCAGGCTGCTTAATTGTTAGCCCCACCAGCTGCTTACATCTTCATTTACTATACTCCTGGGAAAAGGGAACCAATGCCATGTTTTTGTATTTTATTTGTGGAACTCTCAACCCTCAAAATCTCATGTTCCCCCATTCAGTACTATGTAGCTTTGAAGCCAAACTCTAGGATTTAGCCACAACCTGCCTTCCCGCTCTTCCAAAGCCCACCCCTGGCATTTATTATTTAATTTAAAAAAAACTGTTCTGGTGTTAACTGTAACATTTTGGATTTCCTCCTAAATATATGCCTTGGTGATGATGATGGTTACCAGGACTAATAGAGGTCAGTGCCAGGGCAAGGTTTTTGGCACCTAAGGGCAAAGGGCAAAAGGCCAAAGTGTGTTCACGGAGGATCAAAAGAACCGTATCCTTTTCTTTGCTCACAAGTCTTCCTTGTGCAGCACATATCAGGAAATCATATATAAAACCTTGACGTGCTGTTACAGGACTCCATCAGTACTAGCGTCTTTATTCCCAGGACATAACCCATTATGCTGGAGATGTGGTACCCAGACTGGTACATTACTCCACATTTTCTGGGATTGTCCAAAGTCAGCCCGTTTTTGGCAGCAGGTCCTGCAGATCATCCACAAGCAGGGCTGCTGTTAGAAATCACAGGGCCCCATACAGCCTACCTGACAGGGCCACCCCCCCCCCCCCCCCCCCAAAAAAAATATCAAATAAAATTTTTGCTAAAATGCGATGGTAGCAATGCCGTTTCGCAGCCATGGCAGAAATTATATCTTTGCTACTACTGCCTCCTGACATCTGTATTTTTTTATAATTTTTTTAAATTGCTGAATAGTAATTTTTCTTTGCGAGACTGGCTGCAACTGTGAGCAACTCTTGGCTGCAACTGTGAGCCAAGTGTTTGGCTTGCAGTTGCAAAGTGGCCCCATTGAATTCAATGGGAAGTTTGATAGGTGGTGCTGCCTGTCAAACTCTGCAGCCTGTGTTAAAATGTCGCAGCTGTGTAGTAAAACATTGCAACTACATCATGTGTACAGCCCTGTCTGACGGTATTGTTAGGATTTGGGTGTGCAGCTAGGGTGATGATAAATCCACGGCTCAGCCAACCATGTGAAAGAGTTCTTAGGGCCGGTTCACACTGCAGGCGAGGCGAGGCGACTCCGACTTGCCTCGCCGCGACCTGCCGCTACCTCAGCGGCAACTTGCAGATGACTTCTGTATAGAAGTCAATGCAAGTCGCCCCGAGGTCGCCCAAAAGTAGTACAGGAACCTTTTTTCTGAGTCGGAGCGACTCGAGTCGCTCCTCTCAGAACGGTTCCATTGTACAGAACGGGGGCGACTTGCGAGAGCGAGGCGAGGCGAGTCGTGTCGCCTCGCATCGCCCGCTGTGTGAACCGGCTCTTAGGCTGCATTTCCACTTTGTATTTCCTGACCGTGTGACAAAGGGTAAGGGAAACGCATGCTTTGCATTAATTTTAGAAATGCACTGCAATCTCGCATAGTGCTTGTGGTGCCGTTAATTGTTAATGGCACCCCAAAAACAGCTTGCATTTTGTCATGTGACAAACTTGCAAAGCTGCAAGCCTGAAAATGTTCTAGAACTTTTATGGTGCGTTTGTCAAATATAGGGTGCCCATTCAAGTGAATGGGCTGCCCTATGTATAAACAATCTAAAAAAAAAAAAAAAAATTCAAAATAAATGCAGGAACATGTGTTCTCGCTATGCTAAGTGTAAATGGGGCCTCAGGAGTGGCATATAGAAATAGCTGGTGCATTGTGGCTGGTGGAGATGTTTGTCAGCTGGAATTCTGAACTTTCTGCAGCTTCACACCCCACCTCCTCAGTCACCCCTTTCCATTAGAAGCACTACAACATTAAAACCCTACAGCCACAATTCACACAGAGCACGGAGTAGAGGTCAGGAGAGCAGAGCTCAGGACTCATCAGGGAGGAACAGGCAGAGAACTTCTTACCTTCAATCTTTCTTCTTTGCAAGATAACGCTGCAAAGGGGGAGGGGAGGGGGAGTTTAAGGACCCACAGAACATGGGCAGTGTAATGATTTCAAGGCAGAAGCAGAGAGACAGTGTGCAGCTGTCACTGCTGCTCTAAAATCACGATGCAGCCCGAGAATAAAGCCAGCATGGGACAGCTTGCTAAACAAAGGCACTGTAGGCAAGTAAGTAGAACACAGGGATAAAGCACAGGAGTCACAAGGCAGAACAGCCAGCTCTCCTCTCCTGCACTTGTCCGGGCCCCCTTTTGGACTGATGAGGCTCGGGCCCCCTACTGGAGGGCTGGCTGTACTGCCTTATCAGCGGCCCTGTCCACAAGCTTTCCCTCTATGACAACCCAGCAAGCAGTGCTCCTAAATTTGACCCCTATGTCCAGTAAGCGATATCGTAAATCCTTACTGAAACACCTTCTGAATGCAACCAGGGCATGCGTCCCCAGCCTGTGGAAACAACAATCTCCACCTATGGTGTCACAGTGGTTTGCCAGGGTGAGCGATATTCAGCAGATGGAACACCTGAAAACTGCCCTTAGGGACAGGACGGAGGAACACAACACATCCTGGCTATATTGGGATGTGTTCCGGTTCTCGGATGAATACTTGACATGTGCTTGAGCAACCTCGCCAAAGCTCTATACCCTCCCTCCTCTCTTACTTCCTTCCTACTTTCTCCTTTCCTTCTTACTTCCCTTCTTGACACCTAGGGTGTTGTCCCTTTTCTCTGCTACCCAGGAAAAAAGAATTTCCGGTATGCGTTGATCAATGGGCGGCGTTTCCGCAAAGACAGGCTGAGAGACATATTGTGTACACTAGCCATGTTTTACTCCCTACCTTGCGATGGTTCGGTACCTGCTAGTTAGGGTTCCCCCCCCCCCCCCACCCATTTTTTTCTCCTACCGATATGTGTATGACAAATAAATCTATCTTTTGGGTTCCCACCACTCTACAGGTTGAAAAACAGGATATATTGGTTGTAGTAGAGGCTATTGCCCACAGATTACAGATACCTCATATTGCTGTATTGGAACCTTGCCTGTTATTTCGTTGCTATCCATAGTCTTTGACTTGGTGGTATTACTGTCTATTAATGGATTTCATTGACTATGATATGTAATGCTATACCGTTTTGTTCAACTGCATACCTTAAATAAAAAAAAAAAGCCAAAGTGCACCCCTCACTCTGGTAACTAATTCAGCAACATAGGTTGCAGGTCCTGCCCTTTTTTGTACCCTCTGACTGCGAAAGCACCCAAGGTGGCCTTCTCTTCTGCCTACCCCTCAGCCTGGGCAGAGTGTAAAAGTCCCAGTGGGGACACAGACAGCAATAAAAAACCCTGCAGTCATCCAGTTGGTCTAGTGGTCTCATGGTAGCTTCTTTCTTCCTCGATGGCTGCAAGAGGTTTGCAGGAATCCTTTAAATTTAAGCACCGCTCATTTCCGGAGTACTCTGAGCCCAGCCTATATGATGATGTGCCTCCTAGGGGGCAGGTAAACAACAGAATGGGCTCACAGGAAATGAGCAGAATGATATTGTTGGCTGTTCTGCCCAAAGAGGACTGCCAGTGCTGGGCTAAGGAGACAATACAGAAGCATAGAGAGGGCAAGTAGAAATTGGGAATATATCTTTTTTTATGGGTAGGGGGGAATCCAAGCAAAAACACTTTAGTGGAATTGGAGTTCTACTTTAAAAAGCTGAATATCCATGCTCCTCTCATGTTATCCTCATTGTATCTGTTTTGTATTTCAGATGGGCGCCCCCTGTATATTCTACGCTTGGGACAAGTGGACACTAAAGGGCTACTTAAAGCTGTGGGAGAAGAGGCCATCTTGCGTCATGTAAGTACTTAACACTATGAAATCACATTTTTGCTAATAAACAAAAACAATTTGTGACGTGAACCCATACAAAAACGAAAGGGTGCTGCTCAAAGCTCTGGTAGGTCCTCATTCGCTGTCACCAGATGTGAGTGCTGGCAGGGAAAAAGCTTGTCTCTGCTCAGTGAATACCAATAAGGAAAAAAAATCCAAGTCCAGGGTGCTGCACATCACACAGAACCCCTGTATTGATTGCTCTTACTTCTCATACAGGGGTTCTGTGTGATGTGCGGCACCCTAAACTTTCATTTTTTCTTATGAAGATTTTGTGATGAATATGTTTTTTATATTGGTCAGATTGGAGGAAATTGCCTTTCCTGTACCTAATACAATTTAAAGTCTATCCATACTTTTAGTTTTGAACAGAGTGGGTAATGGTTAGAGCCCCTGTCTGTTTTCTTTGCTCTCTGAGTTGGGGAAGAAAGAGAAACCTCTCCAATGGGGGGGGGGGGGGGGGCGCTGGCACTTTTAGACAGTTGTTACTAGAACAGGTGTCTCCATTAGTAGAAGAATTATCCTCCCCTCTGTTCTGGTGATAATTGTAAGGCCCTGTTCACATCTCGTTATTTGGGAACATGGGCGATTGACAGTAATCCCAAATTTTGTGACGATAAACGTGCTTTTGAGTGCCATTTTCCCCTAATGGCACCCCAAATGCGATGCGATTTTGCTGCAGTTGCCACAACAGGATTGTGCGTCTTTCACAATCGCGTGAAGCTTGTCATCTGGAAGGGAGCACAAGCTTCTTTTTTGGGCGACAAACCCATGTAAGGCAGTCCAAGTAAATAGGCTGGCCTATGCGACACGCAAAATCAAATGCAAATTGCTCAAGAAAATCTAAAGCGGGAACGCTTGCTCCAACAATGCGAAATTGAGAATAGAGCCTAAAACTTTGTATTTCCCACCACTTTCTGTCTTGGTTACAATGGTCAAAAGAGGGGGTCATTTCCAGGAGAAGGTCCTTTGACACCCAAGGGGAAAAGGCCAGGGCATGGAAGGTCTTGCTTTTTTTTTGTGTCCCCCTACTGTTGAATCACTCAAGGTGACCTCTTCTTCTGCTTACTTCTTGGCCTGGCCCTGGAGAGAGTGAAAAATCCCAGTGGGGACACAGACAATAATAAAAACAAAAACTGACAAAGGCCCTAACACCCTTCCAACTAGAAAAGAGTTTTGACTTTAGGTTAATTTTCAAATTTTTTGCGGTCAAAGGCATAGATGGGAATCTTGGTAGTCTTCATGGATTATTTTCCAAATCAGACTTTAAACTATTTTTACTAAAGATGCAACAATATATCGGCCACCAAAAATATTTGTCCGAAATTAGGTTGATAGAAAGAAAGAAAAAAAAAGGAAGAAGGTTGCAATAATGGCATGCTTTGCAAAAGATTTTGACTCGCACAAAGTGGATTTATACCTTTGTGAATATTGGGTATTTTTGATGAATGTTTTGGTACTCTGAGTTCAGCTGTAATGCAAATATCTTTATATCAGTTGCATGTTTTGTGTCCGGTAACAGGTTCTCTCTATTAGTGAGGAAGGTCAGAGGAGATGTGAGGAAAATACTCATCTGTTCGGCTCACCTATAAGGTCAGTGAACAGCATTGGGTGTAACAGCTCCTCCTTGCTTTTGCTTATTTAATTTGTTAAGTTATAAAGATCATTATTTTCAGCAATGTAGCCAAATGAAGCTAGAAGTAACATGGCTGAAAATATTCTTTTCTTTGGCAAAGGTTAATTTCCTCTATGTTGATTTTGGGTTAATATTGTAAATACTAACAAAGTTATTTTCCATGTGACTTTTTACATCTTAATATTCCTCATTGTATTCCACATACAGATTTCTAAATTCTGTCTTTAGTGGCTATCTGTATCAGGCAGTAAGGTTAGGACGTTTGATAAACCGTAGAACAGTAAGGAGCAATCTCTGCAGCCTTAGTAAGTAGGTGTCAGGAATCAGCAGCAGGATGGCCAAATTTGCATAGCCACACTCAGAAAGCTGTGAACAGACCATATATATTTAAAGGGTAAGTTCACCTTTACAGAAAACTCTGTAAGGTGAACTTACACTAGACCCCCTCCTCATCCCCCCAGTCCTGCTGACCTGGAGCTCCCCGATCACCCACTAGGAGACCTTACATAGCCGCCTTACTGGTCCGGGGCTTAGAAATTCCCTCTGCTTAATCTCCTAAACGTACCTTGTCAGGAGATACGTTTAGAAGCATTCTAATTGCTCGGCGCCATCACATGGACAGAGCCGACCAATCAGAACCCACCTAGCCTGTCCAGTCACCTCAGACGAAGAGGAGAGAGAGCCGCTGGGATTTCAAAATCCCTAGACTGGTAAAGCGGATATACATTGATTGGTGATTGCCAGACTCCAGGTTATCTTTTAAAATCCCACAATTGATAGTTATAACCAAGTACAAACATTAGCGCTACTGTAACAAAACCATGATTCTAATGGAGACTAGGAGGATATAATATCTTTGACTTTACTATGGAATGATGATATTATATACTCCATTAGAATCATGGTTTTGTTACAGTAGCGGTAATGTTTGTAATTATTTATACATTACATTTTTTTGTTAAAACTTTTTTGTTACTGTGCCTAAAAAGTCCAAAGTCTCATTTGCGGTTTATTTCACTCTATATGTAGGACGTGGCAGTTTGCTACTTATTAAGTATCCACAGTACCACTCTGTGATAGGATACATTAATTCATTTAAAGCGGTAGTAAACCCGCTATTTTTTATTTTTTTTTAACACCTGCAAAGCAAAAGGCATAATGAGCTAGTATGCACCGCATACTAGCTCATTATGAAATACTTACCTTAGAACGAGGCCCCGACATCTGGCACGATCCACGCCGAGGGAGCTGACATGCTCCCTCTGCGTTTCTTCCGGGTATCGCGGCTCCGGCGCTGTGAGTGGCCGGAGCCGCGATATCGTCACTCCCGCGCATGCGCGCGGGAGATTTCTTTCCGGCCACTGCCGGATTTTCAGGCCGAGAATCCCCTCGTGCGCATGCACCGCTGCAGTCAGCGGCGCATACCGAGGGAAATATCTCCTAAACCGTACAGGTTTAGGAGATTTTTTTTTACCTACAGGTAAGCCTTATTATAGGCTTTCCTGTAGGTTAAAGTTACAAAAAAGAGTATACAACCACTTTAACTCTTACATTAAACTCTATACACCTCCCCCTTCCTCTTTAACAAAAGAAGTCCAGAAGCAATACTTACCCTTTCCACAGTTAAACCTGAAACCCATTTCCTCCTTCCGTCCTGGCCACCGTTTCTGTTCCAAGTTTTATGGCGCATAGGGTTATCCCACTTCTTGTGATCCCTTGTCACTATATGGCCCTGTTCATCATATGGGACTGCCTACCACAGCCAGGAGGACAAGGACACGAGGGCATCATGTGACCAAAGATGGTACCATAAAAAGGTGCATATACAAAAAAAAGATTCATAAAAAAGGGGAATGCTCCAGTGGAAGCACCTGCAAAACCTGGACTTTGGCTTTAAGCTACTCTGAAAATGACTCTCATGTTTGGCCTATGATACTGTGCTATAAAAGATCACAGAGCCATATATATATATATATATATATATATATATATATATAATCTATCTATCTATCTATCTATCTATCTATCTATCTATCTATCTATCTATCTATATATATATATATATATATATATATATATATATGTATGAATTTTTTCCTGGGTATATAAGTTAATACAGCCTTTTTCAATCAGGGTACCATGAGGTTTCTTCAGGGGTGCCTTGGCAATATACTGAAAAATAGGTCCAAAATTGTATACATCCCAGAGTATGGATGAAACCTGCCTTTTAATTACACAAAACCACCAGTTTCCATTGTGCACCATTACAACCTTCTAACTGCCAACATCCTAACAACCAATGACATCAGTTGAAAAGGAGGATGCCATTTGCTTGCACCTGCATATCATCCTTGTTTGACCCTCCCTTGCTGCTCTCCATCAGCTTTGGGGTCACATTAGCTAAGTGAGTAAGAAAAACTGAGGGACAATATAAATATTGGAATATTAGTCAGTACCAGATTGCAAAAGTGTTTTTGCTTTGGAGAATAAATCACCTCTAACATTGGGTGTCCTACATGTGTATTGAATAGTTCTTACATTTTATAATGGGACGCCTCAAGACTGTTCATAATTTTTTCGGAGGGTGCCTCGAGATTGCCCATAATTTTAAAGGGTGCCTTGACTGAAAAAAGGTTGCGAATTACTGGGTTAATAAACATTATGTCTACATGTCTTCCCACAGATCCTGGACCTGCCTTGTGGACCTGGAAGGGCTTAACATGAGACACCTCTGGAGGCCTGGAGTGAAGGCTTTACTCAGGATAATAGAGGTTGTTGAGGCCAATTACCCAGAAACACTAGGAAGACTTTTGATTGTACGAGCTCCCCGAGTCTTTCCAGTTCTGTGGACGCTGGTGAGTGGAAAAAAGGCTGCTCTGCATTAATTTATCACTTTGCTTTAAGTGTATCTATAGCCATTTTTTACATTTGGTATGGATTGGGGTATGGTTAGAAGCTCTGTTGAGTTGTTATGTTGTCTGTATGCCATTGGAGAGATTTCTCCTTGATTTGTAACAAGTAGTAAGAGGAAAGTTCCTCAAAGTGAGAGGAAATTCCTTCTTGGAAAGCTGTCACCAAATACGTGTCTCCAGTGGAATATTTCCACTTACTTCCTACTTCAGTGACAGCTGTAAAGTTTAAATTTTACATCACTTTGTGCCTGCACAATTTAGGAGATATTTACATGTATAGCAGCCGGTGACGTCACTGGCACATGCAACATGACATCCATTGAGAGAGCTGTGCCACTGCTGTGAATCTCATGGGAGTGGCATCACCGTGGCTCAGCCATTCAAATGACCAGAGCTTGTGAACTCGAAAGGAAGACCGGATGAAGATAGATTTCCTGTGGTGACAGTGCCACTGGAGGGATTCTTTTTTTTTTTTTTTAAGGATGGTTTGCTACCACTTTAATACTTTATTTGTACTTATTGCCTTCACATGGTTCCTGAGTGAGTACACATTATATCCTAGGTCAGTCCATTCATCAACGAAAACTCCAGAAAAAAATTCTTGATCTACAGCGGAAACAACTATCAGGGTCCAGGAGGAATCGCCGACTACGTGGACAAAGAGATCATCCCAGATTTCCTCGGAGGAGAGAGTGTGGTAGGAAGCTATAAACTCCCTGTTTTTAAACACCAGATTTCTAGTACATCCATCAGTTACAACTATGATGATAGAACTGAAAGAGTATTGCCCATACATAGTGTTTGTAGAAAAACCATGTTCATATTTGTGTAAAAAAAGGTTTTCTGACTTTGGGGTCCACATGGTTCTAGCAATCACTGACATGCAAACAATTTTAGATTTCAATGTTTTTTTATTGAAAAAGAAGCAAAGTCTGGTATGAACAGATGCATTAATGTAACAAATTCAATTCTCGGGTGATGCAAACAATTTTAAACAAGTAACAGGTCTGTTTGAATTTCTTCCTTCTCTGCATGTAACTATGAATTATACAAAAATAAATGCAAAAAATAAGGGGTTTAATACATTTATGATAGTTTGTGGAGCCATGCAAATTTACCACCCCCTCCACCATAACTTGTCCCATTGGTCCCCAAACCCTCCTTCATAGATGCCATGGTTTCCATGAACCTCACTTGAGTACAAGTCTGACACAGCCGTATGCAGTTTGGAATAAACAGCTCTATAACAATAGCCCACATCTATAATAAATATAAGAGATTGTTGGATTGTCCCATGAACAAAAAGTGAATGATTTTCAAGGCTCTACCCACTACCCTAAAATTGGGAATAAATCCTGTATGTTAGTCATACAATACAGGACACAAGTAGAGTATTCCTACACAATGGGTTATATGCATTTACTTTCAGGTGATTGGACACTGGCAATGCTTTAGAGGACATGCCCATGGGTTTCTCCCCTTTAGCCTCACTCTGTAGGTCCTTAGTTTTGTGTTAGTGTCTGAAGATGGTGGACCTTTTCTCCTTTACAGAGAAAATCATCCTTAGCTTAACTTGTTTTTTTATTTTCCTTTATTATTTTATCTTCGATTTCTTCAGTCAACCCTCACTGTCTTTTCATGCCAACATAGAAATATTGTACCTGGATTGATGCAACCTTAGTAAAACCTTAAAAGCCATACCGGGACCCTATGCTATAGAGACAGCTTGTAATGTTGCTTCAGGTACCGGATTCACCTTGGTGCCCAGCCTGTTTCAGGATTCTTGGTCCTCATTAGTATGAACTAACTGAGTTATTCATACCATCTGCAAAGTACAATAAGGGAAGTAGCAAGATAAAATAACTGCTTCATGGTGAAGGGACCAGAAGGAAACACTGAATTACCCTAGAAAAATGAAACTTAAAATGAACTTTGGCTTTTAAAGTGCAGTCCACCCACCCAGCTAAAAGTTATTTTTTTTGGTTAGAGGTTGAGCCCAGTTAGCTGAGCCCCTGGCTTTTACGCCTTAGATCAGCCTTTCTCAACCTCTTCAATGCTTTCCAGTCTCGGAACCCCTGCTAAAAATGACTGTATCTACAACTCATTATTCATTAGTGTAATGGTCAATTTGAAGAATGCTCCTTACACTTGTGGTCATTGGGAAGAATTACCCCCTTACAGATAGCTAAAAAGATAAATGGTGTCAGTGGGAAATGATCTGAAAGGCAGAAATGACCCATTGCTCAAGGAACCCCAAGCAACCTCTGGAGGAGGAAGAGGTTCCATGGAACTCTGGTTGAGAAACACTTCCTTAGATACTCCAACAGCAAGATCTCTGAAAAGACACATATGATTTTAACATCAATGTAGGAGCCTGTATCAACAGGCTTTGGGCTTGTTGATAGCATCAGTTTGACATGTATTTGAGACATTCAGAAATTATTCAGAATTCACTGACAGGTGCATTTGACATGCCGTTGGCTTCCTTTTGACCTGCAGTAGACTTCCTTCAAGCAAGTTTTGCCTTCCTTTAGACTTGTATAAGAATGCAAAACCCTTTTAGAAGCAAACAAAAGCCCATTGTAATGGACCCTAAAGACAGATTGATAACCCAAGTGTTGGCTGTGTTTTGCAGTGTAACATTCCAGAAGGTGGACTGGTTCCGAAAACATTATACCAGTCAGATGACGAAACAGAAACGTCCGATCATATCCGATTGTGGACGGAGACCATCTACCACTCTGCCTATATCAACAAGGGAGCCCCACACGAGGTTAGTGACCGAGAGAACATACACAGCTGGGCTACAAAAACTCAACGAACATTGGACTTGTCAATAGCAGTCAATCACATGCAGCTTAATTCTTTTAAGCCACAATGGAAGAATGACAGCTGGAATCTGATTTAGTGTATTGGTATTGTTATATTGATATGTGGTATTGAAGCCAAGTCCAATTGTTTTTAGGCACCACTAGCAAAGAAAAGCCAAAGACAACCTATTACATTATATAAATGTAGAGTATATTGCATGTATACTTGGAATAGGTGTGTGTTAACGCTGAACTCCAGCTAAACACAGATGAGTTACATATAAAGGGTTTACATTTCGGCCCATCAAGTCGTGATATTTACAGAGCCCTACCACACAGTACAGTCTTGTCTAACAGCATAGGAGACCTGATTTCTCAGTTAAAGCAGTAGTAAACGTGTAAAAAAATTCTCCTGCACGTCATAATGTCCTAGTATGCATCACATACTAGCACATTATGAAAGATTTACCTTGAAACAAAGCCCTCTAATGATGCGCTGTCATCGTTGACAGGACTTGCATCTTCACCCTGTCTTCCTTCTAGGTTTGTGGGCTCTGGCTGCTTGAATGGCCAAGCCGTGATGACTTCTCAGCCACAGAGCTCTCACAGGTGACGTCACTGGCTGCAGAGACACTAAATATCTCCTAAACTTGCATCGTTTGGGAGATATTCCTTGTACCTACAGGTAAGCTTTATTTTAGGCTTACCTGTAGATACAAATGCCCAATGGGAGTTTACTACTACCACTTTAAGCAACACTTTACAGGTCTTGTTTCCTCCCCCAGCCTGTGACTGGATAATGAAGGAGAAGTAGCAGACTGATGAACTGGTGTCCCTGTCGCTCTACTCCTATCAGCATGACCTGTGTTATTTCAGGAGCACTCTAGCACAATTTTAGCTCATTGTGTTGCTTCTCCCTCTCCCAGCATGACTTCTGCCGTATAGGGGTTCCGGGGTTTGCAGGAAGCTGATATCAGTTCATATTGGGGTACTTACACTGCTTGAATAAAAAAATAAATAAATAATAGAATAATTTTATGATACAGAATGAATCAATGCAAGGCTGCATTTATTTTGTGTCCTTTATATTTGGAGTTCAACCTTAATATATGTGCGCCTAGACATATGGAAGAAATGCCTCCTTTCATGTAACAAAGGAAGGTAGCTTGGCTTTTCTCCTCCTCCCTGCTGGTTTTTCCTAGAAGGGTAACAGTTTATTGCTTTTCATGAAGTTACACCTATTCTAGTCCCAAGAGAAGCATATGTCTCCTGCAAAATGATGGAAAGGCATATGCTGTCTCTGTAGCGTGCGCTTTAGTCACTTGTTCCACTCACTTGATGGACACCGAGTCCCAATATCAAGAGCTCTGTTTTTTCCACAACGATAACACAATGACCACGTTCTAGGACAGATATAGTCAATGTGAAACAATCAAGTCAGGTCATTGTCCATGCCTCATTGATAGCCTAAATATTGGTATGGAGGTCCAACTTGACTGATAATTGTTTTGTGTGTGAACACTTTTACAAGAACCTGTAAAGATTTTGCTTTAGTCCATTCTCAGACATCTTGTCGTTGTGCCTTCTTCCCGCAGATATCAGCGGAGATTCTCGAGGTGGAGTCTGTTATCACGTGGGACTTTGACGTGCTCCGTGGAGATGTGGTGTTTAGCCTCTTCCACTCCAAGAGGGCCCCAGTGACCCATCAGAAGGACGCCTCCTCCTCCTCGGTCCCTTCCACCGCCAGCACCAGCAATAACGTCCAACTGATTGACAAGAATTGGGTGCTGGGGGTGGACTACAGCTGGGTTGAGGCTCCACTCATCTGCAAAGAAGGAGAGAGTATCCAGGTATGTCACCTCCCAACATGTTTTTGACATAGTTGTGTAGGTAGGGAAGAGACACGTCCACCAAGCCTCAAACAAATGCAGACATTTTGTTCTAAGAAAGGCAAAACAAAGTCTTTGGGAGAGCCCATACAATGGTAGTATGGTTTTGCCCTTGGTTTGTAACTAATGTCCCCTTGCCCTTTGCACTCTCCATGGAATAAAAAAAAAAAATGCAAAAATAAATAAATCTGCCAAATCTTTAAACCAGCTTTAGCTATATGTGGATTAAACAGATCACCTTTAAGTCGTTTTTCATTTACAAACCTAAAGAAGCCTAGCGTTTTTACCTAATGCTAGCCCATACTAACATGAGTTACTAAGTAGTCTTGAGTGATTACGGTTACTATTAATATTATACTACAGCGCCAACCAAAAATGCAATTTGATACATTTTTTATATCCAAAGTAAACGCCCCCATCCATTCATGCCTCCGTGCTTTATTTTGCTGAGAAATCACTTTAAAAAAAAATCCCCCTAGCATTTCTGGCTGTGGCCATTTTGAGCTAAGCCCCATATACACTATCAGATTTTCTGATGATTTTTGTCTTCAGATTTACCAAAATCATGTAGTGCAAGGGCCTGCCTGATTGCATACAAATTGAAACTCCTAAAATCAGCAGAGAATTGAATAGTGTGTATGGGGCTTAAGGGCAAATGATTTCTGTAGCCTTTAATTCATCCGCCCTTAGCTCAGGCATGCAGGCAGGAGGGTGTGCTTAGCTGAGAAAACCTCCCTTGAAGACTCCTGGAATGTATGATATCATTTTGGCCTAGGCATGAAAACCAGGAATTAACTGAAGAAATGTAAAAAAAAAATTTAAATAAGTAAATATAATATACCTCCCTAACTACTTACTAAGGCTAGCAGCATAAGGATATTAAAAATAGTCAATGTTGATTGAGAGATTTAATTTCTGCTTTAAGAATTATTTATGCTGCCCCTATTCCAGAAGACCCAAACCTTTCTTGTCTTGCCAGGGTTCTCATGTGACTCGCTGGCCCGGGTTTTACATCCTTCAGTGGAAGATGCACAGCTCATCGTCTGGCACCAGCATTGTCCGAGTAGATGATGTTTTAGCCTCACTTCAGGTCTCCAGTAACAAGTGTAAAGTCTTGTATTACTTCGAGGTTCTGGCATCAGAGGACTTCAGGTAAGACAGTGTTCCATTTCAAAGGATAGTTGGGTCTTAGTAAGAAAATGACTTAAATGAAACCAAGATTTTGCCCATGCAGAGAAAAAGCAGCATGTCCACTTTAATGGCAGCCCTACCAGCAAAAACACACCTTTCCTTTGCTCCTTGATGCACTGTCCAGTCCTAGGAGAGAGGATATACTTGGTACTTTCAAGTATGGACAGCTTGTGACTGTTCTCCCACATGACAGTACTGTTGCTTGGTGTATAGCCCCACAGGCACCACCACCCTGTGCTGTCACATAGGGGGATGGAGAGAGAGTCACTACTGCAAACAAACATGGCAGCAGAGAAGCAAACGGACGGTATGCAGTCCAGCCAATAGGACATACATTAAAATTGGTTGCCATCTTCAAAATTAGTGATTGACGGAGTATTAAGGTATTGCTCTGATTTGTCACTTTTTAGCAGATGTCAGAGGCAAAGAGACCCCATTATTGTCTTTGATGTGTGAAGTTTAAAATTGACTGTATATTGAGAGACATATGGTGCGTGCCATTGCAGGCTGTCACTTGTGTATATATATATATATAGGTTCAACCTCTTACCAGTGAGCTGAGTCCATGCCAAATATGCCATTTTAAGGGCTTGTAGGCCCACTTTTATTAAAGAAAGAAAATGTCCGATAGCAGAAGAGTTGCCCACACAGGGGTAAGAGGAAGTGGGAGGCATGGAAGAAATTTAAAATAACAAAGAAATATGCTGAGGTTCAGAGACTTTAGAGGGGGGGGCCTCCCCTTCTTCACATCCACTTATACCAGGAAGTGGATGGGGATGGGAATTTTTATATATATATATATATTATATACATATATTCCCGTGGAATGTAAAGTAAATAGGATGGTTCTTGGTTTTATATTACTATGGGAGGGGTAGGGTAAAGATTAAATCCTCCCACTCTCAATGGCTATTTAATATATTTATGGAGATAGGGGTGTTTTTTGTTTTTTTTCCTTTTTCTTCTCTGCTTGTAAAAAAATTGTGAAAATGAAATAAAAAAACAAAACAAAAAACACACCTGGACCCAGGACTGGGGATTTCATCCCACCCGGATCGCTACGAAATGCATGGGCTCCAGATCCCAAAACTGTTTTTTGTAAACATTGAGGAAACTGAAAAGCCAGTTTCCTCCCAAATAAGCAAAGAAACTGGAGCCCCTCAACCTGCCTGGTTGATAATCCTCTGTCCAAACACAACACTACCTCACTACCACAATATATATATATATATATATATATATATATATATATATATATAGCATCTCACAATAGTGAGTACACCCCTCACATTTTTGTAAATATTTTATTATATATTTTCATGTGACAACACTAAAGAAATGACACTTTGTACAGCTTGTATAAGCCCTTGTACACACGGTCGGAGATTCCGACTGAATGTGTCCTATCGGTCCGTTTTGTCGGATAATCCAACTGTGTGTGGTCTGCATCAGACTGTTTCCATCAGAGTATCCGACGGACCAAGTTTTCCAACTTGTCCGTAAAATTTTCAGAGAAAATGCTCCGATCAGACATACTCCGATCATGTGTAGCCTACTCCGACGGACAAAGTGCCACGCATGCTCAGATCAAATTCCTAGACCAAAGCTATTGGCTACTAGCCTGAATTTAGCCCCGTCGTAACTAAATTACGTCATCACGTTATGTACAATCGGATTTTCTGACAGCTTTGTCCAACCGTGTGTATGCAACAGTTTTGGACAAAATCCAACGGATTTGGTTGTCAGAATGTCCGACCGTGTGTACAAGGGCTAACAGTGTAAATTTGCTGTCCCCTCAAAATAACTCAACACACAGCCATTAATGTCTAAACCACTGGCAACAAAAGTGAGTACACCCCTAAGTGAAAATGTCCAAATTGGGCCCAAAGAATCAATAATTTGTATGGCCACCATTATTTTCCAGCACTGCCTTAACCCTCTTGGGCATGGAGTTCACCAGAGCTTCACAGGTTGCCACTGGAGTCCTCTTCCACTCCATGATGACATCACAGAGCTGGTGGATGTTAGAGACCTTGCGCTCCTCCACCTTCCATTTGAGGATGCCCCACAGATGCTCAATAGGGTTTAGGTCTGGAGACATGCTTGGCCAGTCCATCACCTTTACCCTCAGCTTCTTTAGCAAGGCAGTGGTCCTCTTGGAGGTGTGTTTGGCATCGTTATCATGTTGGAATACTGCCCTGTGGCCCAGTCTCCGAAGGGAGGGGATCATGCGTTGCTTGCGTATGTCACAGTAGATGCTGGCATTCATGGTTCCTTCAATAAACTGTAGCTCCCCAGTGCCCGCAGCACTCATGCAGCCCCAGACCATGACACTCCCACTCACCATGCTTGACTGTAGGCAAGACACACTTGTCTTTGTACTCCTCACCTGGTTGCTGCCACCATCTGAACCAAATAAGTTTATCTTGGTCTCATCAAACCACAGGACATGGTTCCAGTAATCCATGTCATTAGTCTGCTTGTCTTCAGCAAACTGCGGGCTTCCTTGTGCATCATCTTTAGAAAAGGCTTCCTTCTGGGATGACAGCCATGCAGACCAATTTGATGCAGTGTGCGGCGTATGGTCTGAGCACTGACAGGCTGACCCCCCCCCACCCCAACCTCAGCAGCAATGCTTGCAGCACTCGTATGTCTGTTTCCCAAAAATTATATTTGGATATGACGCTGAGCACGTGCGAGTGCTGCAAGCATTGTTTGACGCGGTTTATTCACAAGTGATCGCTCCATCATTTGATGGAGCGATCACAATGTAAACAGCCGACGGGTGCACCAAGATGGCCGCCGCTCCGGTGCTAGGCCAAAGTCAGAATCACTCTGGATTGCGGCGGGGGCGGTGCTTATCGTATATTTGCACCATAAGACGCAGGCACATTTTCCCCCATATTTCTGGGGGAAAAAAGTGCGTCTTATAGCCTGAAAAATATGGTACATTGTCCCTTCTATTTTTGTATATGGATGATGACACTATAAATATTTTCATTAAAAAAAAACACCTAAGTACCTTTTTCTTAATGTGATATAGAGCTGTCACATAAGCCAGATCTTTCCCAGCCTGTCTGCAGGGAAACATAAGAAGGAGGAACTTCTAGTCCTCTGCTGCTGGTCACATGTTGAAAAAAAAAAAAAAAACAGCCTTTTGGAATACAAAGTAAAAATAAAGAATTAATATCAATAAACGGTTTTAAATTTTCATACAAATAAAGATTAAATGTTTGTTATTTTTTAGCACTAACATGCTGTGGCTGGATTTCTGCCATTCACAGGCTGTGTCACACCCCCTCTAGCCTGTGTCTTAGAATTAGGCTCCTATTGTGTTTAGCTGGTTAGTGGCCATGGAGGAGGAGGGAGGGAGTGGGCTGTCATTCACTACTGTGTATTCGCCCACATGTTTGACTCTATAGTCACATGGGCTACTCAGATATGATAGGGAGGAAATGCTCAGCATAGAAACTCACTGAAAACTGAGCATGTGCAGAGTTGCCATACAAGCTGCAAAATCCCTAGGTGAATTGGTGATGTTAACAGAAGGTGGAGATAGAGAGCAGCAGGATTAACCGTGTTTTTTTGCAGAATACAGAAAACAAATCTCATAGTGACTGAATACATATGAACAACATATAATACAGCATTTATTGAGAGTTTTTTGTGATGTGGGTTTATTGACACTTTAAGTCCTACTCAATCACTTCAGGCTGGCCCCTTTTGCAGTATAGCTATGTAAAACATTAAAAATAATTCCCCATGCTGTTTAGAATCCAGCAATACGCTGGCTCACCCTGCTCTACACATGCTCAGTTGCTCTCTTTTTTCCAACACTGTGACCAAAATCAGAGCCACTAGAGGCTGAGCTGCTGGCAGTTTAAAGATTTACTACTGCTCAGGGGCTCTTGGCCTCAGCACAATGGCGGCCTCCAGCAAAAAGGAAAAGGAGCAATGCTGAAAGTGATTTACAACACACTGATTTGGTAAAATAATAATGTGGAATGTATGTCCCTTACTGAAAAAACATGATTTGTTATCAAGTTGTTATAGGTAAAGTTCTGCTTTAACATTAATCTGTTCTATGCCCCTCCTCAGGAGCGTGTTATAGCACTGAGCTCCAAGCACCAGTGCTGCCCATGGAGTGATCAAACTCCTTTGCTGCATTACATTCGTTACATAAATGATATGTCCTGGTTGAAGCTCACAACACATGCAGGCTTATTGGGTGTTATCATGCAGTTGTTTACATTTGTCATGGAGCCATTCGATTATTCTAAATTATGTGCTCTTCTGTCTTCTTATTCTTCAGGGGGTCAATGTCAAGCCTGGAATCTTGCAGCGGCTTCTCTCAGCTAAGCGGGGTCACCAACTCTTCCAACAAGTCTCACACTGGCTCTATGGTCTCCAGATAACAGAGGGCCCTGGGGCTTTTGCCCCCTTTGACTGTCTGACCCTATGCGCACAACTGGCCTTATTTATTTCAACAGAGGATGTGCGGGTCCTCGCCTAATCCTTGAACGTGCCATGGTAAAATCTGGCACCACCAGCTCCAGAGAGCCAGCTTAAAGCACATAACTGAAACTGAATCTCCTTGCATTTTGGAGCTTTGAAATCTTCTGGGTTTTTGTGCCCAGAGACATCAACCGAGTCATGATTGTGATATCTATTGAAACCAAATACCAAGAAGCGACAGAATGGAAATTTACCTCATAAGTTTGGTACTAATTTATTATGCAGCTACCACCACTAACCAAGTCTCGGTTGGTGGCTGAAAAGCTTCAGCCGAGCATAGAGTGGTGGGCGAACTTGAAATGACTATGATGGACAAATGGTCATTGTAACTTTGGCACCTTGGTTTGTAGGACGGCCTTAGCTATGATGTGTAGGTTTTCTGAACTAGCCACCCTACACTGCCAGCACCTTTTGGCTATTTTCTAATACTTTGCCTTTATCTATTTAACTTATTTACACAGACTTTTTTTTCTCAGAGTGAACTCAGGCCAATATTTCTTAATGAAATTAAACTCTCTTAGAAGATCTGATGTCTATTTCTTTTACCTTTGAATGTATTAAAGTAGATCTACCAGGAAAACTTTTCTTCATTTTGGATAGAGTAAGGGAAGGTTATAACCCCTGTCAGATTTTTTTTATTGTTTTGCCATTTCTGTCCTATTGCAGAGATTTCCCTTCAATTCCTGTCCCATAGTAAAACAGGTACCCCCAGGTCAACAGAACTAGTGCCCCTTTGGTAGATTTCCCCTCTATTACTTGTCTGGGGACAACCCAGAATTTGTTTTTTTTTTACTTTCACTTTCAATGATAATGGTTGACAGGACAAATAGAGAGGGCGAATCTCATTAATGGGGGCATAGACAGCAATACAAACTGACGTGTTCTAATCCCTCTCAACTCTATCCAAAAAAAAACAACAAGTTTTGACTTTAGGTATACTTTAAGTATGTTTATTTGTCATACCTCTTGCCTAATATTCTACATCATTTCACTGATAAGCATTGGTGGACCTGCTATGGGTACTAGAGTAAGGCCACATGCAAGGGCTAATATGCTATTCCCATTGCAGCACCATGCAGATCTGATGCTCCAGGTATATTAAGAATTGCAGATAAAGTAAATAGTAAAACTGACTTTGTTGCTCCCACATACCAACAATCAGCTGGAAAAAATATGAAAGGAAAAAGCATAATGGCTTAGGAGTAGCCCAGGCAGTTCTGCTTTCAATATGAAGTTATACTGGGTTTATGGAGGCTTCTTGTGAACCATGCTATAAGTCCTCAAAACGTTGAATCCTCAAACACGGAATCAGACAGGTAATTCGGTTTTCTTAAGGATCTTCCACCCTTTAAAAAGTTGATAAGTCATCAAGGAGGGTCCATTATTCCTATGATAAATATTGAAGTTTAGATTTGCAGAGGAATGTGTATCAATGAAAAAAGAGGCGATCTAAAATTTTACAGGCAAAAGTAATTTATACAGTGACTGCAGCAATATTAACAGCCTGCAGACTGCAGTGTCCAAATGTATTCTAATCAGACACTATGGGGTCTGCTTAAAAAAAAGTTGCTGTCTGAATATCTCAAGCATTCATACAGTTCTCACAAATAATACCTGTAATTTGCCCAATACGGTATGTTTACCTACTATGATCATGTAACTAGTGGCCAAAATGCGGTATTTTCCCAAATGAGGCATCGATCATAGGAAATAAACATTCTAGACAAATGAGGATATATAATTTTTTTATAAATGGATCCATGAAGTTTATGGCACTTTGGCATTTCCTTGTTGAACCCCTTAGTATAATGTTTTTGTTCCATTGACCATTTCCACCAGGACAGAACGTGCTGGGAAATCCATAGTTAAGCAGATGGGGGGAACCAGAACAGGAAGTGAGGGGAAATAATGGGGACACCTGTTCAGTAATATATATAGCCAGTCAAAACCTGTAATGGGGGAGTGGAGGGTGGGGCAAAGGTGTGCTGTGTCTGTCTACAGATGCAGTCTGGAATCAAGCCCACAGAAGTGTCCCCATAGCTTGCTATGGGAGCATTCGAAGAAGAGGAGGAGCCAAGAGGAGGACCCCAAAAGAGGAAATTCGGTCTGCTCTGTGCAAAACCTTTGCACATACCATGCACAGAGAAATTAAATTTTCAAGATCCCTAAGCTGCTGTATATTTTTGTCATGCATGCCAGTATTTTTGTATAGTTTAACATGCCCTTTCCTGTAGAAACTGTCCATCAGCTTTGATTGTTGCATCCCAATGACCATGACCTTCATACAGCTACTAATACCTGACTAGTCTGATTGCCGCTCCATCCCGCCCACTTTTTCTTTACCAATTGCAGACAGCCAAACATTAAGGAATTAATAACATCACCAATTAGAGAGGGGTGTTGCAATATAAAGTGCCTTGAAAAAACTATTCATACCCCTTGAAATTTTCCACATTTTGTCATGTTGTAACTAAAAACTTAAATGTATTTTATTGGGATTTTATGCGATAGACCAACACAAAGTGGCACATAATTGAGAAGTGGAAGAAAAATGATAAATGGTTTTCAACATTTTTTTTTTACAAATAAATATGTGAAAAGTGTGGCGTGAATTTGTATTCAGCCCCCCGGAGTCAATACTTTGTAGAACCCCCTTCCGCTGCAATTACAGCTGCAAGTCTTTTTGGTGATGTCTCCACCAGCTTTGCACATCTAGAGAGTGAAATTTTTGCCCATTTTTCTTTGCAAAATAGCTCAAGCTCTGTCAGATTGGATGGAGAGTGTCTGAGTCTGGACTTTGACTGGGTCATTCTAACATATGAATATGCTTTGATCTAAACCATTCCATTGTAGCTCTGGCTGTATGTTTAGGGTCACTGTCCTGCTGGAAGATGAACCTTCACCTCAGTCTTAAGTCTTTTCAGACTCTAATGCCCTGTACACACGGTCGGAAATTCGGATGGAAAAAGTCCAATCGGATTATGTTGTCGGAAAACCCGATTGTGTGTGAGCTCTATCGGACTTTTTCTGTTGGATTTTCTGCCGCACAAAGTTTGAGAGCAGGATCTAAAATTTTCCAACAACAAAATCCGATCGCATAAATTCCGATAGTGTGTAGACAATTCAGACGGACAAAGTGCCACGCATGCTCAGAATAAACTAAGAGACAAAAGCTATTGGCTACTGGCCTGTTTATAGTTCCGACGTACATGTTGTACATCACCTCGTTCAGAACGATCGGATTTTCCAACAACTTTGTGCAACCGTGTGTATGCAACACAAGTTTCGGACAAAATTTGTCTAAAAAAATCAGACAGATTTTGTGGTCGGAATGTCCAACCGTGTATACAGGGCATAACATTGCCCTGTATTTGGCTTCATCCATCTTCCCATCAACTCTGACCAGCTTCCCTGTCCCTGCTGAAGAAAAGCATCCCCACAACATGATGCTGCCACCACCATGTTTCACGGTGGAGATGGTGTATTCAAGGTTATGTGCAGTGTTAGTTTTCGGCCACACATTGCTTTTAGGCCAAAAAGTTCAATTTTGGTCTCATTTGACCAGAGCACCTTCTTCCACATGTTTGCTGTGCCCTCCACATGGCTTCTCGCAAACTGCAAACAGGATTTTATTTCAGCAACGGCTTTCTTCTTGCCACTCTTCCCATAAAGGCCAGATTTGTGGAGTGCACAACTAATAGTTGTCCTGTGGACTGATTCTCCCACCTGAGCTGTGGATCTCTGCAGCTCCTCCAGAGTTGCCATGGACGACTTGGCTGCTTCTCTGATTAATGCTCTCCTTGCCCGGCCTGTCAGTTTAGGTGGACGGCCATGTCTTGGTAGGTTTGCACTTGTGCCATACTCTATTTTCAGATGATGGATTGAACAGTGCTGTGAGATGTTCAAAGCTTGGGATATTTTTTTATAACCTATCCCTGCTTTAAATGTCTCCACAACTTTATCTCTGACCTGTCTGGTGTGTTACCTCTGCCTTCATGATGCTGTTTGTTCCCTAAGGTTCTCTAACAAACCTCTGAGGGCTTCGCAGAACAGCTGTATTTATACTGAGATTCAATTAGACACAGGTTGTATTTACTAATTAGGTGACTTCTGAAGGCAATTGGTTGCACTAGATTTTGGTTAGGGATATCTAAATAAAGGGGGCTGAATAAAATTGCACGCCATACTTTATAGATATTTATTTGTAAAAAAATGTTGAAAACCATTTACCATTTTACTTCCACTTCACAATTATTTGCCACTTTGTGTTGGTCTATCACATAAAATCCCAGCAAAATACATTTATGATTTTTGGTTGTAACATGACAAAATGTGGAAAATTTCAAGGGGTAATACTTTAAGGCATTGTAATATCCACCTGTATTGTTCTACAGATGGTATTTACACTATTGTGCAAAGGTTTTAGACACAAAAATGCTCTAAATTAAGAATGCTTTCAGAAATACAGTGGTGTGAAAAAGTGTTTGCCCTCATTTCCTGTTCCTTTGCATGTTTGTCACACTTAAGTGTTTCGGAACATCAAACCAATTTAAACAATAGTCAAGGACAACACAAGTAAACACAAAATGCAATTTGTAAATGAAGGTGTTTATTATTAAAGGTGAAAAAAAATCCAAACCATCATGGCCCTGTGTGAAAAAGTGATTGCCCCCTAAACCTAATAACTGGTTGGGCCACCCTTAGCAGTAACAACTGCAACCAAGCGTTTGCGATAACGTGCAATGAGGTTTTTACAGCGCCCTGGAGGAATTTTGGCCCACTCATCTTTGCAGAATTGTCCTAATTCAGTTACATTAGAGGGTTTTCGAGCATGAACGGCCTTTTTAAGGTCATACCACAACATCTCAATAGGATTCAGGTCAGGACTTTGGCTAGGCCACTCCAAAGTCTTCATTTTGTTTTTCTTCAGCCATTCGGTGGTGGACTTGCTGGTGTGTTTAGGATCATTGTCCTGCTGCAGAACCCAAGTTCGTTTCAGCTTGAGTACACGAACAGATGGTCGGACATTCTCCTTCAGGATCTCTTGGTAGACAGCAGAATTCATAGTTCCTTTTATCACGGCAAGTCTTCCAGGTCCTGAAGCAGCAAAACAGCCCCAGACCATCACACTACCACCACCATATTTTACTGTTGGTATAATGTTCTTTTTATGAAACTTTTTCACACAGGGCCATGATGGTTTGGATTTTTTTTCACCTTTAATAATAAACACCTTCATTTACAAATTGCATTTTGTGTTTACTTGTGTTGTCCTTGACTATTGTTTAAATTGGTTTGATGTTCCGAAACACTTAAGTGTGACAAACATGCAAAGGAACAGGAAATGAGGAAGGGGGCAAACACTTTTTCACACCACTGTAGATGTGTTAATAGTTTATTTTTTTATCGATTAACAAAATGGAAAGTAAATGAACAGAAGAGAAATCCAAATCTAATCAATATTTGTGGTGACCACCCTTTGGTTTTAAAACAGCATCATTTTTTCCAGGTATACATACGCAGTTTTTAAAGGAACTCGGCAGGTAGGTTGTTCCAAACATCTTGGAGAATCAACCACAGATCTTTTATAGATGTAGGCTGCCTTAAATCCTTCTGTCTCTTTATGTAATCCCAAACAGGCTCCATGATGTTTAGATCAGGGCTCTGTGGGGGACTTAACCATCACTTTCAAGCTAGATTTGTTCTTTTTTACACTGAAGATAGTTCTTAATGTCATTGGCTATATGTTTGGGGTTGTTATCCTGCTGCAGAGTAAATTTAAGACCAATCATAAGCCTCTCTGATAGTATGGCATGATCAGAGCTGTATTTTGGCCTAGGCTGATAAGGCCCAGTCCTAGGGTGGCACTTTCAGGGGGACAGCAAAAAAGCCACCCCCACCTCCACCTGATACTCTATTATTGGCCACTGGTTGCTAGAAGGGAATGGCATCTAGCAACCAGTGACATCACGGTCACGACTTCCTGGCCCAGCCCATAATTCAAAGTGGAGGAGGATTTAACTTCCTCCTCCTCTGCACCTAGTGCTCATGTGGACTAAAGAGTCAGCCAATCCGGTAACGGTGCGGTGCAGAGCAACAGTGTAAAATCCACCAATCCGGTGTTGACAGCAGCCGCTGCTGATGAGTCTTCACACAGTGGGCAGCCAGCAAGCCCCAGAGGCTGGCTAGAACTGAGAATTTGTGAGGGAGAAGACCTCCACCACAATGGTGCCACCCTGTTCTAAGCAGCAGCGGGCACAGCATCCCTGTTACCTTCCAGAGCCTGCACTCCTACTTCTCCTACCTTCTCTCCGCTCCCAGCTGGGACATCAACAGAAAGACAGGCTGACTGAGGGCTCAGAGGATGGGCGGGAGGTAGTGCATCACACACATCTACCCAGAGACAGGGGAGCACAGGAGGGACTTCAGGCAGGGCTAGGGTGTCTCGCACACCCTTCTCTCTCCCACCACCCTCTCGCTCTCCCTCTTGTGAGATCTCAGGGGTTCATGCTGGGACTTGTAGTCCTTCAATTTTGGAGGGAGCCACGTCCATTAAACAGGAAGGGGTGGGGAAAATTTACATAGGAGGGGGAGGGTGGGTGCCCAATTTTAGTCTTGCCTAGGACACCCCAGACTGCTCTTAAATCTTTGCCTGGGAGAGACCTTGCTGATGTAGTATACCTACCTTGTGTCTTATTGCATTTCTCAGTCTTGCCATGGTGTATGATCTGTGACATGAAACGGTCTTCCACAACCTCACCTTAGTAGCAGAGTTTGGCTGTTCCGCACACAGTTTTAATCCTCCTACACAGCTGTTTCTATTTCTGGTATTGACGGTGTTCCAACCTACATCTGAAACTGATGGTCATTAACACCTTCTTGGTATAATTGGTTAATCTTACACCTGACTCTGATCCTACAAATTCCCTGAATTTGTGCAAGTGTAATAAGGGTGCAAGTATAAGAATGTATGCTGGTTTGCAGCCAAAGAGCAGCCACACCAAATATTGATTTAAATTATATTTTTCTTCTGTTCGCTCACTTTGCATGTGTAAATTGATCAAAATAAACAATTAAAATATATATTCCTAATTTACAGCATTTCTTCACATCTGCCTAAACATTTTGCACAGTACTGTACATCTAATCACACAATCGCACATCAATTGTGTCTGCCTAATGTTCACACAGGTGGCAATCGCCTGTTTTACCCCCTCCCCCCCCCCAACTGTGAATCAACATGAAAGCTGTTCAGGTCCATTCACACTGCTGTGGTGTAATACCTTTGCTTCCTGGTATGGCAAATGTAACTTAGCATGTTGTGTTTAGCAGGTGGTGTCGCTTGCCAAATGCGCCAATTAAAGTCAGTGGGACCGCGCCACAACCTCGTGGCAAGCATTTGGCTTGTAATGCATTACTATTGACTTCAACTACAGTGGATCGCTTTTCAAAGGGGCAGTAAAGTCCCACGTGAAAGGCACCTAAGACGTTTGAACCTTGATCAGAAATCTGTAGTCCCAAGGTAGGCTGGATAACAGTCCTGCTACCCTCCATACAGAAACATTTTAAAGAGGAAGTAAACCCTGATGGGTTTACTTCCTCTTGCAGTCCCTGCAAAGGTAAAGCATAATGGACTACTATACATCGCATACTAGTCCATTTTGTGTCACTTACCTGACACAGGAGCCAGCGAAGTCACCGCTGTCCCCTGTAGTCCGGAACCTCCATCTTCTTGGTGGGTCTGGCTGCTCTCGCTGTCATTCGTCGGAGCCGCGATTACATCACTCCCGCGCATGCGCGTGGGAGCCGCCACTCGCGGCATATCGCCGTTAACTGCGACACACTCAGTGCGCCTGCGCACCGCTGTCTATGGCGCATGCGCCGTAGACAGCGGTGCCTGTCTTTCGGCAAATATCTCCTAAACCGTGTAGGTTTAGGAGATACTTCTTAGACCTACAGGTAAGCCTTAATCTAGGCTTACCTGTAGGTCAAAGTGTGTTGTAAGGGTTTACAACCACTTTAAGTATCTTCAAACATCACAAAACTTTTCCTTATAAAATAACATACGTAGAATACATTTTTTTTATTTCAACATTAAATAAAAAACAGGTTTAAGCTTGGGGGGTTTTGGTAGTGGCTAGAGCTTTAAAGAAGTCTGGCATTCCATATTGGCTTTGATTACATATGATGAGCAATAAGAAACCCAGAAACCACATCTCAGAGCTGTGACCTGTCTATCACTAATGGAGACGATTAATAGAGAAATGTTTAGTCCAGGGGAAATGATGAAGGTTTGTCTTATGATTATGTAAACAGATAAAGCGGTATGAGAATAGAATAGGAGGGACTGAACATTTAGGCATTTAGAGTCTTTGTTGAACTTGTTTCCATCATAAAGTAGTCCGGTAACCTGGACCAACAAAAAAATAAAAAATAAAATGGCCCTGCTTCAGCTGCCTTGGTTTTTTATGTCACTTGCCTGTGCCATAGTTAGCATTGTGAGAGATTTGGCACATTCAGTAGTTCTCCATTCTTTAGTTGTCCATTTATGAGTTGACCATTCATTTGTTTTTCCATTCATAAGTTCTCCATTTATTAGTTTTTCCATTCATTAGTTCTCCATTTGTTCTTGACATGGACCCACAATAGCTTTCTTTGGAAAATGCTGTTTTAAGATGGCTGGTGTAACATACTTGCTCTCATTACTTGTACTCCTATTCGCTTTAAAGCGGAAGTAAACCCACCCAGTTAACTGTTTCAAATAACCGTTACATTTCCGGTACATTCCGGGGATTTAACCCTCCCATTGGTTGTGCTCTCAACCAGACTGTCAAACCATCCAATGGCTGTAGATTAAACAGAGGCCAAGATGGCAGATTCGTTGGCTGAAAACGATAGGAGGGTTTACTTCCACTTTAAGGTTCTCTGAGTAGTCCATACCCACCAGCAGACCAAGAGGCCACATATGTCTATTTTGGCTTGTCCTTTGAGCCTTTGGTTAGGTATAACACTTCCTCGCTGCAGCTAAGGCTGTGCGTCCGCGTGCTTCTTGTTGGAGATTGCCAACTTGAACTGGAGGCTCTGTGGGAAAGAAAATACAGGTTTCATTCAGGATTTTTATCGTTTTGTAATATTGTGAAATGATGTAGTGTCAATGAATATAACAAAAACATACAAAAAACGAAATAAGTAAACAGAGTTTAATGTGCCAAACATGAAGTCTCCTAAATCAAAGTCCATATACACTCTATTGTCAAAAGTATTGGTACATCTGCCTTTGCACACACATGAACTTTAATGGCACCGCATTCTTAGTCCGTGCGGTTCAATATTGAGCCCACCCATTGCAGCTATAAGCCCTTGTACACACGGTCAGACATTCCGACAACAAAATCCGTCAGATTTTGTCCAAAATTTGTGTTGCATACACACATGGTCGGACAAAGTTGTCGGAAAATCCAATCATACATAACATGATGACGTTATTTAGTTATGACGGGACTACGTTCAGGCTAGTAGCCAATAGCTTTGGTCTAGGAATTTGATCTGAGCATGCGTGGTACTTTGTCCGATCGGAATTCTCTACACACAATCAGACAAAGTCCGATCGGATCATGTTGTTGGAAAGTTTTATAGCCCATCTCTAAAACTTTGTCCGTCGGATATTCAGACGGAAACACTCCGATGGAGCCCACACACGGTCGGATTATTCGACAACGCGGTCCGATCGGTCATTTTCAGTCGGAATGTCCGACTGTGTGTACAAGGGCTAACAGCTTCAACTCTTCTGGGAAGGCTGTCCACAAGGTTTAGGAGTGTGTCTATGGGAATGTTTGACCATTCTTCCAGAAGTGCATTTGTGAGGTCAGGCACTGATGTTAGACTGACGAGAAGGCCTGGCCCACAGTCTCCACCCTAATTCATCCCAAAGGTGTTGTATCAGGTTGAAGTCAGGACTCGCTCACCCATGTCTTTATGGACCTTGCTTTGTGCACTGGTGCGCAGTCATGTTGGAACAGGAAGGGGCCATCCCCAAACTGTTCCCACAAAGTTGGGAGCATGAAATTGTCCAAAATGTCTTGGTATGCTGATGCCTTAAGAGTTCCCTTCACTGGAACTAAGGGGCCAATCCTTCTCATTCAACATCAGCCATTGACCTCACAAATTAGCTTCTGGAATAATGGTCAAGCATTCCCATAGACACACTCTTAAACCTTGTGGACAGCCCTCCCAGAAGAGTTGAAGCTGTTTATAGCTGCAAAGGGTGGGCCAACTCAATAATGAACCCTACGGACTAAGACCGGGATTCCATTAAAGTGTATGTGCATGTAAAGGCAGGCACCCCAATACTTTTGAGAATATTGTGTGTGTGTGTATATATATATATATATATATATATATATATATATATATATATATATAGATATATATAGATATATATAAGTTAAACTGACCGTTAAACATTGTCTGCGCGTGTCCCATAACATAACTCACCCTGATTCGTGTGATCGCCGCCTGTTCATTTGGGGGTCAGCACAAGAAAGTGGACAGGCTGAAATGACAATATCATCATATTATTACGGTATAAATGAGCAACGCACTGCCACATACTCAGCGGGAGCAAGCTGCTCAGTGTTCTCAACTCCGCCCATTCCAACCCTGAACTGCCCACCCAGACCTGCCCATGCAGTCTAAGAGGTAGAGAGAGGAGTGAACATGCCGCTGACAGAACAGGAGTGCACACAGACCAACCTCCCACCTTTTCGCAACAGAATTTTGCACCTGGGGCAACTGCTCTTGTGGCCCTGCCCATGCTATGCCACTGACGGGGACAGAAAACATTTTTCAGGATAAAAGTTGGCCATGCACTAGAAGATTTCCCAAAAAAATTTGTACAAAAATTCTCAGTACATTCACCAGCTTGACAAATTTTATTCAAAAGTACTTCAAAATGTAATTTGGTTTTAACATTTTTTTTTTTTTTGGAACGAATGGACTTTACCAAATAAAAACTCCATACACTGCTAGAAATTTGTTTGTGCAACAAAAATTTTGCATCCCTCGCCTTCTAATTTTATCATCACTGTGGTTGAAGATTAACATAGTTTTGACCCCACTAATGATTACAAAATCAGCCGTTCTTAAAGCAAAAAATGATGTCCAAAATTCTACTAGCACATAGCCAGCTTAAAAAGGAAGTAAACCCCGATGGGTTTTACTTCCTCTTTCATTCCCTGCAAAGGTAAAGCATAATGGGCTACTATGCATCGCAAAGTAGCCCATTATGTGTCAATTACCTGAAACCAAAGCCTGCAATGTCACCGCTGTCCCCACTAGCAGCGAACGTCCACCCCTCTTCCTTCCAGGGCCACAAAATTTGGCTCCGTGACTGCCCGGAGTCGCGTGACTTCACTCGCGGCACAATCTGCCCTTTCTAAAGTGCGCATGCACCGCAGACATCAGCACATGGCTTTATTATAAATATCTCCTAAACCATGGAGGTTTAGGAAATATTTCCAGCACCTATAGGTAAGCCTTAATATAGGCTTACCTGTAGGTAAAAGTGGTTGTACAGGGTGTACAACCATTTTAAGTCGATCTAAAAATGAAGCACAACACTGTAATATTCAAGCCCAGATACAAGTGGATTCAAAAGACCAATTGTTTACAAAACCAACGCAATTCAGGGGTATTGTTATGACAGAGTTGTAGGATTGCTCATCATCTGTCAGCAGCTGGTTCTAGCAGCCTTTTTTAAGCCCCAATGTATGGGGCAGAGTTACAAACCTCAAAATGCGTTGGCTTTGTTAAAAAAGTGGCCATTGAAATAAACATGAATCTGGACTTGAATATCAGTGTGGTGCTTCAATTCTACATACACATACACATACACAGCGCCTAGAGGCGATTCAGTTCGCATTGTGCGCTATATAAGTATTTCATTCATTCATTCATTCATACACTCATCCTTATTGCAGCCTAAAAAGATTGTAAAATCCTTTGAGGTGCAAAGGTTGCCAACCTAATATTCAAATGGATTCAAACCCAGACACAAACATGGAATGTAATGAAGCTTATCAGTCCTTAGATGTGGTGGCTGCATTGGATTTCTTTATTTTTTTTCACTTATTTTTTACCTGGTGATCCTGCCAGTAACACACTTCCTATCCTAGGGTGAAAACGCTCTATCACTGTATCTACTAAGAAAGCCATGGTTGTTACTGTAGGCTGCGCTAATTCTTTGAACTACAAAGACATCCTCTTCTCTTCATCTCCATGGTTGGTGGATCTGTAGTCTACAGAAGATCTTACAGAGAGCTTGGAAGTGCTTTTAGTGCAGGTATAGGTGCATCTCCAAAAATTTGAATATCATCAACAAATTCATTTATTTCAGTAATTCAATTCAAAAAGTGAAACTCATATTATATATAGGTTCATTACACACAGAGTGATATATTTCAAGCATTTCTTTTTTTTAATTTTGATATTTATGGCTTACAGCTAATGAAATCCAAAATTCAGTATCTCAGAAAATTTGAATATTACATAAAACCGATAAAAAAAAGGATTTTTTAATACAGAAATGCTGGCTTACTGACAAGTATGTCCATGTACAGTATAGTATGCACTCAATACTTGGTCGGGGCTCCTTTTGCATGAATTACTGTGGCGTGGCATGGAGGCAATCAGTCTGTGGCATGGCTGAGGTGGTATGGAAGCCCAGGTTGCTTTGATAGCGGCCTTCAGCTTGACTTCATTGTTGGGTCTGATGTCTCATCTTCCTCTTGACAATAGCCCACAGCTTCTCTATGGTGTTTAGGTCAGGTGGGCTTGCTGGCCAGCCAAGCACAGTGATACCATGATCATTAAATCAGGTATTGGTACATTTGGCAGTGTGGGCAGGAGCCAAGTACTGCTGGAAAAATGAAATCAGCACCTCCATAAAGCTGGTCAGCAGAGGGAAGCATGAAGTGCTGTAGAATTTCCTGATAGAGGGCTGTGATGACTTTGGACTTGATAAAACACAGTGGACCAACACCAGCAGATGACATGACTCCCCAAATCATCACTGACTGAGATAACTTCACACTGGACCTCATACAACTTGGATTCTGTGCCTCTCCACTCTTCCTCCAGACTCTAGGACCAGTGGCCTCACTAGGGATGGTGTCCAGACCAGTTCAGGGTGGGCGGTTCAGTCAGCTACTATACCTACAGTATACAGTGGCTATAAAAAGTCTACACACCCCTGTTAAAATGTCAGGTTTCCGGGATGTAAAAAAATGAGACAAAGATAAATCATTTCAGAACTTTTTCCACCTTTAATGTGACCTATAAACTGTACAACTCAATTAAACAACAAACTGAAATCTTTTAGGTTGAGGGAAGTAAAAACAAAAAAATTAAATAATATGGTTGCATAAGTGTGCACACCCTTACACTAATACTTTGTTGAAGCACCTTTTGATTTTATTACAGCACCAAGTCTTTTTGGGTCTGAGTCTATCAACATGGCACTTCTTGACTTGGCAATATTTGCCCACTCTTTGCAAAAACACTCCAAATCTTTCAGATTGCGAGGGCATTTCCTTTGCATAGTCCTCTTCATATCACCCCACAGATTTTCAATGGTATTCAGGTCTGGGATACAGCTGGGCCATTCTAAACCTTTAATCTTCTTCTGGAGAAGCCACTCCTTTGTTCATTTGGATGTATGCTTTGGGTCATGCTGAAAGATGAAGTTCCTTTTCATGTTCAGATTTCTAGCAGAACAATGAAGGTTTTGTGCCAATATTGACTGGTATTTGGAATGGTTCATAATTCCCTCTACCTTAACTAAGGCCCATGTTCCAGCGAAAGAAAAACAGCCCCAAAGCACAATGCTACCACCATGATTCACAGTGGGTATGGCGTTATTTTGGGGATGTGCAGTGTTTTTGCACTAAAAATATCTTTTGGAATTATGGCCAAAAAGTTCAACCTTGGTTTCATCAGATCATAACACATTTTCCCACATGCATTTAGGAGACTTCAGATGTGTTTTTGCAAAATTTGGCCAGGCTTGGATGTTTTTCTTCGTAAGAAAAGGCTTCTGTCTTGCCACTCTACCCCATAGCCCAGACACATGAAGAATACGGGAGATTGTTGTTACATGTACCACACAGCCAGTACTTACCAGATATTTCTGAAGCGCCTTTAATGTTGCTGTAGGCCTCTTGGCAGCCTCCCTGACCAGTTTTCTTCTCGTCTTTTCATAAATTTTGGAGGGACATCCAGTTCTTGGTAATGTCACCGTTGTGCCATATTTTCTCTACTTGATGATGTCTGCCCTCCCCCAGTGACGCCACTGTCTGGGACCTTGATTTCCAAATGAAATGCAAAATTTACGTGGATCCAAAAATAACTTTAGACCAGTTCAGTTTCTTTTTCTCCTTAGCCCAGGTAAGAAGCTTCTGACGGTGTCTCTGGTTCAGAAGTGGCTTGACACAAGGAATGTGACAGTTGTACCCCTTGTCCTGGATACATCTGTGTGTGGTGGCTCTTGAAACACTGACACCAGGCATAGTCCACTCCTTGTGAATCCCCCATAAATTCTTCAATGGCCTTTTCTTCAGTATCCTCTCAAGGCTGCGGTTATCCCTGCACATTTTTCTATCACACATTTACGTTCCACTCAACTTACCATTAATATGCTTGGATACAGCACTCTGTGAGCAGCCAGCTTCTTTAGCAATGACCTTGTGTCCGGTGTCAATGACTGTCTTATGGACAACTGTCAAGTCAGCCGTCTTCCCTAACATACTGAACCAGACTGAGAGACCATATAAAGGCTCTGGAAACCTTTACAGGTGTTTTTGCGTTGATTAGAGTGTGACACCATGATTCTACAATATTAAACTTTTCACAATATTCTAATTTTCTAATATACTGAATTTGGGGTTTTCACTAGCTGTAAGCCATAATCAAAATTAAAAGAAAGAAACACTTGAAATATATCGCTGTGTGTGTAATAAATCTATATAATATATGAGTTTCACCTTTTGAATTACTGAAATAAATTAACTTTTTGATGATATTCAAATTTTTTGGAGATGTACCTGTATTTTCTGAACTTGCTGAAAATTTTCTTAGCTAAAAAAAATAAAACGAATGAAGTCACCACTTCTAATAACGTGTAAGCTGCATTATGTTACATTTTTGTTCTTGGGTTTAGTTGCACATTAAAACTAAACAAGTTAACGGAAAAATTGTATGGTTAGTCTATTGCTATCAGTATCAAAGTGGAGTCTTTGCAGGATATAGATAGCGTGCACATGGGTATCTTACCATTACAAGATTCTAGGATATCGCTGACTTCTGTAACCAGCAGCTGAGCAGAGGGCAAGCAGGCATTCAACGCATTGCCGTCATAGCTGGTCTCCACTTCTTCACACCTACAAGAAAGAGGAACTTTTACAGTGCAAATATACACGACATTCTGATTGTACAAACCCCTTTGTATTTAGCGAAACTATGATATATGAGGACAACCCTATATAAGCCATTCAATTTGTATCCTATTGCACACCTCCCAACTTGCTGAGATGGGAATGAGGGACACCTATTAGCATAAGTATTTAAGCATAGGACACAGCCCCTGCAATGCCCCCATTAAAGGAGAATTCTACAAAAAAATGATTGGCTAAACCCACAAGTGTTTTTCCACCAGTGGCGGCTGGTGCTATATTATTTTTTGGGGGGGGGGGGGGGGGGCAAAACAAGACATCTGCTTCAAGGTTCGATGTGTTGTGCATTCAGAGATGGTATTCTGCATACTTTGGTTGTAACAAGTGGTTTTTTGAGTTACTGTTGCATTTCTATCATCTTTAACCAGTAACCAGTCTGAACCATTCTCCTCTGACCTCTGACATCAACAAGACATTTTCCCCCACACAATATTCTCACTGGATATTTTCTCTTTTTTGGACCATTCTCTGTAAATCCGAGAGATGGATGTGCGTGGAAATCCCAGTGGATCAGCAGATTTTGAAATACTCAGACCAGGCCTTCTGGCACCAACAACCATGCTATGTTCAAAGCCACCTAAATTCCCTTTCTTCTCCATTCTGATGCTTGGTTTGAATTTCAGCAAATCGTCTTCACCACGTCTAGATGCCTTAATGCATTGAGTTGCTGACATGTGATTGGCTGATTAGTAATTTGTGTTACCAAGCAATTGAACAGATGTACCTTATAAAGTGGCCGGTGAGTGTATACCTCTGGATAACAGCAAAAACAATAGGTTATTACATCGTTTTTAGAGGAAATCAAAGTGAATTTAATTTAATCCAGTGGATTACATTTATCTAAAGGTAGGTCATTCCTAAGAGAGATCCTAAACTTCATGATTTAAGGCTGCAAATAACATTTGGTAGGTGTTATGCTAGGACCCACTGCCAGGTTCTGCATTCATGTACTATATGAATAAATATGACACAAGCACAGTGTAAAATGTTTCCCTCTTCTTCATTGAAAAGGGAACAATCAGTAGGGATGGCCTTGCGGTTCGCCTGGTGGACATATGCGTTTACATTGTTAAAGAACTTTGACCCATGATGACACATCCATCATGGGGTACAGGACAGCCAATTAAAACATTTCAGCACATGGACAATTGGACATTTCCCCTACCTTATAAATAGACCTGATCTGGTGGCCATTTTACATTCTGTCTTTTGTCAGTGTAGGGAGAGGTTGCTGTGTGGAGCAGGGACAGACTGTAGTGACACAAATCACTAGCTCAGTGCTGGTGTCAGTGCTCTCTATCTTGGTGCTGGTGTCAGTGCTCTCTATCACGGTGCTGGTGTCAGTGCTCTCTATCACGGTGCTGGTGTTAGTGCTCTCTATCACGGTGCTGGTGTCAGTGCTCTCTATCACGGTGCTGGTGTCAGTGCTCTCGATCTCGGTGCTGGTGTCAGTGCTCTCTATCACGGTGCTGGTGTCAGTGCTCTCTATCTCGGTGCTGGTGTCAGTGCTCTCTATCACGGTGCTAGTGTCAGTGCTCTCTATCACGGTGCTAGTGTCAGTTATCAGTTTCTATCGCGGTGCTGGTTTCAGACAGTGAGGGAGATAGCAGCGGAGAAGCCAATCAGCAGGCAGTGCCAGCACCATGGCTGAGGATCAGCACTGGACTGGCACCTCCAGACCATTGCAGTGGAGCCCTGCATAGGTGGGGATAAGGGCCAGTCAGAGGGAGGGGGTCAGGGGCTCAAGCACAGGTTGGCACACTGGGACACTGGCACAGAACTGCGCTGCCCTGACTGTGGCACTGATCATCTCCTGCACCCCCTTCATAGCCTGCCCTGACCTTGCCTCTCCTCCATAGCCTTCACGCGCTCCTGAATTGTCAAAATTTCACAGATAAAAAAAAGAATGCTTGTCGTTGTCGATCCCAGATTCACTTAATACTTGTTATGTCAGTGGCCATGTGGTGGGACTATGTGTTCACAGCTAGTAAGTATTTTGTGGCTGAAAATATGACCTGTAGGTTTTTAAGGTTAGCCTGCCATTAAAGTCAATGGGGTCCACCACGAACTTTGCGGTTCGTGAACTTTTGGCCGCGTTCGCAAAACGTCCCGTCGGAAGTTCGTCCATCACTAACAATCAGTGATCGATTGTACAGATATTTCCCAAAAGCTAGGAAATGTGTGTAATAACAGCCTCTTGATATTTGTCAACCTAAAGAATTCCCCACACAGCCCAATTTTTGCATGTCACTCAATCAGACCAGGATCAAGTATTGCATCACTAACCTTATGCCATACAAAATTGGAAAACTTACCTTTTCTCATCATGTAGCTGGACTGAAGTTAAAAGTGTCTGAATTTTCTTGAAAAAGAAAAAGAAAGATTGTGTAAACTTGAAAAAATCTACATGAAAAAATTGAACATCAACAATGTAACCTCTTGTCTTGAGAGCAAGAGGATCCCTATTAGAGTGCATAGATATTGAGATCAGGGAGTAGAGAAGGCTTTGACCAATGGAAGCAAATACAGTGACAAAAAGAATCACAGAAAATAGGAGGTGATGATGTATAGTAGGAAACACATGTAGAGAAAATTTAGGCGATAAAGGTGAAAGGTGATATGATTAGGTCTGGTACATGGTTGGGAGAAGGTGCAGTGGGGAAAAACCATTTGGAAGAAGAGAGAGATGCGGTGAGGTAGATTGTTTAGGAAAGAAAGCAATACAGACCATTGTGTGCAGATGTAGACTGATTGGGAAAAGAAAACTAATCTACATCACCACACCATCTCAGTGATGTATACTGATTGGGGGAAGACAGAGGTGCAAAGAGTTGGACCAGTTGAAGAAGACATAGGTGCAGTGAGTTGGACCGCTTAGGAGAAGGCAGAGGTGTAGAGAGTTGGAACAGTTAGGAGAAGACAAGGGTGCAGAGAGTTGGACTGCTTAGGAGAAGACAGAGGTGGAGAGAGTTGGACTGCTTAGGAGAAGACAGAGGTGCAGAGAGTTGGACCAGTTAGGAGAAGACAGAGGTGCAGAGAGTTGGACTGCTTAGGAGAAGACAGAGGTGGAGAGATTTGAACCAGTTAGGAGAAGACAGAGGTGCAAAGAGTTGAACCGGTTGAAGAAGACATAGGTGCAGTGAGTTGGACCAGTTAGGAGAAGACAGAAGTGCCGAGAGTTGAACCAGTTAGGAGAAGACAGAGGTGCAGAGAGTTGAACCAGTTAGCAGAAGACAGAGGTGCAGAGAGTTGGACCAGTTAGGAGAAGACAGAGGTGCAGAGAGTTGAACCAGTTAGGAGAAGACAGAGGTGCAGAGAGTTGAACCAGTTAGGAGAAGACAGAGGTGCAGAGAGTTGGACCAGTTAGGAGAAGACAGAGGTGCATAGAGTTGGACCAGTTAGGAGAAGACAGAGGTGCATAGAGTTGGACCAGTTAGGAGAAGACAGAGGTGCACAGAGTTGGACCAGTTAGGAGAAGACAGAGGTGCAGAGAGTTGGACTGGTTAGGAGAAGACAGAGCTGCAGTGAGTTGGACCAGATGGGAGAAGACAGAAGTGCAGTGATGTAGACTGGTTTGGACATTAGCCTGCAATGGTTGGGAAGGTGTGGTATGCAAAAATAGTAGACAGTAGACTGAACATGTATCCATATAAAGATAGACACTGGAAGATGTATATGGACAATAGATGCAACATGACAGATGTTTGGTGGGGGTTCAAGGTGTGGGGATATACACTGATTAAGTAAAGAAAACTAGTCTACATCACTGTACCATCTCAGTGATATAAACCATTTGGGAGGAAACAGAAGACAGAGGTGCATTGGGTTGGACCAGTTGGAAAAGACAGGTGCAGTGAGCTGAACCAGTAGGGAGAAGACAGAAGTGCAGCGATGTAGACTGTATGGGACATTGATCTGGAATGGTTGGGAAGGTGCAGTGATGAAAAAATGGTTGGAAGGTGACTGAGCATGTATCCATATAAAAACAGACACTGGAAAATGAACACAGCAATGACATAGTAAACAGAAGGGTGCAAGACCGAGTGAAAGATGTTCGGTGGAAGTTGAAGTGAGTCTTGACAGTTAATTAACTTACCTGTACAAAGTTGAGTAGTTTCTTATTGGACACTTCCAGGTGTTTGCGAGAGATTTCCGATTTGCGCAACTGACAGTCTGACAATGATAACCGTCTGTTTAAATCCAAGCCCTAAAAAGGGGACACCATTTTAAAAAATTCTGTTAAAAATGACTTGACTCAATAAAAAGCTTTTTTTTTTTTTTTTATATTACAACTCCTTATAGTTTATCTTTAGTCACGCCTTTCTACCTTAATTGTTATTTTTTTGTCTGCTGGTATGGGATACATTACGGTTTTCTCTATACAACATAACATCTTTAGTAGAGAATGCAATAGGGCTGAAACAAATTTTTATCCAAAGGAGTTCTAAAATAGTTGAAAACAAAATTCTATATTTTGGTAAATGTAGGATAGCGTGTACAAGCCAGTAGATTTAGATTGTCCAAGGGAGAGTAACTTTTTTATTTGCTCAGTTTGATAGACCATTTCCAAAGATTATAAAAGCACCTACCATTTGCCAGAAATTCATTACAATGTGTTATTTTTTACCATGGTTTGTACATTGTATCATAGGTGTGCACAGCCTTTTGCATTAGGGTGTGTACCCCAAAACTCAAACACACATGCGTCTGAGTGTATAAATATATCGGGCAGTAGGGCAATGGACCGTGTCAGGAGAGCAGTGGACATTGTCAGTAGTAGAGATTGGTGTCAGTTTCTTTTTTACATTTTTTTTTGTATTATTAAATTTTTACAATTACAATATTTTTATACAATAATTTTTTATTAATGTTTTATTTTACAATTTTTTAAAGTGCCCCATTGGGGGGCTCTGGTAAAATATCAGGGGTTCAAACAGACCGCTGATGTCTCACTTTTGAGACAAAGAAAGGGACTGAGGACAGAGATTCCCCAGTCCCTTTCTCTGCGGCCAAGCAGCGGGGGGAATCTGCCCAACACAGGGTGATTAGGGTATGCCCTGCTACACCCTATGTGCACGCCTATGCATTGTATTAACATTGGTCAGTATCTACTGTATGCCTGACCAAAATTTGTATACTTGAGCACTACTAGTATTTTAACGTTAATGAAATCCTTGTGAATGCCTAATGATAATTGATGTTGGTATGTGAAGATACAGCAATATTCTCTTACTTCGTTGACTTCCAGAGTCATCGTCTTCTTCCCTGACAACTGTTTCTTAAGCTCTGTAATTTCAGTCTCCAGAAGATGAATGACCTCCTCATAGTCATGTTCAGCACTGTGCGCCTGATGCTGAGCCACGTCAGCCACCTCCAGTTTGTTGTGAAGACATCGGTTCTCGGATAGGAGTCCCAGGACTTTCTATAACATGTCCAGAATTATATATTAAGATTTCTGGCCTGTTTCTTCAGGCTTTAATATTACAGTCTTCATTCTCCCTCATTGATGAGGGAGAAAAAGAGTTAATTTGGGTAAATCTCCCCAACAAGGACAAAGACAGCAATAAAAACCTGAAAAGGTGCCTTCCATGCTCTGCCCATAACTAAATAGCGCGTCTTGGCTTGAGGTAGGGTTGAAGGCTTGGAAAGATTGTGCTCACCTGGTTCATCCTTTGGAGTTCCTCTTCTGTCACTTTCTTACTGGTTTCCACTTCTACCAGCAGCGCCTGAAAATGCAACCAAACTTAAATTATACAAAACAAAAGACAATTCCACCCACCAATAAGCTTTCTATATCACTGGCATGTGTTTGTTGACAAAAATGTTACTGCTTTTTGTGTCTCTTATGCCCTGTACACTCGGTCGGACATTCTGACAACAAAATTCGTCGGATTTTTTCCGACGGATTTTGGCCCAAAGTTGTCTTGCATACACAAGGTCGCACAAAGTTGTCGGAAAATCCGATCGTTCAGAACAAGGTGACGTGGGACTATAAAGAGGCCAATAGCTTTCGTCTCGTAATTTATTCTGAGCATGCGTGGCACTTTGTGCGTCGGAATTGTGTACACACGATCAGAATTTCAACGATCAGATTTTGTTGTCGGAAAATTTTAGATCTAGATCTCAAACTTTGTGTGTCAGAAAAAGTCAGATGGAGCCCACAGACGATCTGAATTTCCGACAACACAGTCCGATCGCACATTTTCCGTCAGAAAGTCCAACCATGTGTACAGGGCATTAGAGAAGAAGGGAGGTCAAATTTCCCCAACTTCCCCAAATTTCCTCAGCCTAACTAAAACTTGGCTAAAATAAGCTACTTTATCCCTACCTACTTCTTTGCAGGCATTGACTTTGGAACTACTCTGTAACAATAACCTCCTAAACTAACAAACATTCACCTTCAGACGGCGGACCTCTTGCCTCAATTCTGACACCTCATCCTGCAGCTGTTCCAGTTCTAAGCTGTCAGAGAACCTTGGTATGTCTTCCTCCTGCAAATATTTGGATAGGAATGTCAAAATTAGAAATATAATGGATACATTCTATAAACAGTAACACAAGTTTCATATTTCTTTATAGAATGTTCAGGACACTATGGGGTTGATTTACTAAACCAGAGAGTGCAAAATCTTGTACAGCTTCGCAAGGTAGCCAATCAGCTTCTAACTTAAGCTTACTCAATTAAGCTGTGAAAAAAAAAACTGGAAGCTGATTGGTTTTTATGCATAGCTGCACCAGATTTTACACTCTCCAGTTTTAGTAAATCAGCCCTATATGTGATGGGGCCCCATAGCAAAACAACTAAGGGGCCCCCAGTCTCTCCAATCTCCATCTGAAAGATGATGACTACACTAATACAAAATAGCAATTATGAAGTTGTTCCAGAACTAAATATACAGTCATTTTATTGAAATACCAAAAATAACTGTATAGCTAAACATTGATGGGGCCTCAGAGCAGTTGCATGGTTTGCGACCTCTATAGTTGCACTCTCAAGAATGCTCCCTTTCTGGAAATTAACCCGTCTTTCAGTATTGGCTGAACAAAGCAACTTTTTACTGAGTTTCCAATAATAGGGAAGCAGAGGACATTTCTAGCATGCCTTCCACCATTTGATTTGCCATTGGATGTCCCAGGTGATGTGCCTGATGCTGTGGCTGATTGACCTCTCACCTGATGGTGCCTGCATAATCCTGGGTAGAATGCCACTTCGTAGAGCCAGCAGCATGACACCCATCATCTTTTTACCTGTCTAAGAGTGTCTAAGAGTGGCATTCTGTTCACCCCTGAATGGGAAATATACTGACCATAAATGTATGAAACATTCTTCCCTCTCATCCCAATTATTTAATTTTAGCTCAGGTCGCCCAATACCTGAAGCTCACGTCAAGGGCTGACTTAAGATACTGAAGAAAGAGGCTGAGCATTACAGCCGGGAAACAAGAATTTTCAGATGGAGAGGTCAGCAATGGCAGCCTCCATGACAAGTTTGCTCATTGAGTTTCTCACTTTAAAACACCTGACATGGAAAGGAAGAATGCAAATTCTGGTCTAAGTATCCCCCCCATTAGCACACCATTTGCTAAAAAAAAAAGAATAATTGCAACCTACAGTATATAGCTGACCTAGAGGGTCAAAAAAAGACAGCATTTTATTTTAAGCACAAAATGATTTTATATTAACTGTCTTTAGAACATTTGCACCTATAATATATCACATTCAGATTCATTCCAAACAATGTCCTTTTCATGTACCCCCATTCACTCCAAAGTCAAGGCAATAGTAAGTGACCCACACTCTTATCTCCCAATAAAAAGTTATAACCGCACCCATAATAGGTGACAGTCAGGAAATGACAGGTTGAAGCTCCACCCATAATAGGTGTCCATAAGGTAATGGCAGGCAGTGGCGTACCTTGGTGACCAGGGAGTGGAACGCGGAGGTGTCGAGTAAGTTGGCCACTTCACAATGGGTGAAGAGCAGGCAGCTGGCATCTAGGCTTGCCTCCTCCAATTCATCCTGCAGACAGTCACGGAGAACCTGCAGCAAGTCTGAGCAGAAGAGATCAACTCAATAAACATCAAATTTGGAAGCTGAACTCCTTTTTGTACTTGACCTTTAAATGATTGCTTAATGTGATTGCAATGGATAGTACCATGCCAAAACTCAATTCAAAGAAACAAAGTCACAAGCACACCAAATAAATGTGTATCACCTATTTAATATGAAGACAAAGTCACAACAGTCAAAGAATACGGGCATTTTGGGGATTAATAGGGCATATAAGGCACACGACTGCCTAGAGGAAGGGTCCCTGCAAGGCCCTAAAACATGGGTATTCTCGGACTAAGATGATGCTGTCTTCAAAATAAATATGTGATGAACATTTATTTAGAGTGCTTGTAACTGTATCTTTATGGAGCTACACAATTGTCTATACATGCTTATAAAGCAACATTGTTTTATTATTTTTAATACAATTTTGATCAAAGAACACTAGTCAGAAATTGGCATTTTAAAGAGTTTAAGTCTACACTCCTAACTTGCTATAATATATTATATGTAAATGGCTAGCGTAACCTATAACATAATCAGATACCTCCATAGGCAATGGTGCCCTGGCAGTCAGTGATCAGGCGCCGATGGATTTCTCTCCTCTTTTCTTCTGGGACCTCCAACCTCAGAAACTGCAAGACCTGGAGGGCAGAATAATGACTGGTTAGTCTTGGGTCATATAAAATCCATCGTTTGTATGTACAGAGAATGACCCAAGGCCCCAAATCTCTTTATAGGACTCACCAGTTCCAGTTTCTCCTCTTTGATCCGGACGTGAGGATCCAACAGAACTTTCTGCTTGAGGGCTGATGGCCTGTGAATCGGTGAGGATACAGGAACTGAAATGCAGAATTAAACAATGAGAACTGCTCTCGATCTTAGTCCAGTGCCATCTTAATAGCATCATGGGCCCCTGGGCAAAGTAATGCACCGGGGACCATACCATGGAGATGGTAACCTATGGCACATGCAGAAGAAAGTGGGTGTGGCTAAATTATGCTACATAATGAGCATGGCTGCCCCACCCTCTCTACACACTGTCCCCCTGTATACACTGGCCTCCTTTTCTCCTGTACACACTATCCCCCTCCCTGTACACACTGCCCCTCTGCCATAAATGCCTCTCCCAGCCTATCAGTGGCCTGTATATATGTCTGTACACAGTACAGGGTGGGCAGAAGGGCACAGTACAGGTTGGGCAGGAGGGCACTGTACAGTCCTCTTCTATTCATCCCAAGCAGTACACATCGCCCCAAACAAGCAGCAGTAGTAGTAAAATGCTCCACCTTGGGGGTTCCCCTTAAGCCCTGCAAAGTGCTGGAGGACTGCCGGAAACTTGAATGGGTAGGAGGGACTGCAGGGGGCCCCCATGCTCCTGGGTCCCCTGGGCAGTGCCCAGGTTAGCCCATATGTTAAGACGACCCTGTCTTAGTCAATATCTACCATAAAATTTGACACTTTATGGATTGGAACAAAAAAATAAAAAAATACTCCTCCAAATTCAAAATTGAACTCATAAGTCCGAAAAACTATTTCTCAGTATGATTGGCATTGTGTCACTATAGACAGGTTTATTAAGCAACAAAAAAAAAACTATTAGCCCTTGTACACACGATCGGAGATTGCGACGGAATGTGTCCGATCGGAGCATTTTGTTGGATATTCCGACTGTGTGTGGTCTGCATCGGACTGTTTCTGTCGGAATATCCGTCGGACCAAATTTTCCAACTTGCCGGAAATATTTTCCGACAAAATGCTCCGATCGGACATACTCCGATCATGTGTAGAGAATTCCGATCGGACAAAGTGCCACGCATGCTCAGATCAAATTCCTACATCAAAGCTATTGGCTACTAGCCTGAACGTAGTCCCATCGTAACGAAATTACGTCATCACGTTCTGAAAGATCGGATTTTCCGACAACTTTGTCCGACCGTGTGTTTCGGAAAAGATCCGTCGGACAAAATCCGACGGATTTGGTTGTCGGAATCTCCGACCGTGTGTACAAGGACTTACAATGTTGCTTTTCTTAGGATTTCACCAGTAACAGCACTTCTTGTTGCAGGATAATAATGCTAAGCCATTGCCTTGCAATTACCAGTAGCGATGTCATTCTCCCATGCAAGCTCCTCTAGTTGGCCGATGGGCTGTCTATCTAACAGACATTTTAAGCAGTCCAATGGCCAAATGATGAAATGCACTCAGCGGGTGGACATTTCAGCTGCTAATTGTTAGGCAGATGGTTAGTAATGTCAGCACAAAACAGGAAGTGCTGTTACTAGCAGGATCCCCAGTGAAGAAATGTTGCTTATATGATGATCTTGATTCAGGCTGACAATGCTAAGCAAAATGTCCCAATTTTCTTCTAACTTTCAGCAGAGCAAGAACTAATTCCACTTATACTACCGGACCAGTCATTCAACAGGGAAGCTAACAACACTCTCTGACCAGGGGTGGACTGACCATTCGGGCCCTCGGGCATGCCACTAAGGGGCACCATCAGGGTTGCCAGCCTCAATAAAACCAGGGACAGTATGTGAAAATCTGTGTTTTTTAATATATAGCTGCCCCGCCTCTCCAGTACCTTTTCTGTGTGTGTATTCTGTGTGTATATACACAGTGTGTGTATATTGTGTGTCTGAGTGTGTATACTGTGTGGCTCCATAATCTATTGCCTGGGGGCCCCATAATCTCCTGTTGCCCAGGGGCCTCATAATCTCCTACTGCCCAGGGCCCCATGAGTTGTCAGTCCGCCCCGTCTCTGTCATACTAATGACCACTAGAGGGCGTATTTACAAATCGAATTATAGAACAGGTCAGTGTTACTGTAATAAATTCAAATGTGTTCTTATTGAAATTACACCACCCTCTGTGAGTCTTACCTGAAATGGTTAGTTCAGGAGGACAGATATCAGGGGATGGTGAAGGCACGTTGTTTTCATGTCGGCACTGAAATGCAACAAAGGAGAGTTACTCAGAAAAAATATATAAATTAATCTACAAATAAGGATGCAGATATGAGAAGTGAGCTCCACCTTGGTGCTTTCAGTACTTCACTAGACCATATTGTCCCAACAGAGGGAATGAGCTCAATATGCACTCACAGTGTGTAATTCAAGAAGAAGATTGGTGTGGGGACATCCTGACACTAAGAACACTCCTACAAACGGTCTGCCACACCAGGTTCCATATAGATCAGTGGATTGCTCAAATATAACACCAAACATGAATAGCATCGTGGCCCCTAGACCATTCTTCTGCCTGAATTACATCCCAGGTCCTATAAAGATCCATAGAATACTCCAATGTAATACGGAACATCAACAGCACCAAAAGAAAACCTCAGGCAAGTACAAGTACCATTCACCATCCAGTTTTAATTAGATACAGTATGTAATACAAAGTTTCACAAGAAAATCAATACAATAAATGTATAAAACTGCAGGACAAGCAGCTCATGTTAAAAAAAAAAAGGAGATAAAGGGTCAATCTATAATTCTCCTTCATATGCATTTCATAATTGACATCAGTTTTATGATTTATTTATTGTGAGCAATTGTATTGCGTATATCTATACAAAACTATTGTGGAATGTACTTGTACTATCTGAAATTAATTTTTTCGTGGTAGTATTGATGTTCAGTATTCCATTAGAGTAATCCTTGGACCTATATGGGACCTGTTATGGTAAACCAGTATGTGGGATCAGTTGGGCCTGTCAGAAGAGCAATAGGTTGTCCTTGGACCATCCTTTGGCTTGAATTGCACACAATAAGCGCATATTGATCTAAATTCTCTCTGTGCGGTCAATCAGGTCTGGTGAGTTACATCTACAAGCACTTTGGGTGGAAGTCGGGTCTGGGTGTCTGTATCCTCATGGCGATATTCGCTGTACAAATTTAGATAATTTATTTTGTTGGAGTGTATATCGACCTTATGCCAGCAGTCAATTAAAATGGTCTTTCAGACCTTTTTACCCCTCGAAAAAAATATTCAGGTCTCAGGGAACCCCTGCTAAAAATAATTAATTGGTGGCCAGTGTGAAGAATGCTTCTTACATTGGTGATTAGTGGGAGGAATATTCTCACACTGGTAGTCAGTGGGAAGAATGCCCCTTACATTGGTGGTCAGTGGGAAGAATGTCCTCTACATTGGTGATCAGTGGGAAGAATGCCCCTTACATTGGTGGTCAGTGGGAAGAATGTCCTCTACATTGGTGGTCAGTGGGAAGAATGTCCTCTACATTGGTGGTCAGTGGGAAGAATGTCCTCTACATTAAGTGCCAGTGGGAACATTGCCCTTACATTGTTGCTCAGTGGGAAGAATGATCCTTACAATGGTGATTAGTAGGAAGAATGTCCTCACATTGGTCTTCAGTGAGGAGAATTCTCTTATATTGGTGGTCAGTGGGAAGAATCATATTTATATTGGTGGTCAGTGTAAAGAATGCCCCACATCCATTCACTTTCCAAAGCTTGCCACCTCAAGCTCTGCAACATCTCCAAAACATGTCCCTTCCTAACCAATGAAACCACTTTTAGGCAATCCCTGAAAACCTCTCTTCAGAGAAGCCTATTTTGCCCCTACCTAACTACTGTACTTTTACTTTCTTCGTCAGCTCATCCCCCACAGTTATTACCTTTTGTATCACTTGACCCTCCCTCTTACATTGTAAGCTCTAACGAACAGGGCCCTCAGATTTCTCCTGTATTGAATTGTATTGTAATTGTACTGTCTGCCCTAACGTTGTAAAGCACTGTACAAACTGTTGACACTATAAAAATAATTATTAGATTGGAGGTCACTGAGAATGATGCCCCTTACATTGGTGATCAGTGGGAAGAATGCCCCTTTTTTGGAGGTCAGTGGGAAGAATGCCCCCTACATTCGGGATTAGTGGGATGAATACCCCTTACATTTGTGGTCAGCGGGAAGAATGCCCCATAAATTGGTAGTGAGTGGGAAGAATGCCCCATACATTGGTAGTAAGTGGGAAGAATGCCCCATACATTGGTAGTAAGTGGGAAGAATGCCCCATACATTGGGGATTAGTGAGATGAATGCCCCTTACATTGGTGATTATTGGAAAGAATGTCCTTTACATTGATGATCACTGGGAATGATACCCCTTACATTGGCGGTCACACAGCCAGCATTACCGATTGCTAAAGAGATAATTGGCGTCTGGTTGTTGGCTCTGCCAGGTGGCATTGAAGCAAGAATTAAGAAGGCATCATCAAATGAGAGGTCAATCAGCCACAATTCAAGAAAACCCTACAAACTCTGAAGGAACTTTAGGAGTTCAGCAGAACTCTGGTTGGGAAAGGCTGATCTAAAAGTTTACATATAGAAAAGTGTATTTCAGTCTTTTAATTCTTGTAGTAAAATCAGGTGAACACATAAAAGAAGATCATAAACTTTGCTTGATGTCCCAAATAGCAGAAGTAGGGAGTTGCTTTAGCACCCTATAAAAAAAACAGATTCTCATTATCACTGGTTACCATGGCCTACAAAAGTCTGCCAAGTGTTCTTTGTCCTACTGAATCGAAGCAATGCATTTCTCACCTCTGGAGATCGGACATGGACTTTCAGCCTGCAGGAGGGCAGTCCGTTTCCCAGAATCCTGTGCTGCAGTGGCGCAGAACTACTGCCTCCTAGCATCCGCAATGCATTCGGGATAAAGGACACATCGATGCAACTGTCCTGTCTTAGAAGACAAAATAAACTCCTGAAGAATATAACAGAAGGACAACATAATGCATAAAGGTTCTGAGGTCCTCTGCCCAAAATTTGCTTATGTACGGTACGCTGCTACCATAGGCAATCTACACAAATTGTGAGCTTCACCCAGAAAAGGGCCACTGACTAGGGCTGGTCGCTCCCAGTCTTCTACCCTCAACAAACCAAACAAGCATGTCAACTCTGCCAGAACAGTTCATCTGTACTAACAGGAGCAATATGTGGTGGGGTTGCCCCTCTGTCACCATCCATACCGTATTCAGTAACGGAAGGATTTGCACAGTGATTTTTATTAAATAAGTCCGCGTTAAGCCATACAGAAAGCATTCCTATATAATGCAAAATTATAATCACCCATTAAAGTGTTACTAAACCCACAACAGTAAAATCAGTCTGTATGTGTAGTAAAGCATGCTTCTTACACTCACTGCGGACCCTATGGGGTTAATCCTCCGCATTGTGTAAAATGCTGTTTGATCCTGTCTCATAAAAGACAGGATCAAACAGCATTTTACACAATGCGGATAGAACAGAGCCTTTGGGGCAAGCTGCACATGTTCAGTTTGGTGTGCATTGCTAGAGTTTTTTGAGGGGAGGAGGGTGCATGTGATCAGCACAGGGCCAATAAGCACTGTCCAGACAGAGGGTCAGGGGTCCGGCAGCATCATAGGCCTGGAAACCCCTCCTACAAGCTTTAACCAAGCACTGATAGAAGTCACAAAACTTTCTCTACTGATGAGAAAAGGTATTTTGCAGTTTATAGTTAGTAAAACAATTGCGTTCTCATGTTCTGTGTACTGTGGGAGACCAGATATAGTGAATGCAGGGTCCTGGGTTTAGTAATACTTTAAGTACGACAGAGTAACATTGACACAACTAGCACAAGCTGAAAGTCAGAAACTTTCTGCATTTTGGTATAAACACAATTTTGTTAATTTTTACCACTTGTGCAGAACACAGGTGATGAAAGCAAAGTGTTCCAATAGACATCTGGAGAAGTCAGAGCTCCCAGAAGACCACCAAGAAAAGGTTTGTCAGTCAGTGCTTGCATAACCTTTATATACAGCAATAGTTGCACGACATGATAAATACTATGAAATACATAAAAACATGTACAGAAATTGCCAATTTTAGGAATTCCTGTTGTGTTAGTTGAAGCAAATATGGATCATCACTTGGTCAATAAATTATAGCCCAACTCCAGCATCATTTTTTTATTCAGTTTTGGATGGCATGGGTTAGAATTATAGCAGAACCTTGGAGGAAGTTCAAAACAACCCCGACACTGCAAGGGTTAAATGTTCATTTTTGGCTTGAGTGTTGTACTTCCCTTATCCCTCACTCTCGCAAACTTTCTCCTCTCTAAGAGACTGGTGCCCCCAAAGCCCCTTCTTTTCTCTACTCCACACTCTGACATCACCACCTACAATGCAGGACCAGCAGTCCTGTATTGTAAGTGAGGACTTTAAAGTGATACTAAAGGTCCCTTTATTTTTTTATTTTTTTAAATAACAAACATATCATACTTACTTCTGCTGTGCAGCTCGTTTTGCACAGAGTGGCCCCTGAACCTCGTCTTCTTGGGTCCCTCTGCGGCTCTCTCGGCTCCTCCAAGCTTTAGATAACCCCCTGGGAGAAGCGATCTCCCAGGGAGGGTTACCTTGTGGGCGCGCTCCTAAGTCCAGCTTTCAGCGTCCATAGATGCCGAATGCAGGACTAGGCCCCCCCCGGGGGCCGCGTCATAGGATTTGATCGTCAGCAGTGGGAACCAATGGCTGCGCTGCTATCAATCTATCCAATCAACAGCCGAGAACACCCTAGCCGAGCGACGACGCGCCCCCATGGGACAAGTTTGAGGGTTCAGGTAAGTAAAACAGGGGGGGGGGGGCTGGGGGCCGGTCAGGTGTTTTTTCACATTAATGCATAGGATGCATTAAGATGAAAAAACACTTACCTTTTTAACCCCTTTAAGGGCCCACTCACACATTATGGGGCAGAAAGGCAGAAAGGGGTTGGAAACCTCAGACTTGAAATATGAACAAAGCATATCCCTCTAAAGTGTGTGCGTGTCTCAATTAGGAGCACTAAGTGTCATTTTTGTCTGCTGGCCCATTCCTGTTATCAGCATGAATAACTTATGACAAGTTTTCCTGACACCAAGAGAAAAAAGGTGACAGGGGGCAGGACCTCCAGCTGATTGAACCTCAGCTCTGTTCCTGTGTGCTGTGTGAACGGGGGGGGGGGGGAGTGTGCCCCCTTCCCTCCAATCACCTCTCAGAGGTCTCCTCAATGAGCTCTGCAGAGTGTAACTTCAGCTCTCCACCCCCTGTTTTCTGACAGCTCAGATAAGCTATATCAATTCTGCATTTTATATGGCCGTTGAGAAGAGAGGACTGCAGATTAACAGATACAACTTATGTAGGAGGATTTGTTTCATCTCTGTGTATCACCTGAGGCCAATCGTTTCACTGGGTATATTTAAGGGTTTATAACCATTTTAAAGGTAAAACTTCTCTTTAATAATAACCTGGCCAAAAATAAGCATTCACACTTGCAGTACAGGTGACACCTATGCAGTAAATGGGGGGGGGGGGGGGGGCAGTTGTCACCAAGGCACAAAAGCAATAAAAATCACTGTCAACATTTTTTATTCCCTTCTCCACCAAAGGATGTCCCCATTGGAGAGATTTCACATCACTTCCTGCCCTGATTGAAAGTGATGAGAAATCTCCCCAACATCAACATTGCCAGGGGGTTCTTAACTTGAGTTGGGCTAAATAATTTCAGACAATCTGGGTTCGAACCCACCTGAGCCTGGACCTGTTCAGTATCCTCTTGGCTTCCTCGTTGGTGACACCTATCAGCGAGTCTTTATTGACTGAGAGCAGCTGGTCACCTGGCCGAAGGCGTCCATCCTGAAAAAAGATGCCAGGGATCCTTAAAGGAGGACTATATATTTTTATTTTTTACATAAATATGGGAAAGAGATCAGCTCATTGTACTCTACATTATCTTTGTGTACTGTACAACATACTTTGAAAAATCTTTGTTTCTATTCTACGTACAGTTTGTACTTATAGATGTACATGGTGGCAGCCATATTTACTCATTACATGTGCAGTCTCCACTTCCTGCTCAGGAATCTGTGTCTAAACACTCCTCCTATCTCATAGCCGGTCTACCAGACAAGGCCTGTCTCATTAAAGATTATCAACAGAGCTTGAGGGGAGCAAGCCCTAGATGATAGTGAGTTCTTACGAGCTGGGAACCACAATCTCTCATCTCCCCCCCCCCCCCCCCGTCAGTCCCCTCCCCCACAGTTAGAACACACACATAGGGAACACAGTTAACCCCTTGATCGCCCCCTAATGTTAACCCCTTCCCTGCCAGTGACATTTATACAGCAATCAGTGCATTTTTTTTTTTTAGCACTGATCACTGTATAATTGTCAATCAACCCAAAAATGTGTCAAAAGTGGCTGATGTGTCTGCCATAATGTCACAGTCTCGATAAAAATCACAGATCGCCGCCATTACTAGTGAAAAAAAAAATGATAATAAAAATGCCATAAGTCTATCCCCTATTTTGTAGACTCTATGACTGTTGCGCAAACCAATCAATAAACGCTTTTTGAATTTTTTTTTACCAAAAATATGTAGAAGAATACATATCGGCCTAAACTGAGGAAAAAATGCGCTTTTTAAAAAAAATAATAATTGGGGCTATTTATTACGGCAAAGAGTACAAAATATTGTGTTTTTTTCAAAATTGTCGCTCTTTTCTTGTTTATAGCGCAAAAAATAAAAACCCCAGAGGCGATCAAATACCACCAAAAGAAAGCTCTATTTGTGGGAAAAAAAGGACATCAATTTTGTTTGGGTACAGCGTCGCACGTGCAATTGACAGCTAAAATGACACAGTGCAGTATCGCAAAAAGTGCTCTGGTCATTGAGCAGCCAAATCTTCCAGGGCTGAAGTTGTTAAAGAGGAGTTCCGCCCCCCCCCCCCCCCTCCCCGCCAGTAAAAAAAATAAAAGTCATCAGCTACACATACTGAAGCTGCTTGTATTAGGACCATTACCTGTCCTGGACACCCGCAATGTCGGCACCCCAGCCAATGTTTCCATTGGCTCAGCCATTCGTGGTAAGGGAACCCGGCAGTGAAGCCTTTTGGCTTAACAGCCAGTTCCCTACTGTGCATGTGCGAAGTGCGCTGCGCTTTCTGAATGCAGCATTTTCTAAATGTGCCTCAGCGAGATCTCTCAGAAGTGGGGATGGGTACCTGTCAAAAACAGGTACCAGCTCCCGCCTAGCTCCCCGAAAGGTGCCAAATGTGGGGTCAGTATTTTCCCTTGTTATCTGTTGCAATCCTCTAAATAAATAAATAATAAATAAAAAACCCTTTGCCGCGAGTAGAAGGTGTTAATTTCCTTATGATCCTATACATGGGAAACCCACAGGTTTACTTTAAGACCGGCTTCACACTGCTGCACTGGGGTTTGGCCATATGGTGCATATTTTGTGCCTTTTAGCCGTGGGTTTTTAGCTGCAGTCCCATAGACTTTCTATTATAAGATACAACATGCAGCACTTTTGGTGCTCTTTCAGAAAATGCATCAAAAACCCACAACCTAATAGAAAGTCTGCGGCTCAAACCGTGGGAGAAAAACAAGCAAAAAACACAGATATACCCGTGCTACAGCTTTACTTTCTGCAAGACAGCAAGGGGACTAGATGGGTCAAGCTTTGCCTTTTCAATAGCAGGGTATTATGGGAATTAGGACAGGGATCTTGTTATTAATTGTAGTTCCTGTATAAGAATTTTAATAGCACTGAATGGGGGTCATGTCAATCTTTTAGGGTCAGTCACGGGTTAGGGATGGGGAAGCGACCCAGCCATATTGCTTAACATCAGTGGAAAAAAGTCAGGTCACCAAACTAACGCTGCTGTCTGGCATAGGAATGTAAATCTCAGGACTGGAAAGACAGAAATACAAATCCTTTGCCAGCTAGAATATATTTTATTTGTGTGTATATTTAGCTTTTTCCTGGAAGTGGACTTTATTACATGTAGCACCCTGGAGTTTAGGCAGGGTTGCTCCTCACAAATTTACTTGATAGGAGTAGTTACCCTGGTTGATCATTAGAGATCCATTGATTTCTCCCTAAGTTTGACCTTATTGCACTTTTCTCTTCTACCACTAGGTGGCCTGGTACTTGGTGGTACTAGATATGAGAAGGGCAACTCAAGGTCAGGTTATGGGTATATGGGGTATCTCAGCCAATAGGTTTTCTTGAATCGCTTGGCCTGCTTGGGGTGAGGTCAGGTGATCTGCGTTCTGTACCACCTGGGCGGCTGTCTGGGTGGACGTGTGTCATGTGCCCTGGGCTGCTAGGCCGGAGATTGGGCCTATCCTGGGGGGCATCTGGCTGCTGGGCTGTCTGAAGGCCTATCCAGAAGCAAGAGAGCAGTGTAGGGTTGGGATTGAGGCACGCAGTCCAACCAGAAGTGATGGTTCTGCCGGCCGGAGACCCTGTGAATAGTCGGAGGTAGAGGGGAAGCTGTCGCCACTGAGTGACCATCCACCTTATTACCAGGGACCACAATGAGTAACCGAAGAAAGTATCGGAGCAGTATTCTCACCGAACGGGTACGGTTGAGAATCTGGAAACTTCAGACAGTGATCAAGGGAGGGATCCAGTCAGCAGAGATGAAGCTTGCAGAGCATCCTTGTGTGCCAAGTCAGGGACCGAGCAGGCCAGCGGGGGGTGAAGCTTGAGAGGTATCGGGAGTGTCAAGTTAGGGACCCAGCAGGGAAGCAAGGGTGACGCTTGAGGAAGATACCACTGTGAAGATTGGAGGAGCTCAAGGGATTAAGTGGCAGTGAATCAGAGGGTCTAGTGAGAGACCGGGAGCTCAGTGTGCTGAAGAACTACAAGAAGTTGTAGTGAAGGTGAAGGAACTGTTACGTTTGTTGTTTGGAACTATTAAAGACTGTTGCCATAAGAGACAGCATTCCTGCATGTGCAGATGTGGCGTCTTGCTGGAGGCCTTTCCATGCACCGCTGTCCTCTTATTGAAGTCTTGGAGTCTGCTATTTGAACTTGCAACTACTCAAGGGGGTCCTGCCCCTAACCCTCTTTCCCCCATGAAAAAGTTTAATAGAAAGGATGAACCACCGTAATCCTCGAGGACTGAAGCTTTGTCTTCTATTGATGAGCCCCAGGTGCTGACCATTACACACACCATGAGCAAACAAGCAGGACAAAACTCTGGATAGCCGCACACTGGAAAAAGACTTGAAATCCCATCTTTAATTGAAACAACGTGGGTCACATCAAAACAAATTAAAAAAATCCACAGCAAAAGAATAACAGGGTACAAGAAAATATTGACGTGTTTCGCACCGTAATCAGTGCTTACTCACTAGCTCAATTAAAGATGGGATTTCAAGTCTTTTTCCAGTGTGCGGCTATCCAGAGTTTTGTCCTGCTTGTTCCCCCATGAAAGTTTGTAAGAGAAATAAGCATCTCTTTTGCATTGTATGGCTCCCAATAACTTCTACCTTGCACCCACTATGCCTCACAACTCTCCACATATTGAAGGATGTCAACTATCTTTGGCCCTGGAGGTTCTCATTAGACTGAAGGAGGCCGGAGACCTTGCTCCATACATTTTTCTCAGGGGTCAAGATTGCTAATTGGAGGGTCCTGAGCTCAATTAATTTGGTTTATCAACATCAAATTCTCCCTGTGCCTGTGTGAGTTTCCTCCGGGTACTCTGGGATACCGCCCAACATTTTGACAAGGGAATGAGGGACACCTACTAGCAAACCTATGTAGTCATAAGACACGCCTCCTGCCACACCCCCTTAAAGGAGAATTAACCAAAAAAAAAAGGGTTAATTAACATTAAATCCACAAGGGGTTTTATTTTTTACCGCTACTATTCCTTTATATTGGCTTTTAAAATGTACAAATGCAGCAATTTAGAATTTGGATGAAAGGTTTAACACTAGGAAACACTTTTTGAAAGATAAAAAGTGCATTTTATATACAACTATATGGATCCGGACAAATGAGGGGGAAAGAGGGACAGAAGGACATTGCCCCAAATCAGGCAAATCAGGGACAGTCCCTCAAAATCAGGGACAGTTGGGAGCTATGCTTTGGCTTCCTCCCTCCAAAGTCATGGTGGTAGGTTAATTGGATCCTATCTAAATTAGCCCTAGTATGTGTATGTCTGAATGTGGGTTAGGAACCTTAAGATTGTAAGCTCTTTGAGGGCAGGGACTGATGTGAATGTATAATCTATATGTAAAGTGCTGCATAAATTGGCAGCACTATACAAGTACCTGTGATAAATAAATAAATCACTTAGGCCGTAGTCGGCTAAGTGCAGCTTTCTTACCCTAAAGCTGTCTCCATCTGGAAGCACCTCCTGTACATAGACCATGGGCCCCTCCTGACGATTGGAGCCGCCGCTGACCACAAGACCCAGGCCGGTAGACCGGAGGATGGAGATATGCTGGATTCCTGGCTCACTACAACAGACACAAGACAATAAGCGAAGATATTGTACATTTAAGCAGTGGAGACAAAGGATTTCCAACTACAAATTGTATATTAAAAGACTGTAGTAGCTTTGCACAACCTGCAGTTGTCACTGTGACAAACAGAAAAGGTGGCAACTGGCAAGAAACCTGTAAATTTATAACATGGAAATAGTAGTTTTTTTTTTAAAAGACACGCACACGCACCTAGTCACACTTATAAACTACATGCACCCTTATCATCCCTTAGTACCTTGAATCATCGACCATAACATTTCCAGATCGTTAAACTTCCCCGGTCAGGGATGCAGAAAGTGGTATAATAATGTAAGTTCCTGCCACGCAAACCACCCCCCAGCTCTTCTGGACAATACACACCAATACACCTCTTTCCTCTCCACCACGTTGACATGTTTTTTTTGCATTGTGCAGCATAAAATGCAAAATGTCCAAATTTTTTCTCGCCAACAGAATGGTTTGAAGTTCATGGGGCACATGGACAGTAAATGTATTTGCTTTGTCCTTTCAATCAATGCAGTTCAATGCGTGTGAACGAGCCTTTAAGGATCCTGCCACAACACTCACTTACTGCACTGCATCTATGGAGGAGTTGCATAAGGGGGGGGGATGTAAGGGGGGATCTGATTGTATATTATTAAACAAATATTCGTGGGCCGAATAAAATCCCCATCAGAGTCCCCCTTACATCAGTGTTCCTATTAATGTCCCCCCATACAACAGGGTCCCCAATCAGCAGCCTCTGCTGTCCTTAATCCTCAATCTGTGCACATTAAGGATAAACCACTGACCCTAGCAAGGGGTGGAAAAAAATTGCGTAGCAAGCTGTATGTAGCCCACAGGCTGTAGCTTGGAGACCCCTGCTATAAAAAAATAAAAACATCACCATGTACAACATATATAAAACATACCCAATCCCCTTTTATACAAAATTATATATAAAAAAAAAAAAAATATAATTCTTACAAAAACTATGGTGCTTCAGCCCATTAAGGTAAGTAACAATGAGTAATATATTACAGTGAGAAATGTATAGTAAACAGGTTTTGGGCTGTATTATCTGAATGTTAATAAATCATTTTGTGTAGCAAAATGTTAACATTCAAAAAATATAAATACTGCTAATACATATCTTTTCATTGTGAATTGCAAAGAAACACTAGGTGGCAATCAAATGCAAAATATGGATTTAATAAGCATTTATAGCAGGGGTCTCCAAACTATGACCAGTGGGCCACATCCAGCACACTACAAGATGTTATCCGATATGATATATCCTCAATGTACAGATTGCGGATTCAGGTTAACCGGGGTTGCCTATGGTCTCTTCTTCCACCTGATTTAAGGGGGCTCTGATGAAAATCCAGATGTAAGAGGGGACTCTGATAGACAACCTAATATATGGGAGGCTCTGATGAGGACCCTGATGTAAGAGGGGACTCCGATTAGGACCCTGATGTAAGAGGGGACTCCGATGAGGACCCTGATGTAAGAGGGGACTCCGATGAGGACCCTGATGTAAGAGGGGACTCCGATGAGGACCCTGATGTAAGAGGGGACTCCGATGAGGACCCTGATGTAAGAGGGGGCTCCGATGAGGACCCTGATGTAAGAGGGGGCTCCGATGAGGACCCTGATGTAAGAGGGGGCTCCGATGAGGACCCTGATGTAAGAGGGGGCTCCGATGAGGACCCTGATGTAAGAGGGGGCTCCGATGAGGACCCTGATGTAAGAGGGAATGTTGGGGACTCTGATGGACATCCTAATATATGGGAGACTCTGATGGGGACCTTGATGTAAGAGGGACTCTGATGAGGACCCTGATATAAGAGGGTACTCTTATTATTATTATACAGGATTTATATAGCGGCAACAGTTTACGTAGCGCTTTACAACTTGAGGGTAGACAGTACAAATACAATACACATTAATACGGTAGGAATCAGAGGGCCCTGCTCCTTAGAGCTTACAATCCAATGAGAACTCTGATGTAAGAGGGACTGGGGGGGGGGACTCTGATGGACATCCTAATATAAGGGGGACTCTGATAGGGACCCTGATATAAAGTAGTAGTAGGAATCCAAAATATGGATTTAATAAGCATTTATAGCAGGGGTCTCCAAACTATGACCAGTGGGCCACATCCAGCACACTACAGCGCTTACAGTAGTCAGTTTCAGAAAGAATACTATGTGGCAGCAAACTGAGATGTGTGCGGCTCTGAAAGCATTAAAACCAGAGACAGCCCAATTAACTAACATCTTCAGAAGGGGCCACTAATGGTGGCTCGCATTTATCTCTCATGCAAGGTTTACTTTAAAATGTTTCAATAGTCAATTTCCCATTGGGGAAATTTGCTTTCATTTTCTTTCCCTGATAAAAAAACAAAACACAAAATTAAGGAAAACATGCATCAGAGATCTCTCTTTTATTAATGTAGAGCAGTGGTTTCCAAAACAAGGCCCACAGGTCTGATGCGTCCATTAGCATGCATTTATGTGGCCCCTGAGCCACTATTCTTCCCACTGATATGAAACACGAGTCCTCCTACTGACACCAACGGTAAGGCACAATTTTTTCCACTGATACCAACAGTGGGCGGGCCACAATTCCTCCCACTGACACCCCATGATGGGCTAATGTTCCTCCCAATGATCAAAATGATGGAACACTAATCCTCTCACTAATACCAATCATGGGGCAAGATTCGTCCCACTGACACCAATGATGGGGCACTGTTTCCCCCACTGATACCAATGATGGTGCACTATTCCTCCCACCAATTCCCCCACTGATACCAATGCAGGGGCAGGATTCCTCCCACTGACACCAGCAATGGGGTACTACTATTCCTCCCACTGACACCAACGATGGGGTACTACTATTCCTCCCACTGACACCAATGATGGGGCACTATTTCTCCCACTGACACCAATGACGGGGCACTATTCCTCCCACCAATGACAGGGCACTATTCCTCCCACTGACACCAATGACGGGGCACTATTCCCCCCACTGATACCAATGATGGGGCACTATTCCTCCCACTAATACCAATGATGGGGTACTATTACTCCCAATGATACCAATGATGGGGCACTATTCTTCCCACTGATACCAATGATGAGGCACTATTCCTCCCACTGATACCAATGATGAGGCACTATTCCTCCCACTGATACCAATGATGAGGCACTATTCCTCGCACTGATACCAATGATGCGGCACTATTCCTCCTACTGACACCAATGAAGGGGAACTATTCCTTCCTCTGACACCAACAATGGGGCATTATTAAAGAGGAAGTAAACCCTTCCAAACAACTTGGACCTATAGGTAAGCCTAGATTAAGGCTTACCTGTAGGTCCAAGCAATATCTCCTAAACCTATATGGTTTAGGAGATATTTGCCCGAAAATGGGCACCGCGATGCATAGTAGTCCATTATGCTTTACCTTTGCAGGGAAAAAAAGAGGAAGTAAACCCATCAGGGTTTACTTCCTCTTTAATAATTTTTTTACTCCCACTGACCACCAAGCCTGGGATGGGACATTGTTTAGTTTGACTTTGGACATTACTGACACTGGCACATATTCTACTCCCACTCATCACAGCCCACCCCCAAGGACAGTAAACTGGTGTTGTAAATTACCATCTCATTATTTAAAGCAAATTAGTAAGGCTGCTCACATGTACCGAAGCACCCCAAACAAAGGTGGACCTGAGGAAAATCAGAGTATGTAAGAAGCAGTAAGGGTACCATGCCAATAATGACCAAAATATAATATTTTTAAATTTAATATCCAGCGGAATAAGAGATCCAACGCATTTCAGGGATTCAAACACTCCCTTTCATCAGAGCTGTACTTTTTGTAGCGCTAATGAAGGAAAATTGTTTTGGGCCCTGAATCCAAAATTACTTTTGGACTCCAATTGCCGCGTACATACGACCGGACTTTCTGACAGCTAAGGTCTGACGGAACGAGTCCATCGGACAATTCGATCTTGTTTGGGCTCCATCGAACCTTTGCTTGCCAAAAATCCGTCGGACTTTAGAAATAGAACATGTTTTAAAATTTTCCACCGGAACTCCGCCGGACCGAGAAATCTGTTCGTGTGTATGCTAGTCCGATGGACAAAAACCGACGCTAGGGCAGCTATTGGCTACTGGCTATGAACTTCCTTATTCTAGTCCAGTCGTACCTCATCACGTTCGAATCCGTCGGACTTTGATGTGATTGTGTGTGGCCAAGTCCGTTCATTCGGAAAGTCCGTCGGAACTCCGCCGAAAGTCCGTCGGAAAGACCGCCGGACCTAGTCTCTCGAAAAGTCCGGTCGTGTGTACACGGCATAAGACTCATTTGCTGGCACTTCTTCTGGCTCAAATATATGTAACAATATAAACTTGTCAGGGATTCTAAACCTTTCACACTCCATCCAAAACGAACAATGAAGTCTTCTCTATAGATACACAACACCACCAACCTAACATGTACAATGGGTCTAATAATCTGATGCTGAAATTAATGAAGGTTCCTTTTTCGGTTCCCCTTATTTAAAAAAAATTGTTATTTCCAGGTCAGAGCCAATAGATATGAAAATTACTGACACAATGCTGAAAATTAAGATCCTTATAGCTTTGTGAAATGTATGTCAAGTTTGTGTTGGCACAAATAGTCAAAATTTTCAATCAAACAACCTCTGAATGTGACCAAAGCAAAGAATCTCCTCCTTCAGTCCAAACATGGCTTAACAAAGTAGACAATATAAGAAGGTTGGAGGACCTGACCCACTCTCAAAATATAGATCAGGCGTATCCAATATAACATGGTGTTTTTGGTTCCAGTTCACCCATTCAGATAAAGGTGAGCTCCTGCTGGCTGGGTCGGGCTGAAGTTGATACAGTACCTAGCTGTACCTAGCCACCCTCCAACTTCCTTCCATTATCCCCAATTCCCATCCCTCCTCCCCCCACACCCTCCCCCAGCCATCAACTTACTTTGCCCCTTATTGGTTCCCCTACCATCTTGCTTTTCCTATCTGGGCCCTTGCTCACCCATCTTATCCCACCTCCCCATACCCAATTTTAGCCTCCACTCCTGTCTGACTCTATATATCCTAGCTATAGACCAGAGGTCTCCAAACTTTTGAAACAAAGTGCCAATTTATGGTCCTTCAGACTTCAGGGGGGCCGGACTGTGCCCAGTGTAGAAAAGGTCCTGATGTCAGTGGGAAAAAAAAACAATGCCCCATCTTTGGAGTCAGTGGAAGGAATAGTGCCTCGTCATTGGTGTTATTGGGACAATTATTGTCATCAACCCTGTCCTCAGGGCCCACTAACAGGCCAGGTTTGCAAGATAACTGAAATACATCACGGGTGATATCATTTGCTGCTCAGTGATTGCAGTATTCTAGTCTACATCTCCCCAAGGTAATACATAAAACCTGGTCTGTTAGTGGGCCCTGAGAAAAGGGTCGATGACCACTGATCTAAAGGAGGAATTAGGCCCCATTGTTGGTGTCTTTGGGGCCCATCAAATTTCTACAAAATTCTTGGCGTCATTGGGAGAAATTGATCCCCATTATTGGTGTTATTGGAGCCCCATTGTTGATACCAATGGCAGGAATTGGGGCCCATCGCTGGCATCATTGGTGTCATTGGGAGGGATTGTGCAGATTGTGCCCCTTCGTTGGTGTCAGTGGGGGGAATTATACCACACTGTTAGTATCAGTGGATGAAATAATGCCCCAAGGGCTGAATAAAAGCAAGCAAAGGGCCACAAGTGGCACCCGGCCACAGATTGGAGACCACTGCTATACACTACCACATGCAGGACTTTTCCATGACTGCACCCCATTCCTGATCTATACTTATCGTTTAACTGTATGCTACATGATAACTAAATAAAAAAAATGTAAAAAAAATATAAAAAGCTGTTATTCAGAAACCATCAAATAGATCTTGTTGGAATATTACAGCCTTTATAGAAATTTCAGAAAAATGATGGAAGAAGATGCCCTGTGCAGCTTTAAAAATAAGCAGAACAGTTGGAATTGACATTTACCATAAAAAAAGTAAATTCTGGATATTTCTACATGGGCCTCTTGGTGCACTGTACCTTGACATGGAATATGGTGAAAGGCCGCTCGAGCCTCCAAACTGGCTATGGCAGCTGCCGGGACTCTGCAGCAAAGGACTCTGGGAGCGGGACGAGGACTCTGAGGATGTGCTTTCCAGATAGCGACCTATTTCATAAAGAAAATAAAACATTATGGTGACTCATAGCAACCCATCAGAATGAATTCACTGATCTGCGTGGCAGCAATTATATAGCGTAACAGAACTAGAATGATTTAAAAGATTTGAAAAAAGAGACCCCAGTCATGTGACCTGTCAAAGTTATGCGACTTGAGAAAGTGGATAGGAAGCACTGAGACCTTATATGTTATTTTTATATCATGTTATTATCATTATTGTATTATTCACACTCAGTAGGGCGGCAATGGTGTCAATGTAGAATAAAAAAATGAATACTGGGCTGGCAGCTCCTGCACACCTCAGGGCTTCCATGACCACCTCGGGTTGTGATAGAAATGAGTGGATTTAAATGAATTATCACAATGTAATAATAGATTGTTTGCAAAGTCAACTCGTTTTGGGGGCCATAACTCCCTTCCTCAGGGCTAACATAATACAAAAGATAAAAATAATAAAATCTTCTTATATATCAATACTTGTTACATGTGATTCAAACAGTTCATATATAATAAAATAATGTAAAGATACATAGAAGCGTGATTTTTTCAATTACCACCCTCCTGATCACTAAGGGCTCATTCACATGAGCAGTCTGAGGGTGGTAAAGGCAAGAGATTGAGCAGGGGTTTTACTGCCCCCCTGACTGCCCACTTAAAACACAGATATGCAGACACACAAGGCTGTACAGATGTACAGATGCCATGGCTATATTGCTTTGCATAAACCCCCTGTTGCATTCGGTTGGCAGTACCACTGCTGAATGTAACCCACTTAAGTAAATGGGGCTGCACTACAACCATCCTGCAACCACGGTTATGGCGCAGTGGGTTGGGATTTTTCAATTTAAAACAGGCGGTGACATGTTGCCCCCTCGCTGCCTGTCAAATGCCCTCTGAAATGCGATATGAAGCAGATCGCTTTTCAGAGTGGTTGCCAAGTGCCAAAACACTTGGGATTTGTATACAATCTACCATTAGTATACTGAGTATATAGTATAATATCACTCAAAGTTATGTGCCTGGCCTCTCCCCCAGCCATGGGGCTCTCTGTGTGACACACCAAAGCTTGCATTTTATAAATGGGCTGTAAAATGTGGAGCAATACTGGGGTACTGGGGTGTATAATAGTGAATTATTCATGAAAGTGAATGTATTCATTATAAATGGGCCCCTTTGTGCTTAGTGGATACTCTTAATAAAGGAAGTGTAGCATTTTACTTACTGCCGTGCATTATGGGAGAACTCCGAGATGACCCGTCGCTGTGGGAGCTGCATTTCTCCAGCAGTTCTGAGAATTCCTTTCTGAAATATCAGAAGAGAAGGTGTCATGTTTGGAAGTTACATTGTAGCAACATCTTTTTTTTTTTTTATAAAATGCTTTTTCTTTAGTTTGCATATTTTTTTATTTTTTATTAGATCTTGGCTTTGACGGATCAATTATTTAACCACTTGCCGACCAGCCACAGTACATATACTGCAGCGGGTTGGCTCTATTGCGGAAAACGACGTACCTGTACGTCATTTTGTGTAATAGATGCTGTGGGTGCGTGCATCCGATGCATGCCGTGGGAGCACGCACATGGGTCCAGCGGACTCAACATCCACCCGCCACCCGCGATCGCTCCACAGAGAGGCAGAATGGGAACCTGCCTATGTAAACAAGGTGGATCCCCGTTTTGACAAGGGACAACATAGAGATATGCTGTTCATAGTGATCAGAAACGGTAATCTCTGTGTTGTCCCAGTGAGCCCATCCCCCACACAGTTAGTACACACCCAGGGAACACAGTTAACCCCTTGATTGCCCCTAGTGTTAACTTTTTCTCTGCCAGTGTCATTTATACATTGATCAGTGCATTTTAGCACTGATCACTGAAATAATGTGACTGCTCTCCAAAAAAGTGTCACATTTGTCCGCCGCAATGTCACAGTCCCATTAAAAATTGTAGATCGCCGCCATTACCAGTAAAAACATAAAAAAAGTTTATAAAAGTTCATACATTTATCCCCTATTTTGTAGCTATAACTTTTGCGCAAACCAACCACTATATGCTTATTGCGATTTTTTTTACCAAAAATATGTAGCAGAATACATATTGGCCCATACTGATGAATAAATGTTTATATATATATATATATATATATATATATATATATATATATATATATATATATTTTTTTTTTTTTTTTTTTTTTTTTGGATATGTATTGTAGCAAAAAGTAAAAAATATTGTTGGTTTTTTTCAAAATTGTCGGCCTTTTTTTGTTTATAGCGCAAAAAATAAAACTGCAGAGGTGATCAATTACCACCAAAAGAAAGCTCTATTTGTAGGAAAAAAAGGACATAAATTTGGTCTAGGTACAACATCACACAGCGGCGCAATTTTCAGTTAAAGCGACCCAGTGCCGTATCGCAAAAAACAGCCCAGTCAGGAAGGGGGAAAATCCTTCCGAGGCTAAAGTGGTTAAAGAGGAGCTCCAGTTATGGAATAAATCCCATGAATGAAAGGCAGGCCAGGAACAGTCAGATACTGGAGGAAAGCGCTAGATAAGTGGTTCTCAAGTCCTGTCCTCAGGATCCACTAACAGGCCAGGTTTTATGTATTACCTTGGGGAGATGCAGACTAGAATACTGCAACCACTGAGCAGCAAATGAGATCACCTGTGATGTACTTCAGTTATCTTGCAAACCTGGCCTGTTAGTGGGCCCTGAGGACAGAGTTGAGAACCACTACGCTAGATGATACTGGATGTTCTCCTGTCAGGAAATGAGATGGGCTCTATCTGACTTGCTGCAGCTTCTAATGCACGTTGTGAGAAGCTCACAGTGTGCATTGAAATCAGAGTAAATAATTTCAGTCCAAGAGAGAAGCCTGTACAACTGTGCAAGATTGAAGCGAAGGCTGGAAGTCCGCTTTAAAATGACTAGTGGACTAATTAAAGAGGACCTGTAATTAAATTTAGTCTTAAAATGAAATTACTGTTTTGGGTGTCCACTAAGGTTGCCACCTCAGCCCTTTAAACCTGAACACATATGAATTACTCAGGTTATGAGGCTAATTTAATGCAGATAAGGCACAAAGTGAGTTTAACCCTTTCATGACTAAGCCTATTTTTGGAATTTGGTGTTTACAAGTTAAAATCCATATTTTTTGCTAGAAAATTACTTAGAACCCCCAAACATTATATATATTTTTTTAGCAGAGACTCTAGAGAATAAAACAGCGATTGTTGCAATATTTTATGTCACACGGTATTTGCGCAGCGGTGTTTTAAATGCAACTTTTTGGGAAAGGGGACACTTTCATGAATTTTACGCTGAGTAAATAGATACCAAACATGTCACACTTTATAATCGCACGCACTCGTGGAATGACGACAAAGTACGGTACCTAAAAATCTCAATAGGTGACGCTTTAATTTTTTTTTATGGTTACCAGGTTAGCGTTACAGAGGAGGTCTAGTGCTAGAATTATTACTCTCGCTCTGACGATCGCGCCGATACCTCAGATGTGTGATTTGAACACCGTTTACATACGCGGGTGCGACTTCCGTATGCGTTTTCTTTGCTTCGCGAGCTCGCGGGGACGGCGGGCGCTTTAAAAAAAATTTTTTTTTAATTTATTTTATTTATTTTAAAATGAATAAATTGTTTTAAAAATAAAATAAAAATTTGATCACTTTTATTGCTGTCACAAGGAATGTAAACATCCTTTGTTACAGTAATAGGTGGTGACAGGTACTCTTTATGGAGGGATTCCTCCTTTACACTTCAATGTATTCAGATCGCCGAAAACGGCGATTCTGAATACTGTATATTTTTTTTAAACTGGCACCATTGGCAGCCGAGTAAATGGGAAGTGACGTCATGACGTAGTTTCCGTGTTTACTATTAGGAGACTGGAATGACGCCGATTACGGGGTTGTTCCAGTTCCTCCCCAGCAGCCGGAGGCATCAGTTTGTGAATCGGTGCTCCCGATCGAGCGGGAGCACCGGTAACAGCGGTGGGAGGCGGCCGTGGGGGGGGGGGGGGTACGTCCCTTCCCGCTCCTCCAGCATAACAACCGAGCGGCTTTTAGCTGCTTCAGTTATTAAGGCTGGATAGCCAATCGCCTGCTGTAAAAAACGGTACCAGGATGATGCCTACAGGTGCGGGCATCATCCCAGTATACCCCCCGGAAGCTGAGTACGCAGATCTGCGTACGCTCGGAGGGAAGGGGTTAATTACCACCTTAATCAGCACAGAACCTGTGTAATTAATATGTGTTCGGGTTTAAAGGGACGAGGTGGCAACCCTAGCGTCTTCCTGTGTCACAATAGGTTTAAACATTTGGTGACATGATATCTGCAGAAGTGGAAGACTGGAGTTCGGAATAGCTAACCATCCCCTGGTCCCTATGGCTGTGAAAGGGTTAAGGGCTCTTGTTGTTCCCTCCGGTCGGGAGTTATTTTTATTATTTGATTATCAGCAGAACCAACAAGCAGAGCCGATTACACCCCAGGGGGTCTGTCTGTCGGATCAAGATGCTTCGCCTTTATCCCATAATATGCTCTGCGGATAAAGAGTGTGCGCTGTGCTGGGGGATTGGTCATCATTTTTCCATGCTTTCAGTATAACTTTGTTCTTCCTCCATAATCAGACAAAAAAAACAAGTGTGCAAAAGTAACCATATTTTTTTTCCCTTTCTGTTTTAGGCTCCTGGTGGGGATTTTAAATGATTCCATTTGAATTTCCTGCAGGAAACTGGTTAGGAATGTCCACCGGCAATATTCCCCGTAACACTATACCAAATTATCATCTGTCATATGATAATGTACACAAAGCACACCAAGATTTAGCCCCTGTTCACACCTATGCGAATTAGATGTGGCATCCAATTCGCAGGACATTTTAAAATACATTCATTTGAATGCATCTGGTTCACATATGTGCGTTGCATTCGCACTGCGCATTGCACAAAAAAAAAAGAGTGCGTTTTCTGGGCATTGCGGTGCGAATTACAACCCATTATCTTCTATGGGAACGCATCTGATTTGCAGATGCATTCCGATCTGAACACAAATTCTCTCCTTCTCCTCACTACACCTCCCCCCCCCTCCCTGCTCACTGATCCGCAGCTAAAACACAGAGAAACCTCTGAACAACTGATTTTTATCTTCGCAGCTTCAATTCGCAACGCACATGTGTGAACCCGGGCTTAAGGCGGAATACACATGATAAATAGGTTTAGACAATATTTTCTTATAGCGGCATTACATAACGGTTACATTTTATCCTCAAGGTTTTCATGGAATATCTGCTCTACATAAAAGAAGATGCATACAGACAGAGATCTTCTCCTATTTTTTTGGGGGGGGGGGGGGGGATTTTTTAAGGCACTTGAATTGAACAAAAATATATATGAGAAGTGAAATGCATAAAAACAGAATTTATTGGTACATCAACATATAAAAAGAAGAGAAATGGCTGATTAGGCTACTATTACACCAACTGTGAAATATATGAAAATATGATGAATCTTCCTTCACCCGAAGCGTCTCACCCGAAGAGTTTGAGTCTTCATCAGGGGTATGATGGACTGGACATTTATCCTCTATGCTCAAAAACTGGTGATTTACCACAAATGCCAGCACCTACGAGGCTCTCTAGTTAGAAGCCCCCCGCTATATCATTCATATTGGGGATTACATGTTCCAGACTTGTGTTAAGGCCAGAGGTTGGCTCTCTAAGGTCTCAGTGCTACCTGCTCCCTCCATATAGGTGGTGTTCTCTCCTCTACTATGACTCTGAAACATAATGAATATTACACACTATAATATGATGGGCAAGAATTCCAGATTCTTTCAAACTTTGTTTTTAACTGAAACATGTCTACATACAACACCACTTGACTGACTATATGATACTCTTAATACCCCTGATGAAGGAGACGTGAACTCTCCGAGACATATCAGTTGGAGGAAGATTCATCATATTTTCATACATTCCACAGTTGATGTAATAGTAGCCTAGTTAGCCATATCTCTTCTTTTTTATATGTTGATGTTACCAATACATTCTGCTTTTATACATTTCACTTCTCATATATATATTTGTAATTCAAGTACCTTAACAGTCACAAAAAAAATAGGGCAATTTCTCTGTCTTTATGCATTTAACAATAAGGATATGGCACTTTGCCAAGGGTTTTCACCTTGAGTCTATATACATTAAAGGAAAAATGTGTTTTCAGAATACAAGCTGTATTCCCCCCACAGGGGGCAGTCTGGATGTCGGGGGGCAGTCTGAATGTCACAGGGGGGCCAGTCTGGATGTTGGGGGGCCACACGGGGGGGCAAGTCTGGATGTCAGTGGGGAGGCCAGTCTGGATGTCACGGGGGGGCAGTCCGGATGCCACGGGGGGCACAGAAGGGGGCCAGTCTGGATGTCAGGGGGGCCAGTCTGGATGTCGGGGGGGCACAGGAGGGGGCCAGTCTGGATGTCGGGGGGGCAGTCTGGATGTCAGGGGGGCACAGGAAGGGGCCAGGCTGGATGTCACAAGGGGGGCAGTCTGGATGTCAGGGGGGCCACGGGGGCAGTCTGGATGTCAAGGGGGGGTACCAGATGTTAGGGGGACTGATGGGGACACCAGATGTTAGGGGGACTGATGGGGACACCAGATGTAAGGAGGGGCTCCGCTGAGGGAGACACAGATGTAAGGAGGGGTTCCGCTTATGGAGACACAAATGTAAGGAGGGGCTCCAATGATGGAGACACAGATGTAAGGAGGGGCTCCGCTGATGGAGACACAGATGTAAGGAGGGGTTTCCGTTGCTGGGGACACAGATGTGAGGAAGGCTCCACTGATGGGGCACCTGATGTAAGGAGGGTCTCTGCTGGGGGCATCTGATGGCATTTGGTGGCAGGCAACGTGGCTAGTGACACGCTCAGGGCTCCCAATCATTCTGCATTATGGTGAGTTGAATGATTTCATTTTATATGACAATGTAATAGACATGTGCATTCGTTTTCGTCCGAATGCATTTTCGTCCGAATTTCAGCTATTTTCGTTTTCGTTTTGACAAACGATAACGAAAGCACAAAATCCGAAAAACGAAAGATCCGACATAAATAAATGCTTTATTTTCGTTTTCATTGTTACAACAGTTCGATATAGAATAGGAGATTCGACATGACTCTGACAATCTGTGTCTATAGAACCTGTGGTCGAATGTGCCTAACCTTACCTCTATTAGTCCAAGATTATATAGAGAAAATATTCGACAGAGAAAAAAGATTTGACAGAGAGAAAAGATTCTGCAAGTTACTGTCCTAAAAAGTGTTTGGGGACCCGGGTCCTGCCCCAGGGGACATGGATCAATGCAAAAAAAAGTTTTAAAAACGGCCGTTTTTTCGGGAGCAGTGATTTTAATAATGATTAAAGTGAAACAATAAAAGTGTAATATTCCTTTAAATTTCGTAGGGGGGGGGGGTTGTCTATAGTATGCCTGTGAAGGGGCGCATGTTTCCCGTGCTTAGAACTGTCCCTGCACAAAGTGTCATTTATGCAGGAAAAAAAGTCCTTTAAAATCACTCGCAGCTTATTATGAATTGTCGGCTCCCGTAATACAGAGAACACTCATTGAAAGTCATTGATAAAAAAATAAATAAATAAATAAATAAAAAAGCGTGGGGGTCCCCCAAATTCAATTACCAGGCCCTTCAGGTCTGGTATGGATATTAAGGGGAACCCTGCCTCAAATTTAAGAAAAAATTTGACGTGGGGTTCCCCCTAAATATCCATAACCAGACCCTTCAGGTCTGGTATGGATATTAAGGGGAACCCCGCGTCAAATTTAAAAAAAAATTGACGTGGGGTTCCCCCTAAAAATCCATACCAGACCCTTTATCCGAGCACACAACCTGGCAGGCCGCAGGAAAAGAGGGGGGGACGAGAGAGCGGCCCCCCCTCCCTCCTGAACCGTACCAGGCCACATGCCCTCAACATTGGGAGGATGCTTTGGGGGTCTGTGACCCCTCAAAGCACCTTGTCCCCATGTTGATGAGGACAAGGGCCTCATCCCCACAACCCTGGCCGGTGGTTGTGGAGGTCTGCGGGCGGGGGGCTTATCAGAATCTGGAAGCCCCCTTTAACAAGGGGACCCCCAGATCCCGCCCCCCCCCTGTTTGAAATGGTAAGGGGGTACAAAAGTACCCCTACCATTTCACAAAGAAAGTGTAAAAAATGGTTAAATAAAACAAACACACTTTTGAAAAAATCCTTTATTAAAAATAAAAAAATAAAAAAAAGATTCCAGCGGCGGTAATCCACTCTTGCTATCCAGCGACGGACGGTCATCTCTCCAGCGATGTCTCATCTCATCCAGCGCAGCGATCCATCCTTCTTCTGTCTCCGTGAAGGAGACACTGCAGGCATTCCGGCGGCTGACGTTTCTTATATACGGAGGGCGGGGCCACCCGTCACCTGACCCCGCCCCCCTCTGACGCAAGGGGAAACCCGGGGTTCCCTGTGACGTATGGGTGACCCCGCACCCCTCTGATGTAACACAGGCAGGTTTCCGTTACATCAGAGGGGGGCGGGGTCACCCATACGTCACGGGGAACCCCGGGTTTCCCCTTGCGTCAGAGGGGGGTGGGGTCAGGTGACGGGTGGCCCCGCCCTCCGTATATAAGAAACGTCAGCCGCCGGAATCCTTGCAGTGTCTCCTCCACGGAGACAGAAGAAGGATGGATCGCTGCGCTGGATGAGATGAGACATCGCTGGAGAGATGACCGTCCGTCGCTGGATAGCAAGAGTGGATTACCACCGCTGGAATCTTTTTTTTATTTTTTTATTTTTAATAAAGGAATTTTTCAAAAGTGTGTTTGTTTTATTTAACCATTTTTTACACTTTCTTTGTGAAATGGTAGGGGTACTTTTGTACCCCCTTACAATTTCAAACAGGGGGGGGGGCCGGGATCTGGGGGTCCCCTTGTTAAAGGGGGCTTCCAGATTCTGATAAGCCCCCCGCCCGCAGACCTCCACAACCACCGGCCAGGGTTGTGGGGATGAGGCCCTTGTCCTCATCAACATGGGGACAAGGTGCTTTGAGGGGTCACAGACCCCCAAAGCATCCTCCCAATGTTGAGGGCATGTGGCCTGGTACGGTTCAGGAGGGAGGGGGGGCCGCTCTCTCGTCCCCCCCTCTTTTCCTGCGGCCTGCCAGGTTGCGTGCTCGGATAAAGGGTCTGGTATGGATTTTTAGGGGGAACCCCACGTCAATTTTTTTTTAAATTTGACGCGGGGTTCCCCTTAATATCCATACCAGACCTGAAGGGTCTGGTTATGGATATTTAGGGGGAACCCCACGTCAAATTTTTTCTTAAATTTGAGGCAGGGTTCCCCTTAATATCCATACCAGACCTGAAGGGCCTGGTAATTGAATTTGGGGGACCCCCACGCTTTTTTTTTATTTATTTTTTTTATCAATGACTTTCAATTAGTGTTCTCTGTATTACGGGAGCCGACAATTCATAATAGCTGCGAGTGATTTTAAAGGACTTTTTTTCCTGCATAAATGAAACTTTGTGCAGGGACAGTTCTAAGCACGGGAAACATGCGCCCCTTCACAGGCATACTATAGACAACCCCCCCCCCCCTACGAAATCTAAAGGAATATTACACTTTTATTGTTTCACTTTAATCATTATTAAAATCACTGCTCCCGAAAAAACGGCCGTTTTTAAAACTTTTTTTTGCATTGATCCATGTCCCCTGGGGCAGGACCCAGGTCCCCAAACACTTTTTAGGACAGTAACTTGCAAATTAGCCTTTAAAATTAGCACTTTAGATCATGAACGTTGGAGTCCCATAGACTTTAATAGGGTTCTAAAGTATGCTATATACTAGCTCCGTCGAATCTTCTTTATACATTTGACAGACACCATAAGCCTTCAAAGACAGATTCGACCGTAATTCATGTGGATTTTCGGACGAATGCAATTTTTGAACGAAAAACGAAATAAATAAAAACGAATTTCGGGAGTAACTAAATAAATTAAGTTTTCAGACGAAAACGAAATTCCGAAACAAAATATTTTACTCTGCACATGTCTACAATGTAATAATAGAAATAATGCGCTTCAATCATCCTGACACCATAGCAATCATGGCGCCGGGATGATTGAAATGCTAACACCAGGTATTTGGAGTATCTTTATCTGCTGATTGTCAAACTCTGGAAAACACATATTGCTATTGTGGTGTAGGAGCTGGGGCTGCTGTCCCTCCATCCCTCCCCCCCCCCTTTCCCTCTCCATCCCGCATTCATCTCAGACTAACCACAGCCCTTTTAGCCACACCCGCTATTTTACGTAAACCCCGCTCGTTTTTCGTTGCAGCACACTGCATTTTTACCTTTTCCTATGCCACGCCTATCAATGCATGCCCCGCCCCCTAAGTATAGTGCAACTCCGCCTATAGCCAAAAAAGTGTCCCGGAATTTTTTTTTTACAATGTTGGCAACTATGAGTTGGGTCTGGAGACGCTCACTGGAGAGAGCCGGCAGAAAGTTGGTGGGAAAGAGTCCATCTGTCCTAGGGTGAGTCTGCATCTCCCTCACTAGGAAGAGCCTGGTGGATATGGACAGTAGGCAACCAATGATCCTGTGGCTAGTGGCCGTCTATAGCTTTTAAACTCTGGAAGGATTACAGTTCACCATCAGCATAGAGATCCAGTGGGACATTCAGTAGTTGTGCAGTGCAACCAGTGATTTCAGTTTGTGAAGTGCAGCCAGAAATTGAGGAGTCTATGACTAATTTCTTAGAACTGGGATTGTGAACATGTGTGCATTCCTAGTTCTCTGCTGCAAAAATAATTACTATTCTCACGGGACAGGGCATTGTGCATGAAGATGTATTGCAGTTACATCTGCCATGTCAGGTATGCATGATAATAACTGTATGCTTTTTAGATCTTCTTCTGTTTGGAGTTTGTTAGACAAGTTCTCAGTATTTCAAGGCAGGTTCTCTTCATAGCCTAATTTCTGCATATGTCCTTGTTTCAAAGGACGTAGAACAGTGTCCTAAGCCATGAACATGTCTTAAGCTTCATTCGGTTTGTAGCGGCCACGCCTGACTGGACGTCACTGGCTCCCTCCTGACAAGCGATGCCAGTTTGCGCAGATGGCAGGCTAAATTAGGATAAGGGTCAGAAGTCGGTTTCAGACAAGATAAGCAGGAGGACTCTGGGAGAATTAGACTCAAGTTTTCTAGAAATTCTACAAATCCAAGACACCATAACCTCGCTAAGGAGGGAAACAGCTGTTCTCATTTCTCCTACACCCAAGGACGACATTGCGCTTCTCTAGTCCAATCTACAAGCCTGCTTAAAGCAAAAATATGGAGCTGAAACATTTGTGTACCAAATCATTCAAATGTAATGTAGATCCTCTTGTGGTCTCTCAAATCCTGCAATGCAGGGGTTAGGGGATGGCAATACAAGAGAGGCAAGCTTTTCAGAAACAATCACACCGTGATCATTTCCAGGGAGCCCTTTCCTAGCATCCAGGGCCGTCTTTAAGGCAGGGCAAAAGGGGCAGCTGCCCTGGGCCCTGTCATTGTTGTGGAGCCCAAAGCAGCTGCCTCATACCTGCCAACTATCACAGTTTAAATTCCCTTGTCCCTTGAAGTTTTAGTCCTGTGCTGTGTTCCAATATCTCAGTGTGAAGTGCTGCTACAAATGCTGCCCAGCTCTGCCCTATTGTTTTGTACAAATTACCTACCTGCAGACCCTGTGTTTACATGTAAATGACTGGCATTCATATGTAAATAGCTGCATCTGGCAGCATAAATATGTAAATAAAGGCGGCATTCATATATCATGCCCCCCTGCAGCGAGGAGATGATGTGCTGTAACCTCTAGCAACCAATCAGTGAGCAGTATTACTGTACAGTAATCTCTAGCAACCAATCAACAAGCAGAAATCAAGTGCTATAACATCTAGCAACTAATCAGAGAGCCGTAATGTGTGCTGTAAACCTCTAGAAACCAGTCAGTGAGTGGTAATGATACACTGTAACCTCTGGCAACCAATCGCAATCGCTGCCTGATCTGATACAGGAAACAGATTTTAAGTCTAGCTGCTATTTATTGTATGTCTCAGAGCAGGTGGAGAGCAAAATTGTATGGGGGCCCCAAGAAAACGTTTGCCCGGGGTCCAATCAGTATTAAAGACGGCCCTGCTAGCATCTACTTGCCAACAGGTGTGGACATCAGTCTCTAGGGCCTCATGCCTGTCAGTGCATCTGTAGGGACACTATTCTAATTTTAATGTTTGCAGATAGGCTGTAGCCAGCCTGAGCTTTATTTATGTTATCTGGGATTGTTGGGTTTCTCCTAAGCCCAGGGACACTGCTTCTGGGACATGTTCTCCAGTGGACAGAGTGAGAAGACACAATGTATTGGGTTATGAATATTTATTCTGTCTTGGCCAGTCACTGAGTTGACCAATCACTGGGTTTATTCCAATGATGTGAGCTGGAAATATACTTTTAGAGACCCTCTAGAAGGGTCCTTGTCCCTCAGGCTCTGCTTGGTGAGGATGTGTGTAACAGGGTCCTTCTTCCCCTGGCTGCAGTCGGGGGAGGGTGTAGGGAGGTCCGGTCTTTGCCTTTCATGCCCTTCGCTGAAAGAGGTAGTGAAAGCCAATAAAGGGTGTAGTGTTTCCTAGCTGCCCATTTGGAACAAGGGTGTCCTAAACTAGTGTGTGGCAGAGGCAAAAAACTGAGAGGTGGCCACCCGTCCAGGCCTACAGAATCTACACTAGCCTGTGACAGACATATGAAGAGTTTTAGAGCTTGTCTATAGCAGAGGTCAAAAGACAATGGAAGATAGTAGCCCATCTGAGCCTAAAGGGTTCACTGAGAAGTCCATTGGGTAGAGGGATTTTGGCTGATGTGTTTTTTTGGATCCTCTACTATTAATACTCGCTCCTTAAGACAATTGAGTCAATACAGTAAAAGAAAAGGACTGAAAGATCTGATGTCTGCTTGCTTGTAGCCATTGGTCAGCGAGTTATTTGGGTGTAGATAGATACAGGGTAGGTCAAGGTAGGAAAACTCCAAGAAAATCCAGCAGCTTCTAAATGGGCCTACACTTCCAACTCAACATGCATATTTTTGTCATGGGCAGAACCTCACCATGGGCTCAGCGCCAATCTACTACTGCCTCTCTAGTTCTGGAGAGAAAACCACCTATCCTTCTCTCTCTATGCCCCATGGGGTGAGGTGGATTGTTTAATTCCCAAAATGGACATCACTAGATCAGGCTACCTCAACCCCAGTTTCCCATGGCCTTGCTGCTCTTCCTCTGATGCCAAGCAAACTTTCAATATCTCTATAGCCAGTCTCATGCTTTATGGAGCCACTGGAGTCCGCACAGATTAAATGCTCTTGCAAAAGCTCTTTTACCACAATGTTTCTCTTCCAATGTTCAAACAAAATACCTTTTAATTAATAAATAAATGTAAAAGTGATAATATAAATCAGTTATAAGTAGATACTTGCAATATGAACCACAAGCGATCTGGCAAATCCTAACCTGGGACCCTCTTTACGGGATGTATACTTTTCTGAGCATTGCCAATTCTAGGTGAACCAGTTCACTTTTGTGTCCAGTGCTCACCCAAGCTCCATTTTGGAGTGATAACTTCCCACCCACTGATAATGATTTTTACTTCACCGGGCAGGTCAGTTTATTCAGGTAGAGCAAAGTGTTGGTCATCTATTCACTGTGAACAAGCCCAACTCGCTGCCATTCCATGTTCAGCTGAACTGACTCATTCGACACTTAATAATAATGTATTATTCTGATTAAGATTAAAGATATACATAGCAAAGAAAGTTAAACATAACAATTACCTTGCCTCATCATCCCGAGCAATGATGAGTCTCATGTAGCTGGAGGCTGACGCAGCCCGCAAAATGTCTACAGCTCTGTGAATAGGAAACACCAATGAGTGACAGACATGTAGAATTAACAATCAGCAATGGTGATGATGCTAGGGATATTATTACTATTATTATTATTATTATTATTATACAGGATTTATATAGCCCCAACAGTTTGCATGAGGTCAGACAGTATGGTTACAATACAATTCAATATAGGAGGAATCAGAGGATATATAAAACATGCCTGAGGAGCAGCAAACCAAATGGAGAAGGAGTCCAAATTGCTGTACTGGTTCATCATAGGATCACATAAAACAGTTGTCGTGTTTCGGGGCCAACAGCACTTCTTCCCCCCTTTATCAGAGCTCAGTGAACTTTAACAAGGCTTTGATGGACTAAAATCAATAGTCAGATATATTGTTACTTGCTGGTAAATGTGGAGAAGATTTGTGCATCATTCGTCAGTATAAGCTGAGACAGTAAACTAAAGTTCTATTTAATTATCTATTTAACCTTAATAGTGGTTGTAAACCCTTACAAACCACTTTGACCTACAGGTAAGCCTAGATTAAGGCTTACCTGTAGGTCCAAGAAATATCTCCTAAACCTGCACGGTTTAGGAGATATTTGCCGAAAGACAGGCACCGCTGTCTACGGCGCATGCGCCGTAGACAGCGGCGCGCATGCGCACTGAGCGCGCTGCTGTTGACGGCTAAATACTGCGAGTGGCGGCTCCCGTGCGCATGCGTGGGAGTGACGGCATTGCGGCTTTCGTCGAATGACAGCAGCGGAGCAGCGAGACCCACGAGAAGATGGATGCTCCAGACTACAGGGGACAGCGGTGACATCACTGGCTCCTGTGTCAGGTAAGTGACACATAATGGACTACTATGCAATGCATAGTAGTCCATTATGCTTTACCTTTGCAGGGAATCAAAGAGGAAGTAAACCCATCAGGGTTTACTTCCTCTTTAATGAAATTCACTAGTTCACTAAGCCCTGATGATCTCTTATGAAGGGAAGTTTTGTGAGCCTCTGTCAGGAAAGCAGCAAGTACCAGCCTCGCCAATATCACTGCTTTCCTATGCACATGCACAGTAGAGCGGCACCCTGGCACATCCGTGGGCACAAAACAGCGAAACGCTACTGTGCGTGCACAAATCAGCGAAACGGTGTACGCAATTCAGCAGAACGGCGTACGCACGCAAGCAAGCAATAGCGCACGGACAGCCTGAGCCTCCCACTGCCTATAAAAGCCAATCTGTGCCATGGCCAAGTTGCTGGTTTGTCTTTCAGCTTCCTGTGTGTTTCCCGCTTGTATCCTGATTCTTGATTACCCGTTGTGACCCGGATTGACCTTGACTGACGCTGATCTCTTCCTGCATCTAACCTTCGGCTTGCCTCTCGGACCTCCCTACTTGCCTCCTGTGTTTGACCCTCGGCCTGTCTAAGGATATCGCTTCCTGTCTCCAGTGATTGACCCTCGGCCTGCTCCCAGACTCTATTTGACTCCAGTGCTTGACCCCTGGCTTGCTTACAGACTTTGCCGCCAGTTATCAGTGTTTCACTCTTGGCCTGTTTTACAGACTTCCTATCAGTCTTCGGGAATTAATCATCAGCCTGTTTACAGACCTGCTATCAGTCTCCAGCACAAGACTGTTCTGTCTATCTAAGAGACTCTTGCCAGTCATCGATGTTTGACCCCCTGCCTGTTGTTGGACTAGCTGTTCATCTACCTCCCTGAGCTTCAGCATCTTCCAGTCCTGCACGGCTGTCTCCTTCCCGGTGACCTTCATGCAAGACCTGCCCTGCCTGCTGGTGACTCATGCTGTTTTGTGCCCCTCACCCCCTGTACCATCTCCAGGAGTGGAGTGCGCAAGAGGTTACCACTCTCAGCATCTCGGCCTCAATGAGTACCCATATCTGACAGCCTCATAACGCGTCAGCTGTTTTAAGATGAACATAAGATCTGGTCTGGCACTCATATGTTTTATGCTACAAATTTTCTGGGTTTCCTCCTGGAGGAGAACCTTTTATGTGAACATCCTTTCCAGAGCAAGTCAGCTCTTTACATATAATATTTTTATTTTTTTAGGTAGTACCAGCACTATCTGATGTCTTTTTGGGGTACTAGTGATATGAGGGATTGAAGGACAGTCCAGTCCTACCAATGGTGGGGATGAGTTCATAGACCCAGCCTTATCCCAGTGTTGTCTTACACCAGGGGTTGTCAACTTATGAGGTGATTAGGTTTTGTTGACATTCACCCTATTCATCTATATGATGTATGAGTGTTATCACTTGCAATGGATGCCAATTGTTCTAAATTTAACAGCTTAATCCTGCACCTTGGACCTCATTCCTACTGATGTTGTGCCCAGGCCCATGTCCTGGGATAACAGTCAGTGCCGCTGTCCTGTCGAATACTGTCCCCCGTTGGATAGTGTCCGCCCTGTACGGAGGACAAGGAGACGCCAAAAGTCTCCGAAGATGAACGGCGCCTGCGCACTGAGTCCAGGTTCAAGCCCCACCATCCAAGTGGACATAGAGTTAGAATAAAAATTTGCAGAGCAAAGCGAGGCTGTGCCTGAAGCGTGGCGAGCGACCCTGTTACTAAGTGCTGTTTTGCATTATCTACCGTATGTCCACTTGCATGGTGGGGCTTGAACCTGGCCTCAGGGCCTCAGGGCAGAAGGTACTATTAAGTGCGCAGGCGCCATTCATCTTCCATTCATCTTCGGAGACTTTCGGCCTCTCCTTGTCCTCCAAACTTTGCCCTCCTCCCCATTCTTGATGTGCAAGCTTAGGGGATTGAATGCCCAGCAATCACTCCCTTCTCAAAATCACTGCCCTCATCCCTACCGTAAACCATTGCACCCAGGGCAGCCACCCCTCCTGCCCATCCCTTGTTCCCGGCCCTGATCACAGGTACTGAGCGTGACCATAACCAATAAAAAATGACAAAAAAACAAAACAAATCTCTTTATAAATTTAGGCCGAAATTTATTCTGCTACACGTCTCTGGTAAAAAAAGCTCAACAAGGCACTCATTATGGTAATCAGGGGCTGCACATGGGCAGTCTCTGCATAATTAGAGCCAGGGTTTGGGTGGGGGACTCTAGGGCGAGATCTGGGCAGGACAGCCTGGCCACTAGACAGGCCCAAGACTAACTGTGGTGAAGGTTACCTATGTCTCAGGGAATGTTGGCAAATATATCTTGTGCCTATCTCACTGAACTTTAGGACCTACAAACTGCCACCAAAAAAGTCTACAATTTGGGCAGCATGACCCACCCCTTACCTCTCATTGGACACTCCCAGCAAACTTTCTCCATTCACTTCCAGAATCTGATCTCCAGGCTGGAGCCGCCCTAGATAGAACACACAAGACAATTTTTCAGAAAAAACCTTGGAGAATAAATTAAAGCGTACCTGTCATGAGAAAAGCATGAAGAGCTGCCAATTGTTACGTTTCTTTGAAAATGCTACTTAACGGGCCGTGCCTTGCTCCAGAGTCTCAGAGACCAGACGCAACATGTTCCAGGCAAATGAGTTGAAGAAACAAAATCATGATTCCTCATCTCTATAGTTTTTGTTCAGTATTAAATCCAATGCAAAGGCAGAGAGGCTACTGCCAGAAGGACAGGTTAGACATGGCAGCCTCTGTATTTATATCACGATAAGCTCCTTTAATATCTGCCATTTTATGTTGTATTTCATTGGCTGATAATTCTGCAACACAGCAATGATGTCCAGGTGCTTCTAGAGTCTTTATTGAATGAATGGAACATTCACCTTAATGTCCCATTTATGCCTTTATAGTCTTGTACCTACCATGTTATGGCTTGTGACCGATTTTGCTTGCTAATGCTTAAAAATACTTTTTTTGCTCTCATACTGCAGTGCTTTGTAGTGACAAAGCTGAGCAATGGCCACACCCCTCAATACAAGTGTCCTAACACAGATTTGTATGGAAGATGAAGAAGGGGGCGTGTCTGACCAGTTCCGTTATTGAATGCTGATTGCAGAGCTGAGTAATGGCCACACCCCTCAATACAAGTGTCCTCCCACAGACTTGTATGGAAGATGAAGACAGGGGCGTGTCTGACCAGGTCTGTTCCTGAATTCTGATTACAGAGCTGAGTAATGGCCACACTCCTCAGCACAAGTGTCCTCAGAAAACTTGTATGGAAGAGGAAGAAGGGGGCATGTCTGACCAGGTCTGTTACTGAATTCTGATTATAGAGCTGAGTAATGGCCACACCCCTCAGCACAAGTGTCCTCAGAAAACTTGTATGGAAGGGGGAGAAGGGGGCGTGTCTGACCAGGTCTGTTACTGAATTCTGATTACAGAGCAAAGTAATGGCCACACCGCTCAGCACAAATGTCATCACAAAAACCTGTATGGAAGATGAATGGGGCGTGTCTGACCAGTTCCATTATTGAATGCTGATTACAGAGCTGAGTAATGGCCACACCCCTCAGCACAAGTGTCCTCAGAAGACTTGTATGGAAGAAGAAGAAGGGGGTGTGTCTGACCAGGTCTGTTACTGAATGCTGAATACAGAGGTGAGTAATGGCCACACCCCTCAGCACAAGTGTCCTCAGAAGAAGAAGATGGAAGAAGGGGGCATGTCTGACCAGTTCTGTTACTGAATGCTGATTACAGAGCAGAGTAATGGCCACACCCCTAGGCACAATTAGGGGAAGAAGGGGGCTTATCTGACCAGGTCATTAACTGAATGCTGATTACAGAGATGAGTAATGGCCACATCCGTAAGCACAAATTTCCACACAAAGGCATGTATGAAAGCAGAAGAAGGGGGAATGTCTAACCAGGTCTGTTACTGACTGCTAATTACAGAGCTGAGTAATGGCCACACCCCCCAGCACAAGTGTCCTCACAAAGACTTTAATGGAAGAGGAAGAAGGGGGTGTGTCTGACCAGGTCTGTTACTGATTGCTGATTACAAAGGGCTTTAGATCTAACTCTGGTGGCTTCTGGTCTGCACACTCATTTTTAGATGACCTGCATGGCTGCTGTAACTGTTTACAAAATGAATGCTGCCAGGACAGAGGGTACATTCTAGTCTTGTTCAATAATTGAATGACACGCTAGGACTATGTTATATGCAGAACATACCGTCGTTAAAGGCCACACCTCCAGGGAGAATTCTTTTCACATAAACTCCGTATTCTTCTCTGCTAAATTCCCGCGATCCTCCAATGACCTTGATTCCTGTGGGGAAAGTTTTATGTTAACAGTCAGCTGTTATTATTGACCTCTGCTTCTGAAAATGCCCGGCTGCCATGATAATCCTCTGGCTTCAATATGTTTCCAAAGCCACTGACCAGAAACAAATATTCAGATTTGCAGCTGTGACATCTACTTGATCCTGGCCACTGGTTTGTATCAAAGTCATATGTTGAGCATTACAACCTAGAAACTGTCATTGAATACATGCCAATTTTCTTAGTTGAGTTTTTCATTAAATCTTAATTCTAGGCTCACCTCTCCTGCACCCTTAGCTCCTCCCACCCTCGCAGCTCTCTTTCGGGTAATTTTTCAGCTTTTTTTTTTTTATACTTACCTGTTCCAGATGCCTTCAGGCCTGTTCTGTCTGTCTTTCATTTATTTCTTTTATATTGTATTGAACTGGATCTTTTTTTATGTATTATACTGACATCTAGTGGCGGTTTCTGGCCACCACAACTTGTTTACGGGTATGATTTTTGGTATCTTTCTACAGTATGTCCTCCTATTTAGAGCTAGTTTGTTTAGTCCTAGCTAGACCCTCCTCAGTTCCTCAATGTTCCCTTAAAACAGTGTTAGTTATTGACAGAAAATGGGCTCAGGAAAAGTCATTGTCCTTTTACACTTCAAAAGACTGGAAAAAAAACATCTTTTCAATTGCAATTAGCCAAAGTAAAGTACATTGGATTCAACTTCTGTGTCTTATTGAAGAGTTAAGCTGTCTGTGGATGGTGCCAAGTCAGCAGGAGGTGGCCATACTTTCTGGACAGATCTAAGGAGGTATGTCAATGCATAAGGTTTGGACTGGAAGTGACGTAGGAGGAAGTCCGGTACTTTGTGTGTGTTTTTTTTTTTACACAAGTTTATGGCGTTTTTAATGTATTCAAAATGTGAGTGCAATTCATACTACACTATGGGAGCCTTTTCTCAATATTTGCTTTACTGAGAGCTATGCAGTATGGCCATGTGAATATTTAAAGGGACCACATCTTAATATCCATGGAGATATTCTTTGAAAACGAGACCGCTGTGGACGGTGGAAGTGCCCTGGATACTGGAAGTTGTGTACCTGGAGGATCAGATTGATATATCCCTTTATTCCATGAAGTGGAGATGAGAGTTCTGAGAGACTGGAGGGAGCATGTGGTGTTATGGTATAATAAAAGCACTATAAGCTACAATGGAGTGGGTCCCTTACTGGCAAAGAAGGTCACTAGCACCATTGGACTGATAGCACTTTTTTCATAGACTGGAGTTTTGATGAACATTTAATTGTGCACTTATTTTAGATTGCACCGTGATTGTGTAGGTCAGGAATCTCCAAACTTTCTAAACAAAGGACCAGTTTACTATCCTTCAGACTTTAAAGGGGCTGGACTGCGACCACTTGGAGTAAACTATGTCCTATCGTTGGTGTCATTGGGAGAAATAGTGCCCCATCGTTGGTGTCAATGGAAGGAATTATGCCCCATCGTTGGTGTCAGTAGGAGGAATATTGCCCCTTCATTGGTGTCAGCGGGAGGAATAATGACCCATCGTTGGTGTCATTGGGAGAAATAGTGCCCCATCATTAGTGCCAGTGGGAGGAATAGTGCCCCCATCATTGGTGTCAGTAGAAGGAATTATGCTCAATAGTTTGTGTCAGTAGGAGGAATAGTGTCCCTTCATTGGTGTCAGTGGGAGAAATGTTGCCCCATTGTTGGTGTCAGTTTGAGAAACAGTTCCCCACCATTGGTGTTTAGTGGAAGGATTGGTGCCCAATCATTGGTGTCAGTGGGAGGAATTGTGCCCTATCATTGGTGTCAGTGGGAGGAATTGTGCCCTATCATTGGTGTCAGTGAGAGGAATAGTACCCCATCGTTGGTGTCAGTAGGAGGAATCATGTCCCACTGTTGGTGTCAGTTTGAGAAATAGTTCCCCACCATTGGTGTTTAGTGAGAGGAATAGTGCCCCATCGTTGGCGTCAGTGGGAGGAATAGTAACCCATCATTGGTGTCAGTGGGAGGATTTATGTATCATTGTTGGTGCCAATGGCAGGAATATTGCCTCAAGGATTAAGGCAAGCAAAGGGCCACATCAAGCCCCCCGGCCACAGTTTGGAGACCGCCGGTTTAGGTGACAGTTCTTGTTTTTTTGGCTTTTGTACTTTGTGTATTGTTACACTTACACTCCACATACTGTAGGTTCACTTTTATTCAGTGGCAGCCCGTCCATACGGGGGGCCCCCCCTAATCCATGCACCCGGCCCCTAATCTACATGCAGGGCGCCGGACGCATGGATTTCAATAGGTTTTTTATTTTAAGCATATGTTTAGAGCCTGAGACTCTAATTGGCTTTAAAAAAGGCAGTCCTCTGTGCCAGCACCCCCCCTGCGGGAGATGGACAGGGGTTGGGGATCGCCGCCTTCCCGTCTATCTCCTGTGGATTGAACACCAGCCACCACTGCTTTTATTGTTGTTGTGGCAGTGCTACATCACATATCATTTATTTATTTTAATGCATAAGGTGGCATTTGACCAGAACAAGGCTGTTCATGTGACACTCTTCCTATTTACCTCTCCTCTTGGTGGGAGGCGGTCCTCAGTGATTTATCACCCTACGTGAGAGCAGGGCACTGTGGAGATACCCCATTGGGGGGGGGGGTCCATGAAACCCTGCACTCACAGGACGTCCTCAGTCTTCCAGATTGAATAGTGTGGAATGTCAGTGGAAGACTGAGGACATCTAGTGGTGAAAAGATATTACTGCGGGGGGACAGCGCAGGAGAGGAGTTGTGAATTGAATACTTTAAGCACCTGCTGGGGGATACATAAAAAAAAAAAAAAAACATAAATAACAATTATCATGGTAAATAATTCACAAGAAGTGATATCTCAGTGAGCCTATAGTGTCCTGCAAAGAGATAGAACATCCTTTCCGTGACTGCTGGACACGGAGCGGTTATGTATTCCTCTCTTCCCACTAGATAATCTCTTTATATGACCTCCCCGGTGATGCAGCCACTAAATTGTATTTTCATCTTTCCTCTTTCTAGGTTATGTTTCATAATACATGCTCTCATACTGATTCCTATATCCCATTTTCATTCTCCCATCACTACCTTAATTGAAATAATGGTTTCATAGTCCCTAAACAATCACAATCACAAATCCTCTTATATATATTGGGTGCTGCCAGACAACTAAATCCAGGACGATTAGGCGGAGGGGCGATCGTTTTACCTTGTGGCTCCTGGAAACTCCTGAATCCCGCCCGCCATAGAGGAAGGGCACAGCCGACAAAGGTCAGGGTTCAATGCCATTCATTCATGTTAGTAATTTTAAGCACTAACATACTTCAGTGTATAAGTTTTATATTTAGGCTTTTTTTTTTAACACAGAATCTATAATACTTTAAAAGTCTCTAAATTTAATCATCTTAAAGCTAAAGTTTAATCTGCTTATATTTTGCATTCTCTGGTCCCCTTCCCCCATGAACATGCTGGTGGGATAGAATTTTTTATTTTTTTTTCACTTTCATTGCATATCTTACTGTATATTACACCCAGTGATGTCATCACTGGGTCACTGTGCCTTTTTATGCAATGCAGCCAGATCGCGGCTGGTGGGAGGGGCCAGTGAGGTGCTGTACATAGCTTCCTTAGCCACTTCAATACCGGGCACTTATACACCTTCCTGCCCAGACCAATTTTTAGCTTTCAGCGCTGTCGCACTTTGAATGATAATTTTGCGGTCATGCTACACTGTACACAAACTACATTTTTATCATTTTGTTCCCACAAATAGAGCTTTCATTTGGTGGTATTTGATCACCTCTGGGATTTCTGCTAAACAAATAAAAAAAAAAGACAGAAAAAAAAAAAAAAGTTTATGTTTTTGTTACAAAACTTTGTAAATAAGTAAGTTTTCTCCTTCACTGATGGGCACTGATGGGGTTGCACTGACAGGCACTGATTTCGTGGCACTGATGATGAATACTAATATGCAGCACTGATGGGGCACTGATAGGTGACACTGATATACAGCACTGATGGGTACACATAGGTGGCACTGATGGGCACGGAAAGGCAGCAGGGATGGGCACTGATAGGTGGCACGGATGAGTACTGATATGCAGCACTAATGGGAACAGATATGCAGCACTGATGGGAACAGATATGCGGCACTGATGGGAACAGATATGCGGCACTGATGGGAACAGATATGCGGCACTGATGGGAACAGATATGCGGCACTGATGGGTACACATAGGTGGCATTGATGGGCACGGACGGGCACTGATAGGCAGCATGGATGGGCACTGATAGGCGGCACGGATGGGCACTGATAGACGGCATGGATGGGCATGGATGGGCACTGATAGGTGGCACTGATGTACACTAATAGATGGTAATGATGGATGCCAATCAGTGCCAAACAATAATGCCTGCCAATCAGTGATGCCCATTGTGGGCACTGATTGACATCCATTGTGGGCACCGATTGGCATCCCTGGTGGTCTAGGGTGGCATAACTGGTGGTGACATCCCTGGTGGTCCTGGTGGCATGCCTCACATGCCTGACGAAGGGGTCCTGTGTGGCTCCGAAACGTTGCACTTTTCCTTTGTAATGTGATTCTCTTCATTAAACCTTTTGGACGAAAATATGTTGATCCATGGTGTGATGGCAAATATGCACGCTTGTTTGATGCTTCCAGGACCCAACTGGTATGCTCTGCAGCGCCCACTACTTTATGAGCCATTGATACCAGGAACGTGTGCGATAGGAATATCGATTTGACTGGTGGCATGCCTGGCGGTTCAGCATAGTCATCCTGGGGGGGGGGGGCTGCGCTGATAATCATTCAGCACAGACCCCCCCCCCCCCTTCAGAGAAGCAGCCAATCGGCTCTCTCTGGCAGATGTGAGTGAGGAAAAGCCGATCAGCGTCTCTTCCTGTTTACACTGTGATCAGCTGTGATTGGACACAGTCGCTCACGTGGTAAAAAGTCTCCATCAGATCGTGTTGCGGTGCGTCAGACTGACACACAGCAACAATGATCACCACGATACGCGCGCCCCCCTCCAAGGGGCGCGCAGCAGCTTGATATCCTGGTGACATCATAAGACTTCCAGTCAAGGTATAGAAACCACTTTGCCGCCGTCATTTTGTTATATGGGCGGGCGGCAAGTGGTTAAAACATTACAGCGCCCTGCCTCAGTTCTACTCTCAAGAACCCTGATGCTAGGTGGAGGTAATTTTTTTATAATAAAAAAAAAAGGGAATTTTAAAAAGCAGGATGGTGGGACCCTTATAATGAGCATCGCAGGTGTGTCCCAGGAACTCATCACAGAGACAGAAGTGAATATCAGCGAGATTATCTCCCCAACATCTACCAATATCAGAAATATCAGTTTTGAGATTCACTCAATACTAATCATTTTATCAGCACACATCATTAAAATCCTTCTTTTTACAGATTTTAGCATCGAAAAAGGAGCTCAGCCATCAAATTCAACCCCCAGGGGTGACTGTGGTTGAAATTGCCCCAGTATAGGACATAAAGTACCAAGGGTTGGCCAATTTGTTTCCCGGCTTTAAAACATTCAAACATTACCTATTAATAATGATAACAAATGTATATTATTCGTTTTAGGAGAAGCACCCAGTCCTCTCTGTTGAATGTCATTATTGGTTTTGCCATTACATAATCATTCGGTGCGGCTTTGCGCAGATTAAAACTCTATAACCACAAAGAGCCTCCTCCTGTACGAAAAATCTCCTTTCTCCGTCTGCACACCATTTCCCCTTGTGCTTTGTACAGTAACAGAGATATAACATTAATATTGACCTTGGATGTATTTATAGATTTTATAATTAAATCGCCTCTAAAAGGTCTTCCATCTTGTTTTAAGTGGACTAATCATAAATATGAACAGTGGCTTGAAAACACATTCCTACCCCTTGAAATTTTCCACATTTACAACCAAAAAACATAAATGTATTTTATTGGGATTTTATGTGATAGATCAACACAAAGCGGCACATAAATTGTGAAGTGGAAGGAAAATGATAAAAAAATAAAAAATAATCAATTTTTTTTTACAAATAAATATCTGAAAAGTGTGGCGTGCATTTGTATTCAGCCCCCTTTACTCTGATACCCCTAACTAAAATCTAGTGGAACCTATTGCCTTCAGAAGTCACCTAATTAGTAAATAGAGTCCACCTGTGTGTAATTTAATCTCAGTATAAATACAGCTGTTCCGTGAAGCCCTCAGAGGTTTGTTAGAGAACATTAGTGAACAAACAACATCATGAAGACCAAGGAACACACCAGACAGGTCAGGGATAAGGTTGTGGAGAAGTTTAAAGCATGGTTAGGTTATAAAAAAAAATATCCCGAGCTTTGAACATCTTACGGAGCTCTGTTCAATCCATCATCCATAAATGGAAAGAATATGGCACAACTGCAAACCTACCAAGACATGGCTGTCCACCTAAACTGACAGGCCCGGGGAAAGGAGAGCATTCATCAGAGAAGCAGCCAAGAGGTCCATGGTGATGCTGGAGGAGCTTCAGAGATCCACAGCTCAGACGGGAGAATATTTCCAAAGGACAATTACTGTATTAGTCGTGTGATGCACAAATCTGCCCTTTATAGAAGAGTGGCAAGAAGAAATACATTGTTGAAAGAAAGCCATAAGAAGTTCTGTTTGCAGTTTGTGAGAAGCCATGTGGGGGACACAGCAAACATGTGGAAGAAGGTGCTCTGGTCAGATGAGACCAAAATTGTACTTTTTGGCCTAAAAGCAAAACGCTATGTATGGCAGAAAACTAACACTACACACACCCTGAACACACCATCCCCACTGTGAAACATGGTGGCGGCAGCATTATGTTGTGGGGATGCTTTTCTTCAGCAGGGACAGGGGAGCTGGTCAGAGTTGATGGGAAGATGGATGAAGCCAAATACAGGGCAATCTTAGAAGAAAACCTGTTATGCCCTGCACACACGGTCGGACATTCCGATGACAAAATCCGTCTGATTTTTTCAAACGGATTTTGGCCCAAACTTCTCTTGCATACACACAGTCGCACAAAGTTGTCGGAAAATCTGATCGTTCAGAACTATGTGACGTAAACCACGTACGATGGGACTATAAAGAGGCCAGTAGGCAATAGCTTTCGTCTTGTAATATATTCTGAGCATGCGTGGCACTTTGTGCATCAGAATTGTATACACACGATCGGAATTTAAACGATCAGATTTTGTTGTCGGAAAATTTTCCATCCAGATCTCAGACTTTGTGTGTCAGAAATTGCGAGGGAAAAGCCGGATGGAGCCCACACACGATCGGAATTTCTGACAACACAGTCCGATCGCACATTTTCCGTTGGAAAGTCCGACCGTGTGTACAGGGCATTAGAGTCTGCAAAAGACTTAAGACTGAGGTGAAGGTTCACCTTCCAGCAGGAAATGACCCTAAACATACAGCCAGAGCTACAATGGAATGGTTTAGATCAAAGCATATTCATGGGTTAGCCTTTGTACACACGGTCGGACACTTTCCGACAACAAAATCCGTCGGTTTTTGTCTGAAACTGGTGTTGCATACACACGGTCGGACAAAGTTGTCGGAAAATCCGATCATTCGTAACGTGATGACGTTATTTTGTTACGACGGGACTACATTCTGGCTAGTAGCCAATAGCTTTGGTCTGGGAATTTGATCTGAGCATGCGTGGTACTTTGTCCGATCGGAATTCTCTACAAACGATCGGACAATGTCCGATCGGATCATGTTGTCAGAAAATTTTATAGCCCAGCTCTAAAACTTTGTCGGTTGGATATTTAGACGGAAACAGTCTGATGGAGCCCACACACGGTCGGATTATCCGACAACATGGTCCGATCGGACATTTTCCGTCGGAATGTCCGACCGTGTGTACAAGGGCTTAGAATGGCCCAGTGAAAGTGCAGACCTAAATCCAATTGAGAATCTGTGGCAAGACTTGAAAATTGCTGTTCACAGACGCTCTCCATCCAATCTTAGGCCGCGTACACATGCAGGGACTGTTCGCTCAACTTTGTCCGCTGAACAGTGTTTCGGCGGACAGTCCGCTCGTGTGTGGGCTTTCAGCGGACAGTTTCAGCGGACAGTCTGACGAACAAAGTTTTTCGGAAATTCCGAAAAACTGTCCGCTGAAACTTGGTTTGAGCGGACAGTCCGCCCGTGTGTAGGCTTGTTCGTCAAACTAAGTCTCGCGCATGCTCAGAAAGAATTTACACGCCGAAGGTTGCATTGCAGTGTATAGGACGTCGTTTTCTAGTCCCGTCGTACGTGCCGTTCACGTCATCGCGCACGGTTTCAGCGGACTGTTCGTTCGTCGTGTGTGGGCAAGTCCGTCCATGCTAATTTTGAGCGGACTGTCCGCTGAAACTGTTTGACGGACAAAGTTGAGCGAACAGTCCCCGCGTGTGTACGCGGCCTTACAGAGCTTGAGTTTCTTTGCAAGGAAAATGGGCAAAATTTTTTCTTTCTAGATGTGCAAAGAAAGACATCCCCAAAAAGACTGTAATAACAGCTGTAATTGCAGTGACAGGAGGTTCTACAAAGTATTGATTCAGGGGAGCTGAATACAAATGTACCCCACACTTTTCACATATTTATTTGTAAAAAAAATTGAAAACCATTTATCATTTTCCTTCCACTTCACAATTATGTGCCACTTTGTGTTGGTCTATCACATAAAATACATTTACGTTTTTGGTTGTAACATGACAAAATGTGGAAAATGTCAAGGGGTATGAATACTTTTTCAAGGCACTGTAGATCACCCATTTCCTCCATGAGCCCAACCCCACCACAGGCTGCGATTGATTGGGGATGGAAGGTATTGGAAGATCGGTGAACACCTATTTACTGATCTCTCCTACATTGAATACGCCCGGAAGCTCTCAGCAATAAAATACTTTAAAAAGAGAAAATTAAGATATATAGAAAAAAGAAAATATAGTCACCCAATCCATTGGCGCAGTCATTGAACTCCATGCAGTACACAGATCTGTCTATTCCGTAAGGACCCATTAGTGTCCTGTAGAAGACAAAAGCCAGAAATTCAACGTGGTGAGCGGATAGTTCCTTTAAGTCATGTATATAGAAGTCATAGAAGAGTATGAATTCATCAGACAATGGCTCTTCTAGCCTTGTTCTCCATAATTCCTTTCCTACACATTCCAAAATTCCTTTGCTGTACATTTCTGCTCATATAGCTGAGCCAAGGGCTGTGCCGCCTCTGCCTTGGTAGGAAAGTTTGTATCTGACATTAAAGTGTACCTGTGGGGGTTTTTTATTTTACATCCCTAGTTACTAATCCAGTGTGAAGGTATCTGGAGGCTCCTGCTATGAATAGCATGGAAGGATAAAAAATAACAGTTTGCTTTACATTCCACAATAAGTAACAAATAACGGTTACAATGTAGAAGTTTGGATAGAGTCAGTTATATTTTTTGCTGCCTGTGCCCCGATGGGGGGGATTTCCTCTCACTTCCTGTCCTGGTGACACAACAGGAAATTATGTTTGCTCTGTACTGTGTCTTGTTATTATTTGAGCCTCATGCCCACAGGCGCATGAGGCCGTATAATGTAAATTGCGGGTATATTTCGGTGCTCGAGATCTACAGTTGTTGCATACAACTGACCATAAGGGCCAGTTCACACCATAGAAATGCAGTCCGGGGTGCGCTCCAGGTGCTTTTCTGCATGTGCATTTTTTGCGCGTTTTTAATGCAGCCCAGTGCTTTTTTACCCCCCTCTTTTTTTTAGGGTCAGTTCACACCACATGCAGTCCAGTGTGTTTTTTTCTTCATCAAAAACGCATAGAAAGTCGGTTAAATGGTTTTCATTGGCAGGGTTCACACCTGTGTTTGCAGTTCCAGAAAAAAAGTAGAACCTGCTGCATTTTTCCTGCACTGGACTGTACTGGAATGCTGTAAAAAAGCATCAAAAACTCACGGAAACGCAAAAGAACGCACCTAAACGCACCAAAAACGCACTGCAACAAACATCCTTATTTAAGGTTAAGGGTCAGTTCACACCATAGAAATGCAGTCTGGATGTGCTTGGGATGCTTTTTTGCATGCACGTTTTTGATGCGTTCCAGTGTGTTTTTGATGCGTTTTTGGTGCGTTTTTGAAGCAGTCCAGTGCATTCCCCCCCCCCTTTTTTTCCCTTAACCTTAAATAAGAACATGGGTGTTCCAGTGCATTTTTGGTGCGTTTAGGTATGTTGTGGTGTGTTCCCGTGAGCTTTTGATGCTTTTTACAGCGTTCCAAGTACAGTCCAGTGCAGGAAAAATGCAACCTGTTTTACTCTTTTTTCTGGAACTGGAACACACTGGAACTGCAAGCACTGGTGTGAACTATGCCATTGAAAACCATATAATCTACTTTCTATGCCTTTTTAATGCAGAAAAAAATGCACTGGACTGCATGTGGTGTGAACCAGCCCTAAGAAAAAAAGAGGGGGAAAAAAAGCACTGGGCTGCATTAAAAACGCACATGCAGAAAGGCACCTGGAACACATACAGTCTGCGTTTTTTTTGTGAACTGGCCCTTAAGGTTAAGGGAAAAAAAGGGGGGGGGGGAGGGGAATGCACTGGACTGCATCAAAAACGCATTGGAACACATCAAAAACACGCATGCAAAAAAGCATCTGGAGCGCACCCGGACTGCGTTTCTATGGTGTGAACTGACCCTAATAGTAAATGGCCTGTATGCGTAAAGCTTGTGTCCTGCTTATCTGCTGGTACGCACATACGCAAGCGTTCTTTTACACAAGTAGCAGTGAAAAGCAGATTTCGGCTCATTCACTATTATGGTCAGCTATATACAGCAACTGTTTGCCGGATTTGGAAATACACCCTCAATTTACGATATACAACTTTAAGTGATATAATTGAAAGTAAGAAATAAAGGAAAAACATCTTTATTCATTTTGGCGTAAGAAAGGGTTATAACCCCTGTTAGCCTTTTTTGACCCTTTGTGTCCCATTGGGGAGATTCCCCTTCACTTCCTGTTCCATAGCCAAAACAGGAAGTAAGAGGAAATCTCTCCAAAGTTAGGAAAGCCCCCTGAGTGTCACCAGAACTAGTCTCTAAATTGCAGTGGCGGCTGGTGGTAATCTTGTTTGAGGGGGCGGCAAACAACTGAACCCCCCCTCGCAGCAACTCAAACCCTCCTGACCACCCCCCCTGCTGTCTGCTGGCGGCAGCGGCGGGCATTCCAAAACCAGCGGTGGGGTTCGGGCATTCGAGGAGCAGCAGCAAGGACCGGGCATCCAGGCATGAGCCAGCGGCTCTTCTCCTCCTCACTTCTGCCGTGCGTCTCCTCCCCTCCTCTTAGGCATCCAATAGGATCGCCTGTCCTTTCAGCCAATCGTGTGACAGGTATCAGACCCGCTTCCTGATTGGCTGGGAGGAGGATCAGTGTTGCAACCGTGAATAATACATTTTGCTGTTGTAACACACCTGGGTGGGCTCCAGGTCGCACTCTCTGGACGATAGACGCATGAATAGGAGGTGGCACAGCGGCCATGGATAGATTCGTGCTATGCATGAATCTATCCATTGCATATAGGGGGTGGCCTGGAGAGAGGGGGCGGCGCCCCTAAAGGATGGTTTCCCCTGCTCCATTGGAAGATTTCCCCCCAGTTCCTGTTCTGGTGACAACTTAAAATTTGGGATTTTATTTTAATGGTAAACAGGACAAATAGAGAAGGTGACTCCCCCCAGGGGCACAAACAGCAATAAAAACCTGGCAGGGGTTTTATCCCCTCTCTACTCTGTCTATACCTTAAAAAAAAAAAAAAAAACTTTGCCTTTAGTTATACTGGAAGGTCTTGTGGGGAAAGATTAATTACAGGTATTTTTATAGCATCAATGAAGGGGCTGCCCTATGCATGTGAACCAATACTAATATCGTGGGTGCTACTCAAAGCTCCGACACGTCCTCTACTATAATCAACCACTGGGAGTGCAGGCAAGGATGGAGCTCGTCCCAATTCCTAATATTGATACAAGGGGGAAAGAAGGTCCTATAAGCTGCACATCACTACAAGACTCTGTGTGTGAAACAGCCTCAGCCCAGGCTCCAACCAGGCCACAACGCCCAACGCGTTTTGTCCCGCCCTGAAGCTTAGTCGTGGGAGGTCATGGGAGCAGGGAGAAAAACCTGTTGGAGAAAGCGGGTCTTGTAGTGATCTGCGAATTATAGGACCTTCTACCCAGGGTCTTGTAGTGATGTGTGGATTATAAGACCTTTTTTTACTCCGTGCCTTATGCATGTAGTGTGAAAACATGCACAAAAACGCATTTGCTGGATGTGAACCTGCAGTCTGATTTTGATTAAAAAAAAAACATTTTAACAACCTTTGTTGCAGATTCCTACTTTTTGTTATTCCGAAGAAATAGCTGTTTGTCTGTGTCCATGTGGAAAGCGAATCTGTTTTTTTAATTATCAATTAGCTGCTGCACCTATAGGGCTCTAATGAGGAAAGTGGCAGGGTCTGCATCCCTTTAGCCATGACTTCCTATTTGGAGTAGACATGTGCGGTTAGTTTTGTTCTGAATCTAAATTTGGACAGGTTTTTCGTTATTTGGAAATTCAGATGTATGAAAATAGTAACGAATTTAAATGAATCCAAAATTACGAAATTACATTTCGGATGAAATTCGATTCCAATTCATATAGCCATTTTGAATCAAATTTAAATTGTATTTAAATTCTGAAAAGAATAGAAAAAAAAAGGAATAGAAGAAAAGAGAATAAAATAGAATAGAAAAGAGTAGAATAGAGTAAGAAATCCCCCCTCCCCCCAAATCGGGGCACAGAATAGAAAATAAAAGGTATAGAATAGAATAGAAAATAAAAGAATTAGAAAAGAATAGAAACAATTGAATACAAAATAAAGGTATAGAATAGAAAATAAAGGTATGGAATAGGACATAAAGGAATAGTATAGAATATAATAAAATAGAATATAACCATCTTCTGAAATTCGAATTTCAAATAGAATGAGTTTGAAAAGAATAGAAAAAAAAAGAATAGAATAGAAAAAACACAATAGAATATACTAGAATAAAATAGAAAGAATATAACCTTCTTTGAATAAATTCAAATGGAATCAATTTTAATTTGAATAGAAAAGAATAGAACAACAATAGAATAAATAGAAATAATATAACCATTTCCCCAAATTTGAATAGAATAAATTAGAATTGGAATAGAAAAGAAAAGAACAAATTGGAATATAGAATAGAAAATAAAATAAAATATTAGAATATAACCTTCTTCAAAAAATTCTAATTTCCAACAGAATAAATTTGAATTCAAATGGAATAAATTAGAATTTGAATAGAATAGAAAAGAATATAAAAACAATAGAATAGAATAGAACCATTGGCCAAAATTTGAATAGAAAGTAAAATAATAAATTCAAATAGAATAGAAAAGAAAAGAAAATAATAACATAGAATAGAACATAATAAAACAGAATAGAAAATAATAGAATATAACCATCTTCCGACATTCAGATTTAAAATAGAATACATTTGAATAGAAAATAAAATAATAGAATAGAATAAAATTAATTTAACAATATAACCATCTTCCTAAATTCAAATTTAAAATAGAATACATTTGAATAGAATTGAAAATAATAGAATATAATAGAAAAGAAAAGAATATAATTGAAAATAAAGGAATAGAAAAGATTAGAATAGAACAAACAATAGGATCAAATGGAATAGAAAGAATATAACTCTCTTTCAAAATTCAAATAGAATACATTTGAATAGAACAGAATAGAATATAATAGAAAAGAAAAGAAAAGAATACAATATTCAGAATAGAATAAAATGTGATTTAGAATGGAATTTAAATCGATATAAATTTTCCGAATTTGGTTGAACGGAGTTTGAAAATTCGAATCGATTTAAAAAAAAAATTCCGAAAAACGAATGTAACGAATTTAACTAAACAAAATTATAAAAAAAAACAAATCGCAATAAAAAAAATTCTTGTTCTGCATATGTCTATTTGAGAGTATCGCACCAAAAAATTAAATTTGTGTTGCAGGGGATGCCGAAAATCTGACTTGTATCTTAGTTCAGACTTGTGGGAAAATCAGTGAGCCAATCACACAAATGACATTTCTGGGGGGAGGGCCATCTGTCTACAGACCACCTCCATATTGCATGAAAATGACAGCGCTGCAGATTAAAAAGAAAAGGTAATTTTAATCTGTTGTAACAATTGAATTCATTTTTTCCCCTTGAAAGCGGAGTTACCCTTTAACCCACCAGCGTGTCTTCGCAGGGATGGGAGGAAACCCGTCCAAGCACAGGAGAACACACAAACTCCATGCAGCTAGTGTTCCAACCAGGATCTCGATGCTGCAAGGTAGAAGTGCTAACCACTATGCTGTCTTTCTTCTGATCACACTCTGGAGGGGGGGGGGGGAGTTACTAAAACTGGTGCAGCTGTAGCCAATCAGCTTCTAACTTCAGCTTGTTCAATTAAGCTTTGCCAATAAAACCTGGAAGCCGATTGGTTTCTATGCAGAGCTGCACCTGATTTTGCACGCTACAGTTTTAGTAAATAGCCCCCAAAGGGATGCACAACAGGGTCGCTATTCCTGGAGGAGAAATCTCATTTGCCGTGACAAGATCGTTATGCCTTTGCCTTATATATATATATATATATTTTTTTTTTATAATTTTTTTTTTCTGAGCATATACAACCGCTTTAAAGTGGAGTTCCGCTTTAAAAAAAAAAAAAATTAAAAGTCAGCAGCTACAAATACTGAGAAGTGACAACCTAAATTCAGCATTTCTACATACAAATGAATGGAAGAAGAATCCTGTGATAGAGAACAATATTGGAGGTAGAGGGTAGAATTCCTGGGTGATCGATGGGCACTGCCCTTTATTCAATCTCCTTTGTATCAATAGGAATGATTGGGACGGGCTGAGCTGTCTTCATAGAAACCTTGTGAAGGTCATTCCTGGTATTAATGTATGGGGGGGAATAGGGAATAAAATGTGGATACAATGAGGATGGTAATCTGTATGACACGGGGGGTGGATTAGCAGATATAACTGCGGAGATGTAACCTCTGCCTGGATACAGAAAATCCCAAACATCTGCCTAACTCTCACTGATACACCTAGGAGTTCCACGCCGCTATAGAACGCACAATTACCCCCCCACCGCCGCCCCTTACCTGGTGATCATCATTGCCCCTTTACAGAAGACGGACACGGACGGCATCCTTCTAGAGGCAGAGATGGAGTGAGGGACATGGGCACGGTGGCCAAGTGTGGGCACCGTATCAAGGGAACGGGCTCCAGAGGAGGGAGGGGGCAATGGCACCATGTGACAGTTCAGAAAATGATCTGCCTTGTCATGGAGATAGGGAACTGTCACTCACTAGTCGTAAATGGGTCACCGGAGAACCCGGGGCAAACGCCGGATCCTGGAGGGGGTAGTTCCATCCTTGTCTTACATTGTAACACTCAGATGTGGATGGATATTCCAAAAAAAAAAAAATCCTATAGAACACATATACTGTACACTCGCCGGCCACTTTATTAGGTACACCTGTTAGTTAATGAGGTTGAATAAAGACACCAGTCCATCCGGAGCGAGTGTTTGTGTCTACAATTATCACTATTTATTTAAGGTACCCATATAGTGCCATCAATTTACGCAGCACTCCACACTCCCATCAGTCCCTACCCTCAAGGAGCCCACAATCCAAGGTCCCCAATTCATATAATAGGGCCAATTTTGGACAGAAGCCAATTAACATACCAGCATGTCTTTGGAGTGTGGGAGGAAACCGGAGTACCCGGAGGAAACCCACACAGACATAGGGAGAACATGCAAACTCCAGGCAGCTAGTTTTGTGGTTGGGATTTGAACCAGTGACCCTTTTTAATGCTAGGTGAGAGTGCTAACGACTACACCACTGTGCCGCCCCTGTTCAATTGCTTGGTAACACAAATTGCTAATCAGCCAATCACATGGCAGCAACTCAATGCATTTAGGCATCTAGACGGGGTGAAGACGACTTGCTGAAGTTCAAACGGAGCATCAGAATGGCATAGCTCCCAACTGTCCCTGATTTCTAGAGACTGCCCCTGATTTGGAGCAATGTCCCTCTGTCCCTCATTCCTCCTCATTTTGGTCTGATCCATATATAAAATGAACTTTTTATCTATCAGAAAGCATTTCCCAGTGCTAAACCTTTCATCTGATTTCTAAATTGCTGCATTTGTCAATTCCAAAAGCCAATACAAAGGAATAGTAGTGGTAAAAAAAAAAAATGGGTTTAACCAATCTTGTTTTTTTTTGTACAATTCTCCTTTAAGGGGGTGTGGCAAGGGGGTGTGTCCTATGCCTGCATACTTTTGCTGATAGGTGTCCCTCATTCCCATCTCAAAAAGTTGGGCGGTATGGAAAGGGGATTTAAGTGACTGAATGTGGAATGGTTGTTGGTGTCAGACGGGCCGGTCTGAGTATTTCCAAAACTGCTGATCTACTGGGATTTTCACACACAGCCATCTCTCGGGTTTACAGAGAATGGTCAGAAAAGGAGAAAATATCCAGTGAGTGGACGTTGTGTGGAGGAAAATGTCTTGTTGATGTCAAAGGCCAGAGGAGAATGGGCAGACTGGTTTGAGATGATAGAAAGGCAACAGTAACACAAATAACCTCTCGTTACACCCAAGGTATGCAGAATACCACCTCTGAACGCAAAACACATCAAACCTTGAAGCAGATGGGCTACAGCAGCAGAAGACCACATTGGGTGCCACTCCTGTCAGCGAAGAACAGGAAACTGAAGCTATACAGGGTTCACGGACCAGTAGTATGTAAGGCAGGGTTTGGGGTCAGTAGTAGGTAACACAAAGTTTTAGGGTTTTTAGTAGAGAGCAGAGCAGAGGTCAATCATGAGTACTGCAGAGTTTACAAAGTAACATAATCTAATAATTACTGGGACTTGAACATGGAAAGTGCCTGTAAACCCTTTACAACCACTTTGACCTACAGGTAAGTCTAGATTAAGACTTACCTGTAGGTGCAAGAAAAATCTCCCAGACCTAAAAGGTTTAGGAGATATTTGCAGAACTAGCTGCACCGATGTCTACGGTGCATGTGCCATAGACATCGGGCGCAAGCGCACTGAGCGATCATGCTGTTAGTGGCGGCACCATCGCGCATGCGCGGGAGTGACGTTGTCGCGGCTCCGGCCATTCACAGCACCGGAGCCGCGATACCTGGAAGTCACAAAGTCCCATTTACGTCATCACGTTCAAAACAAACGGACTTAGTCCGGTCGTGTGTAGCCAAGTCCTTTTCGTTCAGAAAGTCCATTGGACCTCCCCCAAAAGTCCGTCAGGAAGACCGTCTGACCTAGTCCGTCAAAAAGTCCGGTCGTGTGTAGGCGGCATAAGAGGTAGATCTGAAATGAGGGGAAGCTCTGCTGATTTTATCATCCAATCATGTGCAAGCTAAAATTAATTTTTTTTCCTTGCATGTCCCCCTCGGATCTACAGCAACTGCACTTCCAAGTGCACTTTCAGTGCAAAGTGGAGTTTCCTTTAGTAAATAACCCCCAAGGAGTCATAAATGGAAATTCATCTCCTGAAGGATGTTCTCTCATAGGCCTCCTGATGTCACGTATGGGGGTAGAGGTGCATCAGCTCAGACCTTCTGGTGAGGTGAAAATTAAAATGACTGATTTCCTGACTTACATTAAAAGCGGTTGTATACCCACTTTTTTAATTGTTACCTACAGGTAAGTTTATAATAAGTGCGGTTTAGGAGGTATTCACTTTGCATGCAGCCGCAGTCATCAGCGGCGTATGCGCTGTGAATGCCCGGCTGAAGGTCTGGGAGACGCTGCCGGACCTTGCCAGGAAGAAGACTCCCGCGGGAGTGACGTTATCATGGCTTCCGGCCACTCAGATCGCCAGAGGCGCTAACCCGGAAGACACGCCGAGGGCAAAATATCAGCTATACAGGGACCTCGTTCTAATCTAAGGTTATTTCATAATGAGCTAGTATGCGGTGCAGGGTTTTTTTTTTAGATTATTTTTTTTTTCTGAGGGTATACAACCCCTTTTACATCAAAGCAACAGATGTGGATTGGAAGTTGACCTGGGTCAAGGTAGGTGTTCAAACACTAATGCTGCCCCCTTGTGGTAGACAGTAGAATATTTCCTGTAGGATGTTTGGGGTAATATACCATACCTGGTGATTAGGAAGAACAGCCCCTTCTAGCTTCTCATTGGACAGAGGACTATACGGGAGGGCAGAGGGTGTTTGTGTGGGTTGTGTCTGAGATTACTTTAGAAGGCAATGGCCAGCAATGGTCTCTCTCTTTCTTCTGGAGCCCAGCAAAAATACAGGACCACGAAGGAGGACTTGTGTAACGTATCATCCCCGTTCTTTTATTTTAAATGCTCTGTATTATTCTTTTAATGTTCTATGTTAGTACTTCTATTTTCTTTTTAAATAAATGAGGCTGCATTCACACCCGAGCGTTTTCAGCTCGTAAAACGCTCATCACAAAAGTTCCAAAACGCCCAACAAGCAAAATCCCATTCATTTAAATGGCCCCTGTTCACATCTGAGCGTTCTCTCGCCTGAAGCGCAAAAAAAAGTACATGAGCTTTTTTTTAGGCAGATTACAGGCGTTTTACTGCTTTTTACAACCTTTGGACCTCAAAACGCCTGTACAAAAACGCCAGAAAACGATATGCTCTGGTGTGAATGCAGCCTGAGACCTTTGCTTCTTTGAGCATTGTGTTTATTTTTATAGCTAACATAGTTATTGTATCATCACCATTAATATCGTCAGAGAATTACTAGACTAGCGAACTATAGGAACATAGTTGGTCCGGTTGAAACAAAAAAGACACAAGTCCATCTAGCTCAACAAATAAAAAAAAACCACAACCATACAATCCCATATATACAATCCTATACCCACAGTTGATCCAGAGGAAGGTCAAAAACCCCATCAAAGCATGATAAATGGTAGTATCCAGTTATATTCTGTACATTTAGGAAATAATCCAGGCCTTTTTTTAAAGCAATCCACTGAGCTGGCCAAAACCACCTCTGCAGGGAGTCTATTTTACATTTTCACAGCTCTTACTGTGAAGAAACCTTTCTGTATTTGGAGATGAAATCTTTTTTCCGCTACATGTAAAGAGTGCCCCATTGTTCTCTCTGATGACATTAAAGGGACATTAAAGTTAATAACTCAACACCGTGTTCCCTATATGGACCCTTTATGTATTTATACATGTTTATCATATCCCCCCGTATTCTCCTCTTCAGCTTCTCTAATCTTTCCTCATAGCTGAGTTCCTCCATGCCTCTTATCGGTTTGGTTGCTCTTCTCTGCACTGTCTCCAGTTCCCCGATATCCTTTTTGAGAACTGGTGCCCAAAACTGAACCTCATATTCCAGATGAGATCTTACTAACGATTTGTACAGGGGCAAAATGATATCTCTCTCTCTGGAGTCCATACTTCTCTTAATACAAGAAAGGACTTTGCTGGCTTTGGAAACCGCAGCTTGGCATTGCATGCTATTATTAACCAGTTGCCGACCGCCGCACGACGATGTACGTCGACAGCATGGCACGGGCAGGCATATTGGCGTACATGTACGTCCCTTGCCTCCCGCGGGTCGGGGGCCCGATCGGGCCCCCGCCCGGTGCCTGCGGCGGTCGGTTTTCGTCCGGGAGCGATCCGGGACGAGGGGGCAGCCATTCATTCATGGCCACCCCCACGCGATCGCTCCCGACGAATAGGAATCCCCCGTGACATCACTTCCTCTCCTGTAATGTAAACACAGGAGAGGAAGTGATGTATTCTCTCCTCCGTGTCGGTATTTTTCGTTCCGACACGGAGGAGAGCGGATCGGTGAGTTGCACCAACACTCTACACACACAGTAGAACATGCCAGGCACACTCACACCCCCCCTTTACCCCCCGATCACCCCCCCAATTACCCCTGCCCCCCAGTCACAGTGACACCAATGTCATTTTTTTTTTTTTGCATTGGTGTCATTTGTGACTGTAATAACTGTTAGGGCAGTTAGGGTTAGCCCCCTTTAGTTCTAATGTACCCCCCTAACCCCCCCAATAAAGGTTTAACCCCGTGATCACCCCCCGTCGCCAGTGTCACTAAGGCTGGGTTCACATTGCAGCGGTTTATGAGAACGAATGTGATTCGCACCGCACTGCAGTGCAAATCACATCCGATCTCTGTGCGATTCGAGTTCAGCCATTCGCCGCACCCGCCGCACCCGCCGCAAATTCGCACGGGACCCTTTTTTTGGCCCGCAGCAGAATCGGATCGCATGGGTGTTCACACCATGCGATCCGAGTTTGCAGATCGCACTGCGATATGCGAACTGATCTGGGGGTGTCAGTAACATTTCACTGACACTCCCAGCAGTCCGCATAGGGCAGTGTGAACTGCCGCCGGGAGGCATGCGATGCGGGAACCCGCCGCGGATTCGCGGCGTTTCCGCATCGCTCCAGTGTGAACCCAGCCTAATAAGCGATCATTTTTCTGATCGCCGTATTAGTGTCACAGGTGACGCTAGTTAGGCAGGTAGGTATTTAGGTTCGCCGCAGCTTTTTATAGCGCCAGGGACCCCCATATACTACCGCATAAAGCCCCCTGATTGCCCCCTAGTTAACCCTTTCACCAGTGATCACCATATAACTGTTACAGGTGACGCTGGTTGGTTAGTTATTTTTTTATAGTTTCAGGGCACCCGCCATTTATTACCTAATAAAGGTTTAACCCCCTGATCACCCGGCGGGTGTCATTTGTGACTAATAACTGTTAGGGCAGTTAGGGTTAGCCCCCTTTAGTTCTAAGGTACCCCCCTAACCCCCCCAATAAAGGTTTAACCCCGTGATCACCCCCCGTCGCCAGTGTCACTAAGGCTGGGTTCACATTGCAGCGGTTTATGAGAACGGATGTGATTCGCACCGCACTGCAGTGCAAATCACATCCGATCTCTGTGCGATTCGAGTTCAGCTATACAGATAGTATGGCTGAATTCGTGTCGCACCCGCCGCAAACTCGCACGGGACCCTTTTTTTGGTCCGCAGCAGAATCGGATCGCATGGGTGTTCACACCATGCGATCCAAGTTTGCAGATCGCACTGCGATATGCGAACTGATCTGGGGGTGTCATTAACATTTCACTGACACTCCCAGCAGTTCGCATAGGGCAGTGTGAACTGCCGCCGGGAGGCATGCGATGCGGGAACCCGCCGCGCATTCGTGGCGTTCCCGCATCGCTCCTGTGTGAACCCAGCCTAATAAGCGATCGTTTTTCTGATCGCTGTATTAGTGTCACAGGTGACGCTAGTTAGGCAGGTAGGTATTTAGGTTCGCCGCAGCTTTTTATAGCGCCAGGGACCCCCATATACTACCGCATAAAGCCCCCTGATTGCCCCCTAGTTAACCCTTTCACCAGTGATCACCATATAACTGTTACAGGTGACGCTGGTTGGTTAGTTATTTTTTTATAGTTTCAGGGCACCCGCCATTTATTACCTAGTCTCACTAGTGTACCCCTAAATTTAGGGGTGTCTACTTTCCAAAATGGGGTCATTTGGGGGGGGTTTGTGCCATCTTGGCATTTTATGGCCTTCAAAACTGTAACGCCCTTAGAAAGCCTGAAGGCGGTGCTTGGTTTTCGGGGCCCCGTACGCGGCTAGGCTCCCAAAAAGTCCCACATATGTGGTATCCCCGTACTCAGGAGAAGCAGCAGAATTTATTTTGGGGTGTCATTTCACATATGCCCATGGCATGCATGAGCAATATATCATTTAGTGACAACTTTGTGAAAAAAAAAAAAAAAAAAAAAAAGTTTGTAATTTTCCCGCAACTTGTGGCAAAATATAAAATATTCCATGAACTCAACATGCCTCTCAGCAAATAGCTTGGGGTGTCTACTTTCTAAAATGGGGTCATTTGTGGGGGTTTTGTGCCATCTTGGCATTTTATGGCCTTCAAAACTGTAATAGGTAGTGAGAAGTGAACTCAAAAATTTACGCCCTTAGAAAGCCTGAAGGCGGTGCTTGGTTTTCGGGGCCCTGTACGCGGCTAGGCTCCCAAAAAGTCCCACATATGTGGTATCCCCGTACTCAGGAGAAGCAGCAGAATTTATTTTGGGGTGTCATTTCACATATGCCCATAGCATGTGTGAGCAATATATCATTTAGTGACAACTTTGTGTAAAAAAAAAAAAAAAAATTTTTTTTTTGTCATTATTCAATCGCTTGAGGCAAAAAAATAAAATATTCAATGGGCTCAACATGCCTCTTATCAATTTCCTTAGGGGGTCTACTTTCCAAAATGAGGTCATTTGGGGGGGTTTTGTACTGCCCTGCCAATTTACCGTAGCACCTCAAGAAATGAGATAGGCAGTCGTAAACTAAAAGCTGTGTAAATTCCAGAAAACGTACCTTAGTTTGTAGATGTGACAACTTTTGCGCAAACCAATAAATATACAATTATTGACTTTTTTTTTACCAAAGACATGTGGCTGAATACATTTTGGCCTAAATGTATGACTAAAATTGAGTTTATTGGATTTTTCTAATAACAAAAAGTAGAAAATATCATTTTTTTTCAAAATTTGCGGTCTTTTTACGTTTATATCGCAAAAAATAAAAATCGCAGAGGCAATCAAATACCATCAAAAGAAAGCTCTATTTGTGGGAAGAAAAGGACGCAAATTTTGTTTGGGTACAACATTGCATGACCGCGCAATTACCAGTTAAAGCAGCGCAGTGCCAAAGTGTAAAAAGACCTCATTTACCAGCAAAATGGTCCGGTCTGAAAGTGGTTAAAATGATTGAGCAGATTTTTTTTTAAAATAACAAACATGTCATACTTACCTGCTCTGTGCAAGGGTTTTGATCCTCCTCTTCTGGGGTCCACTGGCATCGCTCCTGGCTCCTCCTCTGCTGGAGCTGAAGGTTCAGGCAAGTAAAGGGGGGGGGGCTCTTGGGGGCAGCTGCACTAGAAAAGGTTTTTCCCCTTAATGCACAGAATGCATTAAGGTACATAGAATGCATTAAGATGAAAAACCTTGTGACTTTACAACTCGTTTAAGCTTATGATCTACCGGAACACCCTGATCTTTCGCCATTATGGATCTCCTCATATTTACTCACCCTAGTATGTATGATGCATGCATATTCTTAGCCAATAAGTCCATAACTTTACATTTATCAACATTAAACCACATTTGCCACATAGTTGCCCAATTAAACAGTGAATTAAGGTTGGCTTGTAAGTTGGAGACATTCTGTAAGGACATTGCTCCACAGCATAGTTTGGTGTCATCTGCAAATACTGAAATGGTATTTTTAATCACAAACTCTATAAAAATATTAAAAAGATAATATATATTTAGGGCCAAAACAACGAATCGATTGATCGACAATGAATCGATTATGAAATTAATCGATTACTATTACTACTTTTACTACTATTTACTGCTATTACTACTATCACTATTCATAATCGATTAATCGGCCAGTAACATAATGGGATTAAAAAAAACTAAAACAAGCCCTTTATAGTACAAAAAGAGCAAATAATCGCTACTGTAAATATTACTATCACAGTTCTACAGTAAAAAAAAAAAAAAAAGAACCCCTTACAGTGGTGATTATCTGCTTTTTTTGTACTATAAAGGGCTACTTTAAGTTTATTTAACCCCATTATGTTACTAAATGTCTTAGGCCTGGTTCACATCTATTTGTTTTTTGGTGCTTTTTGCAGAAACGCACTACAGTACATTTACATGGTTTCTTATGGGACACATTCACATCTGTACTTTTTTCAGCCGCTGCGTATTTGGAAAGGGTCAGGGACTTTTCTTTAATGCAAAACTGTGCTTTTTCCGTTCAATATACTACAACGGAGAAGCTGCAGAAAAGCATGTAATGCGTTTCTGCAGCAATATATGTTTTTTAATCTGCCTAACAGCAAAATTGGCCAAATAAAAAAAAAAAAAAGCAAAAATGCAAATCGCAGCAAAATCACGTGCGCAAAAATCAAAACGCACAGCAAAAGCAAATTGCATAGGTGTGTACCGAGCCTTATGCTGGCCACATGAATCAATTTTCAGATGAGAATATTCAGAATAACTATCTTTGTACATTCGCTGGAACATTCTATTTTTAAAATTAATGTAATTTCTTAACAAAAAACACATACACTGTCTCAAAATTCCTTTCACCGAGAAGTTTTCCATTATTTCACAATTTTCCCATCCCTGTGGTTCAAAATGATTGTCGATTTGACCCCACTAACGATTAGAAAATCAAACGAACGTTCTTAAAATGTTTAAAAACATTCTAAACGTTCTAAAAAATTGTTTTTTAAATTAAAAAAATGTGATCTCTAAACCTAATGAGATTTATCAGATTCACCCTCTAATAGTATATATCTCTTCTAATAGTATATACAGTATTTATCTCCTCTAATAGTATATACAGTATATCACTCCTAATAGTATATACAGTATATCTCTCCTAATAGTATATACAGTATATCTCTCCTCTAATAGTATATACAGTATATCACGCTTCTAACAGTATATACAGTATATCACTCCTCTAATAGTATATACAGTTTATCTCTCCTAATAGTATATACAGTATATCACTCCTCTAATAATATATACAGTATATCACTCCTCTAATAATATATACAGTATATCTCCTCTCTAACAGTATATATAGTATATAGCTCCTCTAACAGTATATATCTCCTCTAATAGTATATAGAGTATATCACTCCTGTAATAGTATATACAGTATATCTCCTATAATAGTATATACAGTATATATCCTCTAATAGTATATAGAGTATATCACTCCTCTAATAGTATATACAGTATATCACTCCTCTAATAGTATATACAGTATATCTCCTCTAATAGTATATACAGTATATCTCCTCTAATAGTATATACAGTATATATCCTCTAATAGTATATACAGTATATCTCCTCTAATAGTATATACAGTATATATCCTCTAATAGTATATACAGTATATCTCTTCTGTCTGTTATTCTCAGAGTGGATTAGATATTTTGCTCTCTAACTATATAGTTGGTTATTTATATTTACCACTGCATAGAGATATTTAAAAATAAATTGTCTTTTTTTTAAACTTTACATATTAAAGCGGAGGTCCACCCTAAAGTGGACCTTCCGCTCATTGGAATCCTCCCCCCCCCCCCCCTCCAGCGCCACAATTGGCACCTTTCAGGGGGGAGGGGGGTGCAGGTACCTGTACAGTACAGGTATCTGCACCCACTTCCGGCATAGCTATCTGCGGAAAGGGGCATAGATTCTGTAGAATCTACGCCCCTTTCCGAAAGTCCCCCGCTGCCTGCTGGGAAACACACAGATCCCAGAGGCAGCGGGTCCATCCTTATTGCGCAGCGCGACTCGCGCATGCGCAGTAGGGAACCGGGAAATGAAGCCGAAAGGCTCCACTTCCTGATTCCCATACCCAAGATGGCGGCGGCAGCACGCGATCGAGAGATCGGCTTCGGGTGCCGACATCGCGGGTGTGCTGGGCGGGTAAGTGTCCTTATTTTAAAAGTCAGCAGCTGCAGTATTTGTAGCTGCTGGCTTTTAAAAAAAAAAAACGGCGGAACTCCCGGCGGACTCCCGCTTTAACTAAATCATACAACTGCACTTTTTTTTTTTAAGGTTATTAACCGATTAATCAAAACAATAATCCGCCAACTAATCGATTATGAAAATAATCGTTAGTTGTAGCCCTATATATATTTATGATTTAAGTAGGGGAAGCGGAAACCACCTCCTATTTCAGTAGAAACTCCGGATTTCTTTTCTGCCAAGAACACCTTTTTACCTCCTTGTTAACAATTTTTCTTACTAATTGCACGTTGACTACCATCCTCAATGTACGATCCTGAGATTAGTATAAGCTCAGGGCTGCAATTATGTAACATTTGTAGGAGGTACATCTTCAGTGACCAGCCAGTGGCTGAAGATTGTAGACTCCAGACCCAAAATCAGACTGAGAGAAGAGGGCGGTAGTGGCCCCCATAGGAGTGGGGACCTTCTGTTGGGGGAGGGGGTGGCAGGAGGTTAGTCTACCATGCATAGTGCATACTTGCAGATTGTGGCTAGAGCTCTGGAGACACAATGTGGATATAGTTATGCCTTTAGGGTGCTTCATATCAGCTGATATTTTGCCTCTGTCTTATCCGTTTTCTCTCTTTTGTCTTTGCTGTCTTTCTCCTCTTTGGCCTCTTTACATTTTTACAGCTGCTGAGAACTGAGCCATGTAAACGCTCTTTGCTTATGGCAGCCCCAGACCACTCAAGAAGACTCCTTGCAGCATCAAGTTGTTCCATCTATTAAACCTACACAAACACTGAATTGGGATTAAAATGTAATGCTTTCAGGTTATATTCTCTGCATTTTGACTGTGAATGCAGAAAATACTTAATTACAGCCACTAGATGGTGCTGTCTATCTTAGTTAATACGTATGCTCCTCAGCTCCACCTAGTGGCCACAATGCAATATTTTATTCACTCTCACAAGTCAAAGGCAGAGAATAGAGCCTGGCTGAAACAATCCCTTTTTCTCCATTTGCACAAAACAAATTGCAGGCATACCCCACTTTTAAGTACACAATGGAGTTTGTTTACTAAAGCTGGAAAGTGCAAAATCACTTCTGCACAGAAACCAATGAGCTTCCAGGTTATATTACCAAAGCTTAATTGAGCAAGCTGGGGTTAGAAGCTCATTGGTTTCTTTGCAGAAGTGAGTCTGATTTTGCACTTTCCAGCTTTAGTAAATAAACCCCATTGTGTACTTAAAAGTGGGGTATGCCTGTACATACGGTTTCAATAGACAGACAGTTATGTCAATCTCTTATAATAACGCTCCTAAGAGTTTAAACTTTGCTAAAATCTCAGTGAAAACGAAGGACATTTCAGCAAAATTTGCCATTTGGTCAACAGGGAATGCAAATCTAAGTTTGTTTTTGGTGCTCTTTAAGGCTTGGGCTTTAAATGGGTTGTGATGTTTAGTGAAACTTCTTTTATCTATCTTGGACCTGTTCTTGTGCTCAAAGGGCCCTTCATGAGGACCTGACATTGGATATTGAGTAGCAGAGGAAGCCTAACCCCAACCTTTCATGCAAATAGACAAAAAAAAAAACATGTTTTTGGTAATTTTTTTTTTTTACTTTTTGGTTGCTCCCAGGAATCGGCAGCATAACTTGGTGGCAGGACATTGCTGTTCTTTTTAATGCAGTACTGGGACTCAGTGGTGGTCCCAGAAAGCTTTAGTGTTGGAAACACCAAATGTGTCTGAGAACCATGGTCCATTGGTCAGCTCAGGGGCTTCTTATTTTGCTTTGGACTGCAACATGGAAGCACTACCTTTTGGACTCCATGGCAATGTATAGCATGGTAGGGCATACAGCTTGGAGACCATAGAAACCATAAGGCATCATGGGATGTCCATATAATTGGAGGCTGGCCAAGAGGAGTGATGTAAAAAGGCATGGCACCATAGAAACCATAAGGCATCATGGGATGTCCATATAATTGGAGGCTGGCCAAGAGGAGTGATGTAAAAAGGCATGGCACCAAAAAGAAAATGTTGGGGGTACAAAAAATGGAATTCACACACTATTAGAGACACCATCTAATAGTACATACAGTTGGTAAGGTTGAATAAAGATGGCAGTCCATCCAGTTCAACCTATGTGGGAGTGTGGGTGCTTGTTAGGTCAATGGCATTTCCTATTTCCCTATATATTTTGTATATTGTATAGTGTGTTCATTAAGATGCCCATCTAACAGTTTTTTGAAATTATCAACACTTCCTGTTGACACCACCGATTGTGAAAGGGAGCTACACATCCTTACCGCTCAGATAACAAGGAAACCCCCTACAACGTTTAACGTTTGAGGTTCTCCTCCAACCTCATTGTGTGGCTCTGTGTCTTTTTAAGCTCCCGGAGACTGAATAGTTTTCCCCCTCTGCTGGAATCACCATTGAGTACTTTGTAAATCACTATCTTATCTCCTCCTTATGCTGTGTACACACGACTGGACTTTCTGGCAGACTAGGCCTGACGGTCTTCCCGACGGACTTTCGGCGGACTTCTGACGTGCTTTCCGAATGAACGGACTTGGCCTCACACCAAAGTCCGACGGATTTGACCGTGATGACGTACGACCGGACTAGAATAAGGAAGCCAATAGCTGCCCTAGTGTCGGTTTTCGTCTGTCGGACTAGCATACAGACAAATTGATTTTTTGACTGGACTTGAGTCCGTTGGAAAGGTTTGAAACATGTTCTAAATCTAAAGTCCGTCTGATTTTTTCGACAGCAAAGGTCCGATGAAGCCCATATATATATATATCTTGTGGCTGTTTCATGGATGCACGCATTCTAACATGTTTGATATCTACAGTATTGATTTGATATCTACAGTATTTATTCAACATTACCTCATCTTATTAGTATTTATTCAACATTACCTCATCTCATTATTTGCCAAGACCCTGAAACTGAGCTGCCCAGACCATACAGCGGTTTAACAGGACAGGTTCCACTCAGAACAGACCCCGCCATGGTCGACCAAAGAAGTTGAATGCACGTGCTCAGCGTCATATCCAGAGGCTTTGGGAAATAGACGTATGACGTGCTGCCATCATTGCTGCAGAGGTTGAAGGGGTGGGGGGGTCAGCCTGTCAGTGCTCAGACCATGCGCCGCACACTGCATCAAATTGGTCTTCTAAAGATGATGCACAAGAAAGCCTGAAAACAGTTTGCTGAAGACAAGCAGACTAAGGACATGGATTACTGGAACCGTTCTGTGGTCTGATGAGACCAAGATAAACATATTTGGTTCAGATGGTGTCAAGTGTGTGCGGCGGCAACCAGATGAGGAGTAAAAAGACAAGCGTGTCTTCCCTACAGTCAAGTTTAGTGGTGGGAGTGTCATGGTCTGGGACTGCATAAGTGCTGCCAGCACTGGGGAGCTACAGTTCATTGACAGAATTCTGAATGCCAACATGTACTGTGACATACTGAAGCAGAGCATGATCCCCTCCCTTCGGAGACTGGGTCGCAGGGCAGTATTCCAACATGATAACGACCCCAAACACACCTCCAAGACGACCACTGCCTTGCTAAAGAAGCTGAGGGTAAAGGTGGCCAAGCATGTCTCCAGACCTAAACCCTATTGAGCATCTGTGGAGCATCCTAAAACGGAAGGTGTAGGAGCGCAAGGTCTCTAAAATCCACCAGTTCCGTGATGTCATTATTGAGAAGGAGAAGAGGACTCCAGTGGAAACTTGTGAAGCTCTGGTGAACTCCATGCCCAAGAGGGTTAAAGCAGTGCTGAAAAATAATGGTGGCCACACAAAACATTGACACTTTGGGCCCAATTTGGACATTTTCTCTTAGGGGTGTACTCACTTTTGTTGCTAGCGGTATAGACATTAAAGACAACTTTACATTGTAGCAAAGTGTCATTTGTTCAGTGTTGTCACATGAAAAGATATAATAAAATATTTATAAAAATGTGAGGGGCGTACTCACTTTTGTGAGATACTGTATAAACCCAATCGCTGAAAGCTCAGAAAATCTTTAACAACTCAAGGTAATGTCAAAAAGACAACTAGTGGCCAAATGTAGTACATTCCAATTTGATCCGCATAGAAAATAGCCAAACATTCAATTTTTTGCCCTGTTCTCACCAAATGGACATACATGCACTTTTACTGGGCAAATTTCTATGCAAACTGGTTATAAATACACCCTTAAATATCCTTTTCAGCATTTATTTAGGGTTTATTATCTACTTTATTATACTATAACGTGAGCCTTGGAGCAGAAGATCCTCTGTCTCCCCTGTGCGCTCACTACTCACACCTTCTCACCTGACGGCACATGGCTGTTTAGGCACTGAGCGCAGTACTGTGGCATAAATGAGGCCGTGTCACATGTTCGCCTATACTGTACATCTTGGTTTTATTTTTGCTTTTTTTTACAAAGCATTAGGAAGCTTTGGAAAGGAAAGAACAAGATGTTTACTATGCCTGTTATATCTTCTATAGACAAAGCACAGCTGCACTTGAGTTGACCCGGAGCTGTGTGTGTGTTAAGGAGCTTACAGACCAATGTCCTCACCGTGGCCACACATGGCCATTCCAGGACATCTAATGGTCCCTCTGCTGCCTATGAACTGCTATAGACTTAGTCCTTGCCACATTGATGTAAGATTCTTCATTTATACAGAGATTTACACTAAGAAATAGGGTTAGCACTACTGCCTTGCAGCACTGGGGTCCCTGGTCCAACTCCTGATCAGCATTCTACCTGCATGGAGGTTGCATGTTCTGCATGTATTCATGTGGGTTTCCTCCCACACTCCAAAAACTGCTGGTAGTATAATTGGCTGATATTTAAATGTTGGTTCTAGTACGATATTCTACTGAGCGTGCCCAAGATAGCTGCCTCACCTTCCGCCCCAACAGCAGATAAAGCATGTTGAGTCCCCAAAATAATAATAATAGAAAAATGTACCAGAGACACATGAGACGTGGCCAGGTCATATCAAAGCAATGGCAGCTGGTAGAGAAATTGGGGATGCAGGAGAAAGGTGTCTTAAAATGGAACTCCGGCTGAAATCAAAAGTTACTCTTGCAGTGGAGCTTCCCGGCATTGCAAAGGTTAAATCCTCATTTTTTAAACAGTGAGTATTGAAACCGCACCCTAGAATTTATTATTTGTGCTAATTGAGCTGCTCCCCAATGGGCTGTAGAACACCTACTATGCAAAAAAGGTTTGGTGATAGTAGGCAGCGCTGTGGTTGTGAATGCAATAAATTGCTATATAGACCAATAAGTGAACAATTGCGATGGTACATGAAAATGACAACATATATGTGAACCACAGCGATTCTAAAAAAAACATAGTCCATATTCTTCAGTGAATATTTCAAACAGAAACTTGATTGTTCAATCAAAATGTGCAGTAATCCTTCACCATTTTGTAAACATCCATCAACACCCAATGTGTTCATATCAAATATCGGCTCACCAGACCGCCATGACCTCTTTAACCAAAAAGAAGGTCACAATGCGCTTATGCTGCCAACCTTGCAGCCTGGAAAGAATTCCCGGACTATTCAACACTGTACTCCCCTCTCACCCTCAGCGGGTACATAAGTTGAGAAAAACAAGGAGGATCCAATAGAGTGATATTTATATTCATTTATTAAAACATAAAAGTATAAAAAAGTGCCTGCTTACATGGTTTAGTGCCGATATCCCGGCACTGGATGATACAGAGTTTGTGGTCGGGTGGATGCCGCGATGTGCCCTGCTCAAGCTAGGAATCGGCTTGCGTTCCACCGCCGCTGGAATGAAAACCGGAAGCTGGGACCCAGAAGTGCCGTGACCAGAAGGCGCCTCGACGTACGTTTCGTATCGCTACGTCATCGGGAAGCGTTACTAAAAGAAGTACAAATCCAATTTTTACTTGAAGGCCTAAAAATGGCTATGGTTAATACATTTTTTTGGTTTCACAACCAATATTATAACCAAGTAAGGGGGGTAGCTATGGGAGCACGCTATGCCCCCAGCGTAGACAATTTAGTGCTCAACAAATGGGAACAGGAGAGCATATACAGAATGAGTGGAAGGGTCTTCTATTTTATAAACGCCATATAGATGACATAATTTTATTATGGGAGGGTCCTCATTCCTTATGATTAAAACAAATCTCTATGGCCTCAAATTCACAGCCAGCTACCACTCTGGAACAATCAGCTATCTAGATCTGGTATTAACAAAAAATCTGATCGAACTGATACTAAAACACACTTCAAAGTAACTGATAGAAATGGCTATGTGCCTATCAAAAGTTGCCACCACCCACAGTGGCTCAAGGCCATTCCTAAAAGCCAAATTATGCAGGTGAGAAGGAACTGCAATGATGTAGAAGATTATAATACCCAATCAGAAGTTATCATAAATTGATTCATTGGTAAGGGTTACAATCCCATAGAATTAAATCATTGTAAAAATATAGTGCTTAAGATGGATAGAGAATCCCTTTTAACTAATACTACCAAAAAACATTTCAGGGCGACATAGGATTCATCACGGGATTCCATCGGCAATATAAGGAAGTGGAAAATATTTTAAAAACCCATTGGCCAACTCTCCTTAAAGCGGTGTTCCAGCTGAATTATTTTTTTTTTTTTAAGTCAGCAGCTGCAAACACTGTAGCTGCTTACTTTTAATAAGGACACTTACCTGTCCAGGGAGACTGCAATGTCACGCCATTCTAACTTAGGGAAACCGGCCTTGCGGCTTCACTGCCGGTTTTCGCATGCGCGAATTGCGCGCCACTTTGTGAATTGCCAGCTTGTCTTCTGGGACACACACATGACCCAGAAGACAACGGGGCACTCGCCACAGAAGAGGATGTCCTTGGCCCAGCTGGATCGGAAGTACTCTTAGTACTTCCAAAAAAGGTAAGTTAGAAACTAAAAAAATGTTTTTTTAAATATACAAAAACGAGGGGTGGAGAGGTGGTCTTTTGTTTAATCGATCACATGATTACAATGTAAACAATTCAGTCATGAATAGCTTCCATTCATGACTGCTTGATTACTATTGTGATGCTGTGATTGGCCCACAGTTATAACATGGTACCTGACACCCTGTACCATGTGATTAGCTGTAGCCAGTCACAGCATGTCAAACGAAAGCAAGCTGTCATGAATGGAAGCTAGTCATGACATTATTACTATTGCTTAATATTATTATTATTATTATAATACAGGATTTATATAGCGCCAACAGTTTGCGCAGCACTTTAAAACATTAAGGCAGACAGTACAATTACAATACAATTCAATACGGGGGGGGGGAATCGGAGAGCCCTGTTCATTAGAGCTTACAACCTAGGAGGGAGGATCAAGTTATACAAAAGGGTAATAGCTGTGGGCGATGAGCTAATGGATAAAATAGTGCAGTTGTTAGATGGAGGCAGGATAGGATTCTCTAAAGAGGAAAGTTTTCAGGGATCGCCGGACAACAAAGGAGTGGCTTTGTAAGAAAGGTCCTGGAGTAGCCAGTCTCCAGATCTCAACCCCATAGAAAACCTTTGGAGGGAGTTGAAAGTCCGTGTTGCCCAACGACAGCCCCAAAACATCACTGCTCTAGAGGAGATCTGCATGGAGGAATGGGCCAACATACCAACAACAGTGTGTGACAACCTTGTGAAGACTTACAGAAAATGTTTGACCTCTGTCATTGGCAACAAAGGATATATAACAAAGTATTGAAATGAATTTTTGATATTGACAAAATATTTATTTTCCACCATAATTTGCAAATAAATTCTTTAAAAAATCAGACAGACAATGTGATTGGATTTGTTTCCACATTTTGCCTCTGATAGTTGAGGTATATATATGATGACAATTACAGGCCTCTCATCTTTTTAAGTGGGAGAACTTGCACAATTGGTGGCTGACTAAATACTTTTTTGCCCCACTATATATATATATATATATATATATATATATATATATATTATATTTTTTTTTTTCCAGGTTTTGAGGGGCAAGGTGTAAGGGGTGCCCACCCCCGGGAGTCAAAATTTAAACCACTGAACATGTAGAACGGCAGCGGAAGTAAATATTCATCCTGGAAGAGAGCTTTTATTTCACAGAAAAGGTTCTTCTAATGCCGCGTACACACGACCGGACTTTTCAAGGGACTAGGTCCGACGGACTTTCGGCAGAGTTCTGACAGAGTTCTGACGGACTTTCCGAATGAACGGACTTGGCCACACACAATCACACCAAAGTCCGACGGATTCGAACGTGATGACGTATGACTGGACTAGAATAATTAAGTTCATAGCCAGTAGCCAATAGCTGCCCTCGCATCGGTTTTTGTCCGTCGGACTAGCATACACACGAGCGGATTTCTCGGTAGGAACTGAGTCCGGCGGAGTTCCGGCGGAAAAATTTGAAACATGTTCCATATCTAAAGTCTGACGGATTTTTTCAAATCAAAAGTCCGCTGCAGCCCACACACAATCGAATGGTCTGCCGGAATCGTTCCGTCGGACCTTTGATGTCGAAAAGTCCGGTCATGTGTACGCGGCAGAAGAGGTCAATGCAAGAACACTTCTTTAATGCTAGGTCTGCTTTATGTTCGGTTTTATACCCACATGGCAGTTTTGCCGAGTTCGTTGGCAGTGCAGTTTTAGAGAAGTCATTCTACTGCCAGCATGACACTGATATTAGTTGTCATTGGTCTGTGCTACAGGGGGGAACTGGCCTAGATGTAGCCATACATCATCATTATATTGTATCCATGGGCTGGGAGCTAATCGGACAGTAGATTGCAGAACCCTGTGACACTGTTAAAGAATACTAAAAATACTGAGACTACATATAGTCTAATAATAGTCATCTTATAAAGAGCCATCTTCTCCCTCTGAGAAAGAGAACCTGTACCCATTTTTACACTCACTACAAGGCCGCATTCACACCTGTGCGTTTTTTGTGCATTTTAGGTGCAATGTGTTAAAAAGTCCTGCTCCTCCATAGAAACAGTACAATGAGTCGCCCGGGGACAGGAAGTGTGTTACTGGCAGGGCCACCAGGTGAAAATAGTCACAGCGCTGGAGCCGTGATACCCAGAAGTCACTCCGGGTATCATAGCGGCGACGGAGGAGGTGGCTGAGGACCGCTGCAGGGGCTTTGATTTCAGGTAAGTAATTCATAATGAGCTAGTATGCTGTGCATTTTATCACCCCTGAGCTTTTATTTTTTTTATTAAATAAATAAAAAAAAGACTGAAAATTAAAAAGAAAAACAGTATTTTTTCATTTCTGCTATAAAGCAACTAATAAAAAATTAAAAAGATCCATTTCTTCATAAACTGAGGCCAAAATGTATTCTGCTGCATGTCTTTGGTAAATAAAATCCCAATAAGTGTATATCGATTATAGATGCTATAACTTTCACACAAACCAAACTATGGCATAAATACTGGAATGAAAAAAAAAAAACTGGAATAAAAAAAAAAAGTTATACTACTAATGGCGGTGATCAGCGACTTATAGTTGGACTGTGCGGCGGACAATCTGACACTAACTGACACTTTGTGGGAACTGAGTAACTGACACTGACATCACCAGTGACTCTAATGCAGTGATCAGTGCTAATAATATACACTGTCACTGTACTAATGACATGGCTAGGAAGGGTTAATATTTAGGGGGCACTCAAAGGGCTAACTGTGTGCCTCACAATGTTTACTGTGTGTACTGTGCACTGCTTTTACTGAACAGTATGCCTGTTTTTACTCCCTGCTTTGCAGTGAGGAAAAAAATGGCACATTGCAACTCTGTAGAGAACCCTGTGTTTACCTACACAGAGCTCTCTTCTGTCATTTGCTCAGCTGATCAGTGGGTTCTGGCCATAAATCATTGGCTGATCGGATTGTGCCGTAGCTGTGGCGGCGGGCACGTGCACCCTTGCCCCCTACCCAGAAATACAGAATCATGTACATGTATGTGATTTGGTGATTTTGGTGCAGTATAGGTGGGGTGGATGGTCCTGAAGTGGTTAAAGTAAAACTAAAGCGTAAACCTTTTTTTTTTGGATACAGTAAATGAGAGTTATAATCCCAATCAGGTATTTTTTTGCCATCTGTGACCCATCAAGGAGGTTTCCCCATACTTCTTGTCCCATAACAGGAATAGGAATTGCCTAGAAATTCCTCCAATCCATCCAAAGTGAGGGAATTCCTAGTTGTCCCTAGAATCAGTAGTGGCCCCATTTGAAAATGTCCCCTCTTTCTCTTTTGAGGACAACCCCAAATTTGGGATTTTCTTTTACTTTTACTTTCATTGATAATGGTCATCAAGACAAATAAAGAGGGTGGATTTCCCAAATGGGAATTCAGATAAATAAAAGAAGACAAATAATAAAAGGCAATAAAAATTGAGGTATTCCAATCCCTCTCCACGCTATCCAAAACAAAAACAAAAAAGAGAAGGTTTGCCTTTAGTTATATATAACTTACTTTAAGTTTTAATGGGTAATGTTACCAGGTAGAGTAAGGTTTTCGAAGGGAACAAAGATGCAACTGGAAGATTCATCTGCAGAGAATAATGTGTGAATCTCAAATTCACTGATTTTGAAGTATGACACCAGCTTTCATGAGGTCAGACGAACTTTGAAGGGAGAATGAGAAGACGAGGCCAAATCCAGTGCCACCCTAATTTTCTCCCAAAATTCTAAAATCTTTACCAAGAGCAGATCAAAATCTGACTGTGGTAGGCAGCCAAGGAAGGCAACACATTTGACAAACAAAAGCCCAGTTAAAAGGAATGCAGAGGTATCATAAAACTTGATAAGCCTGGACTTTTGATGAGTTGCTGTCATAAATGACCAAGTCATAAATGGTCTGAAATGCAGTATAATGTGAAACTGGAATATTGACCTATAGCTGTACATCAACAACTCTCATGAATGTTCCATAATTTTTACTGTAATGCCCCGTACACACGATCGGAAATTCCACCAGCAAAAGTCCGATGTGAGCGTTTGGTCGGAAATTCCAACTGTGTATATGCTCCATCAGACTTTTACTGGCAGAATTTCCACCAGCAAAAGATTCAGATTCTCTATTTTTCCAATGGAAAAAGTTCTGATCGTAAATTCCTATGGTCTGTAGCAATTCCGACGGGCAACATTCCTACGCATGCTCGGAAACAATTTGAAGCATGCTCAGAAGCATTGAACTTAATTTTCTCGGCTCATCGTAGTGTTGTACGTCACTGCGTTCTTGACGGTCGAAAAAGTTCAGAGAACTTGTGTGACCGCGTGTATGCAAGCCAAGCTTGAGCGGAATTCCGTCGGAAAACCATCCAAAATTTTTCCGACGGAAATTCCACTTGTGTGTGTGAGGGGCATAGTAGAGTTATCTTCTAAAAAGTAGTTACAAAAATGTATAAGTAATTATCACTCAGACATCAAACACACCTATGGTACAAGGTCTGGAAGACTAATAATAGACACTCCTAGGAGAAATAGACATATCATATATATATATATATATATATATATATCACATTTGGTATCTGATAAATCATGATTTCATTCTGCTTCTGGTTTATGGATTATGGAACCTTGTCATATGGAAATATAGATGTTTCCAGGAAAAGGTGTCTTGTGAACGCACACTTTTGTTTGTTTCCACGCTATAAGCATAAGACAGCTAATTCATTTAATTGGGCCTATGCACCACAAATGGGCCAAATAAGCTCCTGTACTTTTTTTTGGTATTAGGCATTGCGCATTTTTTTTACCGTACATTATAGCACATTTTAACATGCACAAAAATGCACATCTGCTTGCCGCATTTAGTTGGGGCTTTTGTTCACTTTTTTTCATGCTTTTTTTCTTGTTTTCACACTACAAGCATAGGACAGCCCTTTAATTTCAATGGGCTGCCCTACACACGACAAAGCACCAAAGAAGCTTCTGTACCTCTTTTGGCATTGAGCATTGCACATTTTTTCCCCTGCACATTGTGGCGTGCTTTCACATGCACAAAAACGCACATCTCCTTGCCGTTCTTGGGGTGCCATTTGCAATAAATGGTATTGCAAGTACAGCGCATATTTTCATGAGTTCTATAAACGATCACAAACATGTGCGTGTTTGTTTGCATTCATGGAATGCTTAGATGTGGATGAAGGTTGTTTCTAATGGGCATTCCAGAAAACCTACAACACCCTGCAATAGGGTTCTGCAACACCCTGGCCAAGGGACAAGAGAAAGCCTCTGTGGTAGCAGCTTTGTGCTCTAATTTATAATAATACGGAGTTCTAATAGTAATTTATGAGGGCCATCACTATTGCAACATCAGCTTGGACTTAATTATTATTATAATATAGAATTTATATAGCACCAGCCATTTGCACAGCACTTTACAATATGGAGGCAGACAGTACAATCACAATACAATTCAATACAGGAGGAATCAGATTTTTCAAGGGATCCAAGCTTTGCACTTTACTAAGAACCAATAAACTCCACAAGTTCATTTAACTTTTAAAATGTTGCAATATAATTTCTGTAAATATTTAATGCACAGTTTTTTTCTTTATTAGATGATTTTTTTGAAATCATTAATCTGAATCTCTGAATTTTCTAAGTAAACTTGCACAAATGTAAGCATAAAGTACAGATGTAAAACCGCAAATACAGACTGTATATACACATGTATGGGTAGAAAAACAAGAGGTATCATGAACAACCTACAGCCTATTATTGTGCGCAACTAAACCTACCACACATTGGAGCCACCAGTGCAGAATTCACACAAGTTCACCCTGAGCTGATGAAAATGAGATCAGACCAGGGAAATTTCTTGGTCTCACTAGAGTTTGGGGCTCTCACTCTGTACCCCGTGTATGGGTTTTCATTGATTGGGGCTATAGGAGTGAGAGAGGTTTGAGTCTTGGATGAGATACAAACACCAGTGCTCCTAGTACTGATCTGGGAACTCTAGTATCATACTTGGCACCTTCTGATGTCACACAGAATTCACCAGCTGGACCCTTTGGACATACCAAGGTACTGTGAAAATATGTGGGTGTTACATCTAGGCAACATGCAAATGGACAGAGGAAGAGAAGTTGGTTGGAGGTACACAGTTCTCTTAGGGAAGGATCAACCAACTTGTTTTCACAGATACCCAGTACAGAAATGTCATTGTTGAACCTGATTACAAGGTATTGCCATCATGGCCTAGCCTGCCCCTCAAACCAAGTAGCAGTTTATGTAATTCTTGGGGACAGCTGGCTACTATAGGTAATTTCTGGCAACTATAGTGGTTTGGACAAACCCCTGAGTGACCTAACCAAGAATAAACTGCCTAAGTTGGTGTCTTGGACACGGGAATAGGTCTTCCAGACTTTAAAGGAGGCACTGGCATGTGCCCCTGTAATACAACCCATAGATACTACCCATTGGTTTCTGGTGCACACCAATGCATCTGTCTTGGTTTTGGTGTGCTACAGTGCCAGGTGAATCAGTCAGGAGAGGAATATCATCCCATTTTCTACCTGAGCTTGAAACTAGTAACCAAGGAGGTAGCATACACAAATTAGACAAAACATTATGACCACCCACCTAATATTGGCTATATCCCCCTTTTGCTGCCAAAACAGCTCTGACCCATCAAGGGATGGACACCACTAGACCTCTGAATGTATGCTGTGGTATCTTGCACCAATGTCAGTTGCAGATCTTTTAAGATCTGGCAACTTCCAAAGAGACTTCCCATAGTGAATCCTATTGCCATCTCTTCCCCAGGTGACCCACACACACAGTCATTCACATGAGGTACAAGAAAATGCGATTCATCAGACCAGGCCATCTTCTTCCATTAGTCTATGATCCAGTTTTGATACTCATGCACCCACTGTAGGTTCTTTTGGCTGTCAGCATGGGAACCCTGACCAGTCTGCATCTATGTTCTGTGTATTCTGACACCTTTCTTTTAGAACCAGCATTAAAGTGGTCTTAAGCCCTTCTCTTAAGGTTTCCTTCTGTGTTGTAGCTGCCCGCCCAGACCTCCCTTTTTCTTACCTGAGCTGGATCCGATCCAGTGATGTGCACAAGCACAGCGGCTCAAGAGGCTATCTCTCTCCTCATTGGACAGGTTGATAGCAGCAGGAGCCATTGGCCCCTGCTGCTGTCAATCAAATCCTGTGACACAGCAGTCGGGGGCAGGGCCAAGTCCTGCTGTCTGTGCCAATGGGCGCAGCAGCAGGACTTGGGAGCAAGCCCGCACAGATGCCCCCATGAAAAGCAGCTTTCCGTGGGGGCACCTGATAAGCAGGAGTGTCCTGGAGCAATGGCGAAGGACCCCAGAAGAGAAAGATTTGGCTGCTCTGTGCAAAATCATTGCACAGAGCAGGTAAGTATAGGCATGTTTGTTATTTATTTATTTATTTTAAAGGATGGTTTGCAACCCCTTTGCCTTTTTCAGCAATTTGAGCTCTTCTATTGGATTGGACTACACAGGCCAGTCTTTACTCTTCACAAGAGGGCCTTGGGCCATGTTTTTAGGGAGAACAGGGAGCTACTCCATTGGAAATTCGTTCTCCAGCCCCACAATTTCACTATACAACATAAGAAGGGTCAGTAGACACAGCTATGCTAATAGAGTGTGCTGGCAAAAGTCATTTTGCTTCCAGCATTGCTGTTTCTTCTTGCTGGAGGCCACCATTTTGTTGAAGCCCATAGCAGTCACTTTCTTACTTTCTCCCCCCACCCGGTCTAAAAAACTATAAGTCACTTTGTGCAATTAAAATATGTACATTTCCAGCCTTGATTGTATGTCTTGGCTCAGATAGAGGGGGAGGCTTAAAGAAGCTTCACAGGCTGCCCATGAGGGAAATAAGATAAGACACTAATTATTGTACCTTTAACTCTCTAGTGTCTCCCTGGCAGCAGAGTTTGTCTCATCACCTCTCATGCTTTTCCTTTTACCCTCCCTAATCTGTGTTCTCTCCACACAGTGTCATTCCCGTTGCTTTCTCCCCCCTTCAGGAACAGTAAATCTTAAAGCTTTCCGCTTATCATCCTCCAATGGCTCTGATTTTAGGCCCAGTGCTGAGAATAGGGAGAAACTGAGCATGTGCAGAACAGGATGAGACAGTGCATTACTGGATTGTACACAGTGTAGACACTTAGGTTTACTGCTTTACATAGCTATACCTGAAAAAGGGGCCAGCCTGAAGTGATAGCAGGACTTCATTTTCTGATTAACGTTCCACTTTAAAGTGAAACCCACCTTTACTTAGAAAATTGTAGCACCTTCTAGTGTGCTAGGTTGTTAGAATAGCTGTTAGTGTAAGGAAATTTAAAGAGGAACTGCAGTCTGCTCACATAATTTGTAATAAAACATTCTTGTCATTCTAAAGCTTTCCTCCAACCACTTTGCATATTATTTTATATATATACTGTGATTCTGTACTTGCCAAATATGCTGCAGAACTCTCCCTCTACTGAGTCGGTCTGCAGCCATTTTAACTGTGGGCAGCTGAAGCTGCTGCCTGTTCACTTCCTGGATTGACACAGAGGCACACCTCCAGCTCTGCAGCTCTAATTGGCCCTCTTATGACTAATTCCCCCCCCTCCTGGAAAACTCTCACAAGAGTGAGAGAGAGCTGTGCATGATGTCATAAGCCCAGGTTTTTTTCCAGACAAGAAACAGGAAGGGGGCTGTATAAGGTATTTACTGGCAGAAAAAAAAAATTACTATCCAAAGTTAAAACAACAAGGGCAGAAGATTTAATAGATGGACAGTTGAAAAAAATGACTGAAGTTCTGCTTTAAGTCTGGCTCAGGGCTAAGCCTGAGCTGTGAATCTGGGTCAGGGTTCAGTGACTTAGGGCAGGATGACTGATCCTAACAGCCTCTATGGTGCCTCCCCCTGTTTTCTGGGAGAATGTTCTAAACATAGTGGGTGGAGGCTAGGAGGAGCTGCTTGAAATATTTATGAGGGCCTCAGTCAATCCCCAGTAAAGTGCTGTCAGGGGACAGGCCACCTCATAAATAAGCATCAGTCATACCAGAGAGGGGCAGTTGGGTGGAAAATTGAGATGGAGTGCTGAGGTGGCTGTCGATGGCCCCTGAGGGTGCCCCCTAGTCTGGAAGGGGGGTGACCTTGGACCTGGGCTTGGGTGCTGGAAGGATCCTGCCAAAACACATGGAGGAAGCCCTTCCTGGAGACATGGAAGCAAGGAGAGAGGACAGCAGGAACAGGTCAGCACTATTGGGAGATCCCCTGGGAGTCAGCCTAGTGACAAACGATCAGAAAAAGTCAGATTGGATTTTTTTGTCAGAAAATTTGAGATCCAGCTCTCAAATTTTTTCCGTCGGAATTTACGACGGAAAAAGTCCAATAGAGCCCACACACGATCGGATTTCCCCCACAATATAATCCAATCAGACCTTTTACGTCTGAATTTCCGACCGTGTGTACAAGGCATTAGATTGCCTGTGAAGATTCGGTGTGCCTGGCTGTGCAGGGAGGAGGGGGGGTCTGTGTTTTCTTGCGGCTCTTTAGGGGGTGCGCTACAAAATCTTCAGCAGTAGTGGAAAAGAATATACGAGGGATCTAGGTTTATATGCACGAGTGCCCTTACAGCTGCTTTGTGGGGTTGCTGTGACCCCAGCTCTGCCCCGGCCGTGTCCCTTCATGCTGAACCCCAGTAAACCGTCTTCACCTAGTGCTGGACTTGATCTCAAGTTCAAGTGATAAAAGCTTTAGCCCTTAATCGGATTATGGCTGATTACATGGACGGTTATGGGCGGAAGGCAGAGCGCGGAAGGAAGGCTTGTGGAGGGAGTGGCAGCCGCCTGGCTGATCTGCATGTTTACAGTGAAAGGTTAGAGTCAGCAGACGTCCAGCACACTTCTCCCTTCACCAATCCCGCTGATGAGGCGCAATACCAAAATCCAATCAGTCACGCATTAACTAACTCTCTCATTCATGACACCTTTTAGCTGGCACCCGGCGGATTTGTACGCGGTGCTGAGGCAGCGCTCTGCTAGCTGTTCCTATCTCGGTCCTCCCCGTGAAATAAAAGCGCTAATCTTTTATTTTTTTATTTTTTTCCTGACGTGATTACTTACAGCTGAAGATTAATCAGCTTATATTTTGCCTTCCCTGGTTCTTCCTTTTCCCCTCAACATGCTAATGACATTTATTTTAAAGAAAAATTTAACATTTTCGTTGCAGACCGTATTTTAGACCTAGTGATGTCATCTCTGGGTCTCTGTGCTTCTCTATGTAATGTAGGGAGATAATGGTTGATTGTGGGATGGGATGGGACTGGCAAGGCACTGTACATAGCTTCCTGATAACATCACAGCACCTGCAATCTGTACTCCTCTCATGAAATCTCAGCCCTGATGTAAGCCGTGGGCTGTCTTGGGTTATGCAATATGAATATGCCTTGATGGGTGGATGTCAGTCTGGAGGAGTGGGCGTTCCTAGGAAGGATGACTGTCCCTGGCTCACCCCCATCATTCATTGAATTTCAGTTCTTTCAATCATAGAGGCTTAGCATTATGATATTTACATAACCATTGCCAACAGAAGCAGCCGGTCCATTACGGGCGCAGGGCTGCCGCCCCCCCCTAGTTAGCATTTGGGGCGCCAGACTTCGATTTCTATGAGTTTTTTTTTTTAAGCCACATGATTAGAGCCCTGATCCCACCCACTTGTGACACTAACGAATTAATATTAGCTATTGTTTTCCAGCTTCTCCTCCTGGCCAGATCAAGACATGAGGTGGATTGGATTGGCCAGGAGGAGAAGCCGAAGAAGCCGGGGTGGCCATGGAGGGGCAGAGTGCGGGGGGACCGTGGAGGGGCAGAGTGCGGGGGGACCGTGGAGGGGCAGAGTGCGGGGGGACCGTGGAGGGGCCGAGTGTGGGGACCAAGGAGGGGGCCGAGTGCGGAGGGGGACCAAGGAGGGGGCCGAGTGCGGGGAGGACCGTGGAGGTGCCGAGTGCGGGGAGGACCATGGAGGGGCCGAGTGCAGGGAGGACCGTGGAGGGGCCGAGTGCGGGGAGGACCGTGGAGGGGCTGAGTGTGGACCGGGGGGGGGGGTTTGTCTGCCACCCCCCTAAAAAAGTTTAACACCGGCCGCCACTGATTCCCAAGAGCCAGTCCACTACTACATCAGGGCTGAGCGCTCTTAAGAGGAATACTGTGCTGCAATGTTGTCAGCAAGCTATGTATAGCACCCTGACGGCTCCTCCCAGGATCTGCCTGTATTGCATAGAGAATGACAGAGATAAAGTATATAAAATTGATAGATTTTCATCAAAAATGTAATCAGCCATGATTTGCCTGCATAGAGAAGCATAGAGATCTAGTAATGAAATTATTAGGTCTACAAAAAAAAAAGTATATAAAAATAGGTTTTCAATAAAAATGTCATCAGTCATGATCTGCCTTCATTGCATACAGAAGCACAGAGATTACATCATTAGGTCTAAAATAAGGTGTATAAAAATGGATAGGTTTCATGGAACATTTTATTAACAGGTTGATGGCAGTTGGCAAAACTCCAACCAAATTATTATTATTTTATTTTTTTGTATAGAGCAGGGATTGGCTAGATCTTCCTGTTACTATCTATGGTTATACTAAGGAGATTTTCCCTTAGTTTGTGTTCCAGTGACCACCCTGTGACAAGAGGACAAGGAATGAAGGATTGGGGGTCATGCATAGTAGTACAACACATACATAAGTGCCAACTTTTTACCACTTTACTAGAAAATGTGTTTTTGGTGCATTTGTATCGCCCATCATTCCTGCCCCCCTGAGTTCCTGTCAGTGGGATAGGAAGTGAGGAATAATCTCCTCAGTGACGTCACAAACACAAATAAAAAGCATAGCTTAATTCCATTCTACCAAAACAAAAAAGTAGGGTATTAAATCTAGGTAGTGGGACCGCTTGACACTTGCATGAGTGGCTGCGAAGAACTACTAACTCAAATGCAGAGACCTAAGATTCCTAACTTTGCAGCATCTAATAAAATTTGAAATCATAGTTGGACTGCCCCCTTTTAAACAAAAATAGACCAGAATGGCCACCATCAAGAAGGTCCCTAGTCAAGGAGGTCGCAAGTAAAGGAAATGCCTAGCCTAGGATTTCCCTACACAAGGTGGCCCCTAGCCAAGGAGGTCTCTAGCCAAGGAGATCTCTAGTCAAGGGAGTCTCTAGTCAAGGAATTCCCTAGTCAAGGAGGTCTAAAGTCAAGGAGGTCTAAAGTCAAGGAGGTCCCTAGCCAAGAATGTCCCTAGTCAAGGAGGACTCCAGTCAAAGAAGTCCTAGTCAAGGAAGTACCTAGCCAAGAAGGACCCTAGTGAAAGAGGTCTCTAATCAAAAAGGTCCTAGTCAAGGAGTTCCTGAGTTAAGGAGGTCTCTTGTCAAAGAGGTCCCTAGACAAGGAGGTCTCTAGTCAAAGGGGTCTCTAGTTAAGGATGTCCCCAGTCATAGGAGGTCCCTAGCCAAGGAAATCCTTAGTCAAGGAGGTCTCTGGTCAAAGAGGTCCCTGGTCAAGGAGGTCCCTAGCCATGGAGATCTCTAGTCAGGGAGGTCTGTAATCAATGAGCTCTCAAGTCAAGGAGGTCTCAAGTCAAGGAGGAACTAGCCAAGAAGGTCCCTAGTCAAAGAGGTGCCTAGTCAAAGAGGTCTCAAGTCTAGGAGTTTCCTAGCCAAGGAGATCCCAAGTCAAGGAGGTCTCTAGTCAAGGAGATCCCAAGTCAAGGAGGTCTCTAGTCAAGGAGGTCTCTAGTCAAGGAGGTTCCTAGTCAAGGAGGTCCCTAGTCATAACAAACTTGTATTTCTGCATGGCGTATAAGATGCCCCCTTTCCCTGATCCTACACTGGCATCCGGTGGCTCTTAGTGGCCCCCTCGTACTTCTGTGCGGTAAAAAACAGCTGTTGTACTCACCAGTAGATCAGCGACAGGCCGTCAAATCTCTCCAACTCCTTCCCAGAAGGTTTGAGATAGGACATCTCATCTACAACCCTGGAAGAGCCTAGAGCGTTTCAGAGCGTGAGCTGTAACAGTGAGTCCATGTCTGTTCACTGTGTCCCTTCTTAATTCCGTATCATCTCAGCTCTGCCTGTGCTAATCACACAGGATTTCAGGCACACAGAGCCGGGCCTAATCTCAGATCCACATATGACTTCAACACCCCCCTACCCATTCCTCCATCCTCTGCTCCGAACTTGCCCGTCTCTTGATAGACCAGCTGGCGTCCTGTCCCCTTCTGCCTGCCAATCCACAGACTTGGGGCAATCACTTATGATCGGCTTACACCAGCAAGGGGAGGGTTAATGTGGTCAGAAGCTTTCGTCTGTGCATGCCTTGTGCAGAGTGATTGAACTAAAGCTGAACTCTGGGCAGACATAGAAGACACAAATAATGTAGCTCTCTAACCATTAATACATCATTAAATGTATTTTATAAATACAAGCAGTGTAAGTATCTGAATGTGACTTGGTATCAGTCTGCTGTATAGCGGGGCTGGAGTGTTAGAGAAAGAAGCAGCACAATGAGCAAATCAGTTCATGTGCTGGCAAGAAGCATGGTGATAGGAGGAGAGAGCAGATTGACAGAGGGATGAGCTCATCACTGTGCTGCTTCTCCTTTCACTGTTGAGTCACAAGTTGGGGGTGGGTATAAGATGATCTTGGCTCAGAAAAAGTGGGTTGAATGATGCAGACTGAGGACATCTAGTGACAGAAAAAAAGCACTGCAGGGTAAATCTCTGGAATGGAACTAAATGTTGCAACAAATGCTTTGGACTGTTTTCCCGATACTGACAGTAGTGGACCATACCTGTGTAATGTGTTTTGGTACGGCCTCTTTTAATCTTCGTCAGGTCCAAATGTGGCAAAACAGGAGCAATAGGGAGATAATTGTCACCGCAACAGAAAGTGCTTGAACAAGAACCTTCATGGCAGGATCACCAGATATTATAATGAATGCTACAGATCTAAAAATATTGATAACAATGTTGGCAATACATCAACATGTTAAAGTTGGACTTGGGGCAGATATAAAAGAGATAAATTATGCAGCTCTGTAATCACCAATATAGCATTAATCTTCTTCTTTTTTCTCTTTTTTTTATGCAATCAGTGTAAATACCTTAATCTGGCTTGGTATCAGCCTCACGCAGTTGCAGTCCCTGTACAGCAGAGCTCAGAGTGGGAGAGGAAGAAGCAACACAAGGAGCCAATTCATTCATGTTCTGACAATGAACATGCTGATAGGAGGAGAGAGAGCAGAACGAAGAAGAGATGCAGTAAGCTCATCTCTGCGTTGCTTCTCCTTCACTGTCCAGTCACAAGTTGGAGATGGGTCCATAACAGCTTGGGCTTAGAGGAAGTGGGTTGAATAATGTTGGCTGACATTCAAACCAGAGGATTCAGGACAGCTTTTGGAAAAAAGTACTGCGGGGGACAGCTCCAGATTAAAAGGTGAGTATTGCCGTAAAGGTTGCTCTTTTATAACCTATTAATAAGCTATTGCTTTTTGTTTTACTTTTGACTGGACTTCTGCTTCAAAGGTTATTTGAAATTTTGGTGATGGGGTTTACATCTACTTGAAAGTGAAAACTTAAACTTTGTTAATGAGAAGGAATCCACTTTGGGTCACCTACACACAGGTGCTCTGTAGCTGAGCGAGGCATTGAATATAGTATAGCAGAATCTCTAACCTCTTCCAGTCTAATGAGAACCTCCAAGGCCAAAGATAGCTGACATCCTTCAATATGTGGTGGGTTGTGAGGCATAGTGGGGGCAAAGGTGGTAAAAGTCATTGGGCGCCAGATGCTTCTTGGATGTAAAAGAGGTTTTATTTCTTTGACAGTCCTTTTTATATTTTGCAAGGGAAAGAGGGTTAAGGCCAGGACACCCTTAAGTAGTTGCAATTTCAAATGGCAGACTCTGAGACTTCAACAGGAGGACAGCCGTACAGGGAAAGGCCCCAGCAAGGTGCCTCTTCTGCACGTGTAGGATTGTTGTCTCCTATGGTAACTGTACTGAAACTGTTCCTAACTCAAAGTAACAGTTTTCTCAGCAGTACTACAACTTCTCCTTGTAGTTCTTCAGCCCCTTGAGCTCCCAGTCGATCACTGGACACTCTGATTCACTGACTCTAAATCCTGTGAGCTCCTCAAGGCCTTTGCGGTGGTATCTCCCTCAAGTGTCACCCACACTTCCCTGCTGGGTTCCTAGCTTGGCACTTTGGATACCTTTAAGCTTCACCCCTGCTGACCGGCTCAGCCTCTGAGTCCCTAGCTTGGCACACAAGACTGCTCTGCAAGCATCACCTCCGATGGTTGGGCCCCTGACTTGATCACTGCCTGAAGTTTACCAAATTTCCCAGGAAATTCCCGGGATTTAGACCCTTTTTCAGATTTTATCGTTAACCGGGAAATGTTTTGGGAAATTCAGTTTTTCCAGATTTTTTGCCGCTGTCCACTAGAGTCCCCGCCGGCTGCCATTTTTAAGAAGACCAGAAGAAGAGGTAGGCTGGGTGGGTGGCTACAATAGAAATTGAGCTGCTGTGCCACCCACCCCCACCCCGCTCCACCCTGCTGCCATTCTCTGTGACCTGTTATGGAAAGGGGCTGGGAATGGGCAGCGCCACAGCTCAGTTTCTATTGTAACCATGTGGCCCGCTCCGCCTCTATTTTGTTCCCTCTTGGCCTCTCTTCTGTAATGGTGGTGAAGACACCGCTGCTCTGGCATACCTGATATAAGGAGGGTGTTCTGCTGGGGACACTGGATGTAATGAGGGGCTCTTCTGGGGACATTAGCTTTGTAAGGAGGGACTCTGCTGGGGGCACCTTATGGCATCTAGTAGCAGGTGACACGCTCAGTGGTCCCACTGATTATGGCGAGTTGAATCATTTCATTTTATATTACAATGTAATAATAGTAATAATGCGCTTCAATCATCCCGACACCACAACAAACATGGTGCTGGGATGATTGAAGCGCTAACATCAGGTGTTTGGAGTATCTTTATCTGCTGATTTGTTAAACTCTGGAATACACATTTCTATTGTGGTGTAGGATCTGGGCCTGCTGTCCTTTCATCCCTCTTTCCTTCCTTCTCTCTCCTTCCCTCCCTTTTTTTCGTTTTCTTTCTCCATCTCTTATTCATCCAGACTCTAACCACACCCCCATTTGAACCACACCATATAAGCCACGCCTCATTTTTCTTTGTTTGCTATGTCACACCTACAAATGCATGCCACACCCCCTAATTATAATAAGACTCTGCCTACAGCCAAAAAAGTATCCCTATACATTTTTTTTTTTTTTACAATGTTGTCAACTATGCAAATGAAGTGCAACCCCCGCAGGAGCCATTTGGTAATTTGGGTTCTATGTTCTTCACCTCCACTCCAAAAACAACCTCAGCCCCTCCGACACACCTGGTTGAATGAGTCAGTCATTCATCTTTAATTACATTACAAGACCATGAGTATAGATACCTTTAACTCGGCTTTGAATTAGTAAAATAGACTGTTTATTGGTAAATGAACTCAATGTATTGGTATGGGTTAGAATAAATGGTGGTTTTGGCATAAATAAACACAGAGAAGGGTAGGTTCAGACACAATCTGCTAGACAGTATATTCACTATGTAACTTAGAATAGAGTTCTGTACCACTAGATTAAAACCAACACATAAATCAGCAAAGTCAGCAATAACCAGTTCATAAAAGCATTAACTGCAATGTAATAATAATAATACTATAGTCTTGAGTGCACTCTAGGAGAATGGCTGGGATATGGTGCAGTGTCCCCTGAGAGGTAAAGGACTCTGTGTAGCTGCTTTAAAGGGATAGTCTTTAGTACTAACTCTTCTTCAGCCAGCTAGTTTTGGGGCCGTTGTACCGTTGGTGCATATGCGGATAGTCCTAGTCAAGAAGGCAGCAATAAAGACACTAGATGGCTGTATGGTCAGTGTCTAAAGGGCTCAATCTCTCTAGCAGCAGATAGTAAATCCCCACAGCAGCAGCTCAACGGTCCTAGCAATATTGTAGCTCACCATCAGGTCCCAAAATTAGTCCATTATCTTTTCTGCTCTGCCCTTAGGCTCTGCCTCAAGGTACATGACACACAGTCACCTGACAGCCAGAGCGAGGACTCTTGGACAGCCCTGGCTCAGTAACCACTGATTTTGCGACAGTGGCCACAAGAGTGTGGCAAGGTATGAGTGCCTGTATGATCTTCCGCCAATGGAAAAGGTCCGTAGTAGGTGTGTTACCAGTGTTGGGCTGGATAGCTGGAACAACAGATGGCAGCAGGAGGCAGTTGCTTGGCAGACGGCAGCTGGTTGCAGGTTCAACAGGACTGGCAGCACACAGCAGGTGAAGAACCAGCGGAAGCTAGGGAGTATGCAGAGCAGATGACTAAATGGATGCAAGGTCAGACAAGCCAGGTCAACAACGGATTGGTCAGATACAGGTATAGAGGGCAGGCAGAGAATAGTCAGGATACAGGCAGAGGTTGGCAACACAAGATCAGGCAGAAGAGCAAGAAGTAAGCAGAGTCTAGACGCAAGCCAAGGTCAGGGCAGGTAGAGTTCAAACATGGTCAGGATAAGCCAGGTCAATCACAGAAGTCAGACACAGGAACTTGGACAGCTGCAGATCCGACAACATCCGAATAGTCACGCTATTATATATATGCCACTTGGCGCCAGTATCATTGGCAAATGCGCACACGCCTGTGCATGCACACATGCGTGCCTATATGCTGCAAAATGGGTACCCACAGGACCAAGCCAGTGCATTTGTGTGCACCTCAGAGCTTCAGTTGAACTATGGCCAGCGTGTCCCTACACTCTGGCTGTTATCACTCCCGAAACTCAGCACTTTGCATCCCCCTCAGACCGCCGACATGCAGCAATGATGGTACTTACTGGATGGCGATGTGCACTCTCTGGGCTCCCTCAGAACAAGAGGACCCCGTGTCCTGTATAATGCAGCTCTTTTCCCTCCTCCTGGCAATCTCTCTCTAGGAAATGCCGTACACAAGCTCTTGATTAAAGTAGAGTCTCCCTCCTCTGGACTGGACTACAGTTCCCACAGTGCAGTGCTGCCTGACTCTCCCTGCTCTTGTTGAAATAGCTGTTAACCAGTTCATAGAGAGCAGAGAGAGAGCTACAGCCAATGCTTCTCTCCCTTATTCTTAGCCAAGCACTTGGCTACATGAAAAGCAAGTATTTTACAGCATGAGGGATCAAAAGAACAAAGTCTTTCAAGGGGATCTATAATTTGCCCACACAGTGCAAGGCAACAGAATATCCTCAATGTGGGCATATACTAATCTCCCCTTTGCTGTTCGGACCTTCCTGTCCATGACCCATTAGGGAGGTTTCCCTTCACTTACTGTCTTTAAGACACTATAGGAAGCAGAAGAATTATCAGAAAAATTAGCAGAATTCCCATATTAAACCTTGAGTTCAGTAAGAACCAACTACAGCCACTGCAAGAGTAAATTCTTCTGTACTCTAAGCCCTTATACACACAGTCGGAGATTCTGACGGAATGTTTCCTATCGGACCATTTTGTCGGATATTCCGACTGTGTGTGGTCTGCATCGGACTGTTTCAGTCAGAATATCCGATGGACCAAGTTTTCCAACTTGCCGGTAAAATTTTCCGAAAAAATGCTCCGATCGGACATACTCCGATCATGTGTAGCCTACTCCGACGGACAAAGTGCCACACATGCTCAGATCAAATTCCTAGACCAAAGCTATTGGCTACTAGCCTGAATGTAGTCCCATCGTAATGAAATAATGTCATCACGTTATGTACATTTCCGACAACTGAGTCCGACCGTGTTTATGCAACATCACTTCCGGACCTCTTCCGGAATTAATCCGTCGGAATTAATCCTACGGATTTGGTTGCCGGAATCTCCGACCGTGTGTACGGGGGCTAATGGTTATGCCACATGCTTGGTGGGGATCCTGGAGTCAGTGATCATCGAACACATCTGATGATAGAAAACACCTGCTGGTGATCCTGGAACACACCTCCTATATGTGATTCTGGAACCAGAGCCGGTGCTACCACTAGGCAAACTAGGCAGCCGCCTAGGGCGCACTGCTGCCTAGGGTGCCTGGCCACTGGTGTTCCTCTTCTCTCTGCAGCAAGTAACTAAGTCTCAGCATCAGCAGGCAGACGCTGCCTTATTCGCACATAGTGTCAGAGGTGCATCTGCGGCGGAGGACTATGTCTGTGTCCCGACTCCCAAATGCTTGCAAGCAAGCAAACATTCATTGATGGGCACTGGTGAGGCTACATTCAGTGATGGATTGCTTTGAGGGGTGCTGATGAGGCTGTATTTGATGGGCACTGGTGAGGCTGCATTGATGGGCACTGGCATGCTTCATCGATGGGCGCTGGTCGGCTGCATTTATGGTTGCTGGTGATGCTGAATTTGAAGGGTGCTGGTGATGCTGCATTTGATGGATGATAGTGAGCCTACATTTGACGGGCACTGGTGAGGCTGCATTGATGGGTGCTGGCGAGTTTGCATTTATAGTTACATAGTTAGTAAGGTTGAATAAAGACACCAGTCCACCCAGTTCAACCTGAATGAGTGTCTACAATTGTCCCTATCCCTGAACATTGCACACTCACATCGGTCTCTACCCTCAAGGAGCCCACAATCCAAGGTCCCCATTCATATATTAGGGCCAATTTTTGGACAGAAGCCAATTAACCTACCTGCATATCCTTGGAGTGTGGGAGGAAACTGGAGTATCCGGAGGAATCCCACGCAGGCACAGGGAGAACACATTGACACATTGATGGGCGCTGGTGAAGCTGCATTGATGGGCGCTGGTAGGCTGCATTTGATGGGCGCTGGTAGGCTGCATTTGATGGGCGCTGGTAGGCTGCATTTGATGGGCGCTGGTAGGCTTCACACACACACACATCCCCATTCTGGCTCTGTCAGGAGCAATCATGGGTGCCCAGTGGAACATCGCGGCCACCGGGCAAGTGCATAATTTTCTCAGTGGCGCGGCGGACGCGCGCGCCCCCTATACCACTTAAAGCGGCCTCCATACAGCTACGGCAATTCGAGCAGGGGAGCCATTCAAACGATGGCACGCAGTCAGCAAGTGGTTAAACACATCTGGTTGCAATCTTGAGAGTGATCCTGAAACACAACTTTATCTCTGATATTGGAGCACATCTAATGGTAATGATTATAGAAAACACCTGTTGGTGATCCTGGAAAACATTGGTATCTCATAACAGAACACACTTGATGGTAAAGTTAGAGGGGTTTTCAAACTAGGCGATGGGGGGGGGGGGGGTCCAGAGGTAGAGATAGTCAGCGCAGAACATATTCCAGAGGGTAGTATTGGGGGCATTAGTGGTAGGTTGAATAAAGCACATAAACCCAAGGTCAATATAGTAACAAGTCCTAGTTGCAATCTCAGCATTCCCAATAAGAAGATAGTATGCGACTGGTCTAAACTACCTGGCATGTTCACCAATGCCAGGAGCCTGGCGGACAAGATGGGTGAACTAGAGATACTATTGTACGAGGAGGATTTAGATTTTGTGGGAATTTCAGAGACTTGGTTCAACAGCTCTCCTGATTGGCTGGCAACGATTCAAGGGTGTATCCTTTATTGCAGGGATAGAGAGGGTAAAAAAAAGGGGGAGGGGTATGTTTATATATCGATAATAATGTACAAGTGAATGTGAGAGATTACATCACTAAGGGAGCTAGGGAGGAGGTAGAATCCTTATGGGTAGAGCTTCAAAAGGGATGAAGCTAAGGGGAAAATAATACTGGGAGTATGCTATAGGGAGGAGGGGGAGACGGATCTCCTATCACGATTTGGATTAGCAGTAAGGATGGGAAGTGTTATTATAATTGGGGATTTAAATTATCCATAGACTGGGCAGAGGGAACCATGCATTTGTCTAAGGCTTGCCAGTTCCTAAATGTCTTGCAGGACAATTTCATGGTTCAGATGGTAGACACTCCAACTAGAAATGTGTTACTGGATCTACTAATTACCAACAATACAGACCTGATCACAGATGTGTAAATACAGGGCAATTTAGGAAACAGCGATCACAGGTCAATTGGCTTCAATATAAATCACACCAATAGGAAACATAACGGAAATACAAAGACACTGAATTTCAAAAGAGCCAACTTCCCTAAACTACAAACCTTGCTAGAAGGCATAAATTGGGATAAAATCATAGGAACAAAGAACATGGAGGAGAGATGGGTTTGCTTTAAGAGCATATTAAATAAGGGCATTAGCCAATGCATCCCATTGGGTAATACATTTAAAAGAGCGAACAAAAGTCCTGGAAGGCTTAACTCCAATGTAAAAATGCATATAAAAGCACATCACAGGAAGCACCTCCAACAGGACAGAATTAAAATTAGACTTGGGAAACCTAACATTAATAAATCACTGAGACCAGGTGGCTTGCCCCGAGGGTACTTAGGGAACTCAGTCAAGTAATTGCCAGACCATTGTTCCTAATTTTTACTGACAGTCTACTGACTGGAATGGTACCAGCTGATTGGAGAAAAGCCAATATAACACCAATATTTAACCACATGCCGGCCAGCGCACACCGGCACAATGGCTCGGCAAATGGACGTACAGGTACGTCCCCTTTAAATCGTGGCATTGTGGGCAAGCACGGGACCCGCAGACTCTATGTTGATCGCGTCACAGAGAGACATAACGAGGAGACACCTATGTAAACAAGGTATTTCCCTGTTCTGCCTAGTAACATGACAGATCTACTCCTCCCCATCATCGGGAGTGGTGATCGCTGTCTTATCAGTGGTAGCCAATCCCCCCACAGTTAAAATCACTCCCTAGGACATACTTAACCCCTTGATCACCCCCTAGTGTTTAACCCCTTCCCTGCCAGTGTCATTTACACAGTAATCAGTGCATTTTTATAGCACTGATCGCTGTATATATGACAATGGTCCCAAAATAGTATCAAAAGTGTCCGATGTATCTGCTATAATGTTGCAGTCATGATAAAAATCGCAGATCGCCACCATTACTAATAAAAAAAATTAATAATAAAAATGGCATAAATCTATCCCCTACTTTGTAGACGCTATAACTTTTGTGCAAACCAATCAATATACGCTTACTGCAATTTTTTTTTACCAAAAATATGTAGAAGAATAGATATCAGCCTAAACTGAGAAAGAAATTTGTTTTTGTATATATTTTTTGGGGCTATTTATTATAGCAAAAAGAAAAAAATATTACTCTTTTTTTCAAAATTGCCACTCTTTTGTTTATAGCGCGAAAAAAAAAACGCAGGTTTTGAAAATACCACAAAATGATGAAATACCACCAAATAAAAGCTCTATTTGTGGGGAAAAAAAAAAAAAGTTTGTTCGGGTGCAACGTCGCACGACTGCGCAATTGTAAGTTAAAGTGACGCAGTGCCGTATTGCAAAAAGTGTTCTGGTCAGGAAGGAGGTAAATCTTTTCTGGGGTTTAAGTGGTTAAAAAGGGCCCAAAATACATCCCTGGGAATTACAGACCAGTTAGCCTAACATCAATAGTATGTAAACTCTTGGAGGGGATGATAAGGAACTATATACAAGATTTTAGTAATGAGAACGGCATCATTAGCACAGTAATCAGCATGGATTCATGAAGAATCGTTCTTGCCAAACCAATTTATTAACCTTCTATGAGGAGGCAAGCTGCCATCTAGATAAAGGAAGGCCCATAGATGTGGTGTATCTGGACTTTGCAAAAACATTTGACACAGTTCCCCCTTAAACGTTTATTGTACAAAATAAGGTCCGTTGGACCATAGGGTGAGTACATGTATTGAAAACTGGCTACAAGAGCAAGTTCAGAGGGTGGTGACAAATGGGGAGTACTCGGAATGGTCAGGGGTGGGTAGTGGGGTCTCACAGGGTTCTGTGCTGGGACCAATCCTATTTAATTTGTTCATAAATGAGCTGGAGGATGGGATAAACAGTTCAATCTCTGTATTTGACTACGATACTAAGCTAAGCAGGGCAATAACTTCTCAGCAGGATGTGGAAACCTTGAAAAAAGATCTGAACAAATTAATGGGGTGGGGAACCACATGGCAAATGAGGTTCAATGTAGAAAAATGTAAAATAATGCATTTGGGTGGCAAAAACATGAATGCAATCTATACACTGGGGGGGGGTCCTCTGGGGGAATCTAGGATGGAAAAGGACCTGGGGGTCCTAGTAGATGATAGGCTCAGCAAGGACATGCAATGCCAAGCTGCTGCTAGCAAAGCAAATATTGGCATGCATTAAAAAGGGGATCAACTCCAGAGAAAAAATTATAATTCTCCAGCTCTACAAGACTCTAGTCCAGCCGCACCTGGAGTATGCTGTCCAGTTTTGGGCACCAGTCCTCAAGAATTATGTGCTGAAAAAATGGAGCGAGTACAAAGAAGGGCAAAGCTAATATAAAGGGTCTGGAGGATATTAGTTATTAGGAAAGGTTGTGAGCACTAAACTCATTCTCTCTGGAGAAGAGACGCTTGAGAGGGGATATGAGTTAAAATTTACAAATACCGTACTGGTGACCCCACAATAGGGATAAAACATTGGCGGAAGGGAGTTTAACAAGACTCATACCCACTCATTAAAATTAGAAGAAAAGAGTTAATCTTAAACTATGTAGAGGGTTCTTTACTGTAAGAGCGGCAAGGATGTGGAATTCCCTTCCACAGGCGGTGGTCTCAGCGGGGATCATCGATGGTTTCAAAAAACTGTTACATAAGCACCTGAACGACCACAACATACAGGGTTATACAGTGTAATACTGACATATAATCACACACATAGGTTGGACTTGATGGACTTGTGTCCTTTTTTCAACCTCACCTACTATGTAACTAAGTAACAATGATAGAAAATATCTGCTGGTGATCTCGGAACACACCTGTACGTGATCCTGAAACACACCTGTATGGGATCCTGTCAGAACCCATTAAATCAGACTGAGACAGAAGTACAGTTAAATCACACTTGTTTAATAATAAAAGTAAATGAGAACAAAACGTAGTCAAAATATAGCCAGAGACCAGGAACCGGAACGGATAGTCAGACAAGCCAAACGTCAGGGAGCTGGAGATGAGCATAGTAAAACAGCAAGCAGGATCTGGAGCCAGAAGGGATATCAGCCAAGCAAGTATTTTAACAGGAATGCAGGAGATAGTCTCTGATGTTGACTAAGGCGAAGGCAGAGATCCTCTGGGCTGGACGGCTTAAGTAGGCAGGACTGACGAGCAGGATATCAACTACTGAGTAACTGTGGAGAGATAGGAGCTGGCAATGAGGCCAGCCCTGACAGATCCTGAAACACACCTGCTATGCCACTTACACACGATCGGACTATCCAGCGGACTTACACCAGTGGACCAGAGTCTGCTGGACAATTCGATCGTGTGTGGGCTCCAGCAGACTTTTTATTCCCAAATGTCCGGCGGACTTAGAAATAAGACTTGCTTCAAAATTTAGCGGACAATCCGTTCGTCTGTGTGCTAGTCCGGCAGACTAAAACCGACACTAGGGCAGCTATTGGCTACTGGATATGAACTTCCATATTCTACGTCATCATGTTCGAAACCGCCAGACTTTTGGAGTGATCGTGTGTGGCCAAGTCCGTTCGCTTGAAAGTCCAGCAGACCTCAGCTGCAACAGCAATTTTTAAGTCTTGTTACAGATTCTCGATTGGATTTAGCTCTGGACTTTGACTGGGCCATTCTAACACATGAATATGATTTGATCTAAACCATTCCATTGTAGCTCTGGCTGTATGTTTAAAGACGTTGTCCTGTTGGAAGGTGAACCTCTGCCCCAGTCTCAAGTCCTTTGCAGACTCTTAAACGAGTTTTTTTCTAAGATTGCCCTGTATTTGGCTTCATTCATCTTCCCATTAACTTTGACCATCTTCCCTGTCCCTGATGAAGAAAAGCATCCCCCACAACATAATGCTGACACCACCATGTTTCACGGTGGGGATGGTGTGTTTGGGGTGATGTGTAGTGTTAGTTTTCCGCCATACATAGCGTTTTGCTTTTAGGCCAAAAAGTTAAATTTTGGTCTCATCTGACCACAGCACCTTCTTCCGCATGGTTGCTGTTTCCCCCACATGGCTTCTCGCAAACTGCAAATAGGACTTCTTATGGCTTTATTTTCAAATGTCTTTCTTCTTGCCACTCTTCCATAAAAGCCAGATTTGTGGAGAGCACGACTAATAGTTGTCCTGTGGACAGATTCTCCCACCTGAGCTGTGGATCTCTGCAGCTCCTCCAGCATCACCATGGACCACTTGGCTGCTTCTCTGGTTAATGTTCTCCTTGCCCGGCCTGTCAGTTTAGGTTGATGGCCATGTCTTGGTATGTTTGCAGTTGTACCATACTATTTCCATTGTCAGATGATGGATTGAACAATGCTCCGTGAGATGTTCAAAGCTTGGGATGTTGTTTTATAACCTAACCCTGCTTTAAAATTCTCCACAACTTTATCCCTGACCTATCTGGTGTGTTCCTTGGCCTTTATGATGCTGGTTATTCGCTAACAAACCTCTGAGGGCTTCACAGAACAGCTGTATTTATACTGAGATTGAATTACACACAGGTGGAATCTATTTATTAATTAGGTGACTTCTGAAGGCAGTTGGTTCAATTCAATTTTAGTTAGGGGTATCAGATTAAAGAGGGCTAAATACAAATGCACACCACACTTTTCATATTTATCTGTAAAAGATTTTGAAAACCATTTATCATTTTGCTTGCACTTCACAATTATGTGCCACTTTGTGTTGGCCTATCACATAAAATCTCAATAAAATACATTTACGTAGTAACATGACAAAATGTGAAACAATTCAAGGGGGTATGGAAACTTTTTCAAGGCACTGTATGTGATCCTGAAACGCTCCTGTTGGTGATCCTGGAACACGCCTGTATGTGATCCTGAAAACATCTGGATTGTTTTATAAGTATAAAGTGTGGAGTAGTAGTGTAATTTCTTTGTGAATTGCTTTTACAATGACAATACATCTTCTTCATTTTCTGTTATTTCATACCTCCTAATTTCCTGAGATGGAAACCTATAAGCAAAAGTATGTAGGCATAGGGCACACTCGTGTTACGCCCCCTTAAAAGGAGAATTATAAAAAAATAAAAATAAATAGTTAAACCCAAAAGTGCTTTTTCATACCACATCTTTTCCTTTATATTGGCTTTTGCAAATTTACAAATGCAGCCATTTAGAATTTGGATTAATGGGTTAGTACTGGGACACACTTTTTGAAAGATAAATAGTGCATTTTATATACAACTACTGTATATAGATGAGACCAAAATGAGGGACTAATGAGGAGGAAGGAGGGACAGAGGGACTTTGTTCCAAATCAGGGACAGTTGGGAGCTAGGTTATTGATCCTAGAACACATCTGCTGATGATGCGGGAATACCCTCTCTACAGGCTCACATACAGACTGCTGTAAAAAACGCGGTCAGTTCTAAGATCTTTCTCACAGTCACCAATCATGTTCACACCTGGCTTGGGAATTTAAATATGATACAGGAAGCAAAGTGAGAAGGCTACATGGTGGTCGTATACAACACCTCCCGACCTCACATCTGCTTTAACCTCTTGAATCTCGCACTAGTGCATTGCACACCATTGTGGGGTGCCTGTAGAGTGGCCCTATTCACTGGAATGGGTCCAGTTTGGCAGGTGCACCCACTGAAAGCAACAGGTGATACAATTCCTGCTGTGGCCACCAAGCAAAGAATCGCAGCCAGGGCATGGAGACACCTCTGGCTTCTGTGTCTGCAGTTAAAACATAGAAGAGTAGCAGTTTGGGGGGGGGGGTAAAAGCACAGCTTAATGGCAGGATTTTACTACCTCCCAAATAGCTAGTGTGAACTACCCCTTAATGGGCAGCAAGCATTTATTTCCACTGAATATGAATTTTGAGGTATTGTATTTCCATTGACCCTGAAGTCATTTGTGACGTAAATATTACAGTTTTACATGATAATTCTTCCATATTTGGAATATTGCAGTATTTTTCAGTATGAACACTCCCTCTAGTGGTCATCTGCACATCAAGGAATCCGATTAGCATCCCTGGCTAATGACTGCTAGAGGGTGGTCAGAAGATTCAAATGCCTTTACACTAAACCTGTCCAAGCTTCATAGCATGCATGTTTATGAACTGTGCAGACACCCGTGGTGCTGACTTTATGTTGGGGAAAGAAAACTGATGAGAAACGTGATGAGAAAATTACAAATTTGTAATAGAGTTAATCAGCGTATACTGACACTGTTAAATTAGGTCCGGGCATCGAGACATGACAAAAGGGTTAAAGCTGAACCTAAAAAATGTCCCTTTCAGTGGGGCTATGCCAGCACTGCAAGGGTTAACTGCTCATTCCTGACTGGGGTAATTGGTAAAGCAGATTTACTTACCTGATCCTCCACTCCTGCAGGCTCCCCCATGCTGCTAATCCGATCCCTGCAGTGTTTTCTCCTCCATGACCTAAGGTCCTCCAGCGTCATCAATCCCAGCACTGGACTTGTGGACAAAGAAGAACAGTCCACTGCCAGAGCATGGGAGAGCGCCATCTGCTGGGGAGCAGAGGATGGGGTAAGTAAAAGTGCGTTTCGTCCAAAAGACACACACACACATATAATATTATATTATATTATATTATATATATATATATATATATATTTATATTTATATTATTTATTTTATTTTTTTGGGTTTCCTAGAGTTGAGCTTTAACCACCAGGAGTTTTTACCCCCTTCATGACCAGAGTGTTTTTGCTATTCAGCAATGCGCTACTTTAACTGCCAATTGTGTGGTCATGCAATGCTGTACCCAAATGGAATTTATATTTATTTTGGTGGTATTTGATCACCACTGGGTCTTTTAATTGTTTTCTTTCTTTTTGCTATATAAACAGGGGCCCCTATCCATGTGTCCGGCCCCTTTCAGGATGCATGGATTCCAGTGCAGGGTGGGTGTTTTTAAAAAAAAGCACCCCATTAGAGCCTGAGGCTTTAATAGGCTTCAAATTAGGGTGGACTCGTGGAACAGGGAATGCAAGCGGAGCCCACCCAGGTGTGTAACACTGATCCTCCTCCCTGCCAATCAGTAAGCAGGTTTTGAGACCTTTCATCCTATTGGCTGAAAGGACAGGCGATCCTATTGGATGCCTAGGTGGAGAGGAGGAGACGCACGGCCGCCGAGATGGAGGAGATGCCCACTGGCCGATACCTGCCACCTAGATGGGGTATGACAGGGAGCGGGCGGGGGAGGAAGGGTTGGGGGGTTTGAGGTGCCGCCAGGGGGTGGTTGTTTGCCCCCCCCAAAAAAAAACAGCCGCCTCTGTATATAAACAAAATAATAACAAAACGCTTGTGGTGCAATGCATTGTTAAAAATAATGCATGTTTGTTTGTTTTTTTAACCCTTTTGGTGAGTTGCAAGGCTACTCATTTAATTGGTTTCCTAATATGTGTTAATACATGAAAAAGCGCACATTAACCATTAACACACATATGTTAACAGAACGCATCATGGCGCCAAGGTGCGATTGGTCCCTGATGCATTTCGGAGTAGATTTGAAGGAGATGGTTTCCAGCAAGTGCGTTGGCTGCGCACAGCTCCCTGTTGAGTCTCTCTCTCCCTGACTCTGCACTATACAGGGAACAGATGTTACCATAATCCCCAGTAGCAGAAGAGCAAGGGCACAGCCGCCCTCCAAGGTCTCCGAGTGGTATTATCTCTAGACACAACAAGGGCTCCATGTGACCGAGCGAGGAGGAGGAGCCGCGACTACCGCGTCACCATCCATCACAAAGCCCCATCATGGAAGGATGGAGACCCCTGAATGTGCACACAGACCAGAGTCCCCCCCATTAGTTATTCTGATCTGTGATCCGGTCAGGCAAGAGAATCCTCTACCAATTATTGCCGGATTCCATTATCTCCCGCTGACCACTACACAAGGGGGCACAGCTTAATTCCCAGAGACGGGGAGATTAAACGTCGGCTGGTTTGCAGAACACTGAAGCCCCTTTCACATTCTGTGATTCACACATAATCAATCATGCATTGAGGTATGTTGCATTAGGACATCTTGTTCATTTTGAATACGCTGGCGGCACACCTTAAAGCTGAACTCCGGGCACAAAAACCTTTGTTTAAATAAATGTAAATAGTTAAAATAAATAACAAATTAAAACAATATACATTTTATATTTGTATTAAAAAAAAATAAAAAGGAAAAAATAAAATAAGTAATTTAAATATAAAATAAATATTTAATCATCATATTTAAAAATCCACTTTGTGTGCATCATATACATTCCCAAACCCAGCTGTTGCTTTGTAAAAGTAGCAGCGACATCATCGCTGTGCTGTACATAGCCTATGCACAAAGCTGTGGGAGGGACCCAGCAGGCTCCACCCAGTACAGAAAACTACAGGAGGAGGCGGAGACACGACCAGTCACCCTCCACAAGGACAGGGGGCAGCAGTGAGTGGTCTTAATTACAGGAAGCTCCTGCACAGAGGGAAAATCTCACACTGTATCACTGCACAGATGTGGAAAAAATACACAAAGTACACCAAGATTCAGGAAGAATACACATAATGAATGGATTTAGACAATCTTTACTTAACCCGGAGTTCACTCGATCACTGCATCGCTTGCCGTCAACCACTGGGGCTGGCAAGGGGCCAGCCCCCATCCAAGTCACGGCTTCTGTATCCCCCCCCATCTGCTCCCGAGTCCCGCCAGCCGCTTCTCCTTCCAGCAAATTGGGTCTTAGGACTCCCGACCAATTCCTGATTGGCCAGGAGGAGAAACATGAAGACAGTAGCAAATATTAGACATGTGCAATTAGTTTCGTTCCCAATTCATTTATTTAATTTTTTTTTACTATTATTATACTTTTCATTATTATTAATATTATTTATTAATAGTCATAATAATTAAAAACTATATTAACGAATGATCCGGAAAACTGAAAAAAATACAGCAAATGAAACGAAAATGAAAAAAATATAAGACTCTGCAGTGCAAATGTCTAGCGAATATTAATTTGCTAATGTCAGACTTTTTTTAAGCCAATTAGAGCCTCAGGCTCTAATCATGTGCTTCAAAAAAAAAAAAAAACATTGAAATAAATGCTGCCGGCGAGCTGCATGTAGATTAGGGGCCGGGTACATGGATTAGGAGGGCAGCGCCCCTGTGCCCTGCTGGAGCGGCCGCCACTGATTACTAGTATTAAAAAAATAAAACTCCAGTATAAATAACATAGTTTGTAGATGCTATAACTTCTGCACAAACCAATCAATAAACACTTATTGGGATTTTCCGACCAAAAATATGAATACATATTGGCCTAAATTATGAGGACATTTTTCATTTTTTTAATGGATATTCACCAATACAAAACTCAGGGGAATGTTCACAAATGTCAGGAGTCTAGACAATAAAATGGGGGAACTGGAGCTGCTATTACACGAGGAGGATGTGAATTCATGGGAATAACAAACTTGGTTTGACAGCTCATATGACTGGCTGGCAAACATCCAGATGTATTCCTTGTATACAGGGAGGGTCGGAAAGGGTGAGGTGTGTGTCCATATATCAGGAATGCTCTCCTGGTAGAAGAGCAGAATGACATCAGTGATGAGGCAAGAGGGAGGTGGAGTCCCTATGGGTGAAACTCCAAAGGGTGGAAGTAAGCATGAAATTACTAGTGGGGGGTATGTTACAGGCCCCCTAACCTGAGGGAAGAGGTGGAGTTGCATCTCCTTTTACAGTTAGAAATGGCAGTAAGACAGGGAAATGTCATCATAATGGGGGACTTAAACCATCCTAACATTGACTGGGCGGAAGGGACGGCCCTCAAAGGCCCGCCATTTCTTAAATGTTCTACAGGACAACTTTGTGTTCCTGGAATAGGAGTAATGCATTGCTAGATCTTCTAATGATACGGATCTGATTGAGTATGTGGAAATTTGGGACAACTTGGGAACTGGCGACCACAGAATTATTACATTCCGCATAAATCATAGAAAAAGGGAGGCACGAGGGGAGTACAACAACACTAAATTTCAAAAGAACCAACTTTTCTAAACTGTGCTCATTAATGCAGGATATGAAGTGGGACCAAATCCATGAAGCATTGAACAAAGATCAAAAATGTTTTAGGAATATATTAAATAAATGTATCATCAAGTGCATTTCAAGGGGTAATATAGAAGAACAAAAGTTAAACCTGGGCGGCTGAACCAAAACATAAAATGTCATATGAAGGACAAAAAAAATGGTCTTTAAAAAGTACAAAGCGGAGGGGTCAGTGTCAGCATTCCAACAATACAAAGTATGCAATGTGAGGTGTAAGAACGCAATTAGGGCAGCTAAAAAAAAGACTGAGGGACACATAGCGGAGGAAAATAAAAATAATCCCAAGAAGTTTTTTTTAATACATTAACAGTAAAAAAGGTGAGGGCGGAACAGAAAGGGACGAGGAAGGGAAGGTGGTTACAGATGACAAACAGAAGGCAGCTGTGCTAAATGCTTTCTTCTCCTCAGTCTTCACACAGGAAAAGGAGGGGTATATTGACCACCACAGTATTGTTAGTAATACGCCACAGGATCTACCCTTGTGGCTAACAGAGGCTGGAGTGCGGAAAGGATTAGAGAAGCTTAACTTAAATAAATCACCAGAACCAGATGGCTTACACCCGAGTGTCCTTAAAGAACTCAGTCAGGTTATAGCCAGACCACTATTCCTAATCCTTATGGGCAGCATACTGACAGGATTGATACCAGCTGATTGGCGAAAGGCCCACGTGGTACCAATATTCAAAAAAGGGCAGAGATCTATTCCTGGGAACTATAGGCCTGTCAGTCTAACGTTGGTAGTTCGTAAACTATTTGTGGGGAAGATAAGGGACCATAGCCAAGAATTTGCTGCTGAAAATAGTATAATTAGCAGTGATCAGCGAGTGTTTACGAAAGAAGTGAGCTGCCATCTAGACAAAGGTAGGCCGGTGGATGTGGTATATCTGGATTTTGCAAAAGCATTTGATACATTCCCCCACAAACGCTTATTCTACAAGCTGAGATCTGTAGGCATGGACCATAGGGTAGGGATCTGGATAGAAAACTGGTTATGAGGTTGTGTCCACAGGGTTGTGATAAATAACGTGTACTCAGAACGGTCTAGATTGGTTAATGAGGTAGCCCAAGGCTCTGTCCTTGGACCAGTTCTGTTTAATTTTTCTATAAATGATATAGAGGGTGGGATAAATAGCTTGATCTCAGTGTTTGCTGACTACACAAGAATATGCAGGGCGATAATAACACAGCAGGATATAGAAACTATACAAGAGGACCTGAATAAATTATTGGAATTGACAAATGAAGTTTAACATTGAAAAATATAGGGTAATGTACTTGGGGGTAAAAACAGAGGCGTAGCTTGAAGCTTGTGGGCCCTCATGCAAACGTTGACCTGGGCCCCCTCCCCCCACTACTTCCAACGCGCGTGCAGATACATCCACCGCACACCAAGATACTCAAAGTGGCTTAGGAGTTCTCAGTTCCCAGAGTTCCTCTTTACATCAGATGACAGCGATCACCGCTGGAGAATCAGATGACAGCGATCACCGCTGGAGAATCAGATGACAGGGATCACCGCTGGAGAATCAGAGGACAGGGACCCCTGGCAGGTCACTTGGCAGAGCTCTTTCCCATCCCAGCACTGTATACAGCCCCCCCACACACACACACAGGGCTGAAAGCCCATTCCTTTACACACAGTCTGTCAGTCTTCACAGGGTGTATCTGGCTTTTATGTTGCCCTTCTGACCTGTGAAATTCTCTGGTCGTAATGGCAGTGTAGTTGCAGTAGGCAGATAGATACACCCTGTGCACATCATGGCTAACTGGCTGTTGTAAAGGAATGTGATTTCAGCCCTGCGGAGGAGGAGCAGTATAGAGTGCTGTAATGGGAAAGGAGCTCAGCAGCCGGGCATAACATGCAGGGTGGAGGGGGTGGCATCTGGGAGGGGAAAGCCATGTGACACAAAATCTGGAGTCTGTAGTCCTTCAGGGGCCCCCCGAGGAGGTGTTAAGGCATTTGTTTTAACAATTTCTGAAGGTTTCTCTGTCAGTGTTGGCAGGTGTTGGTTTTTTTTCCCCCCACTTGTCAGGGAAATGGGGTAAGTAGACATCCCCGGGTGGGGGGGGGGGTACAGAGAATCCCAGCTGGTGACTAGAAGACACTGAGCAGTGTCTGGATTTTGTGGATGATATGATAATATGACAGGGAGGCTGCAGGGGCCCCCTGGAGCTAGGGCTGGGTTGCGATTATGACCCCTGCAACCCCTTTAGCTACGCCCATGGGTAAAAATATAAATCCAAGTTACTCTTTAGAGGGGAGAACCCCTAGGGGCTTCCAGGGTGGAGAAGGATCTAGGGGTCCTAGCTGAAGACAGACTGAGAAATAAAATAGCATGCGGTGTCAAGCAGTGGCTACCAAAGCCAGCAGAATATAAGCATACATTGAAAAAGGAATTTACTCCAGAGATAAAAACGATTATTTTGCCACTTTATAAAATTCTGGTTTGGCTGCATCTGGAATATTCCGTCCAGTTCTGGTCACCAGTCCTCAGAAAGGATGTGCTGGAGCTGGATAGAGTCCAGAGAAGAGCAAAAAAATGAATATGAGGACTGGAGAACCTCAATTATGAGGAACGACTGCAAGCGCTAAATTTGTTCTCCCTGGAGAAGAGTCGCTTGAGAGGAGATATGATTGCATTATGCAAATATCTCAAAGGTGATATGGGAAATGATTTTTCTACACACACCTACACAGGTTAAACTGGATAGACTGTTGTCTTTATTCAACCTTATCAAGTATGTAACTATGTTTTGTAACAGAAAAAAATATGGTTTTCTTTTCAAAATTGACAGTTTTTTTGTTTATAGCACAAAAAATAAAAAAGGCAGCGGTGATCAAATACCACCAAAAGAAAGCTCTGTTTGTGAGCAAAAACAGACATCAATTTTATTTGTGTACAGCGTTGCACAACCGTGCAATTGTCAGTTAAAAAATAACGCAGTGCAGTATCGTAAAAAAATTCTTGATCATGAAGGGAGGGAGGGTAAACCTTACGGAGGTAAAGTGGTTAAATTGATGCGATTTGCGCCTTGTTGGGTATTTACTGAACATGATGGTAAATTTGTATATTGGGGTGAGATTCTCTCTCTCTCTCTATATTATAAATATATATATATATATATATATATATATATATATATATATATATATATATATATATATATATATAATTTTGCCCTTTTTTTATCATTGTTTTCACTCAACATTCACATAACTTTTGTGATTGAATATCACACAAAAATATTGGGAGTAAATTATGGGCGAAAATGCTGGTAAATTGTCCCACCCAACAAAATAGAATTAAAAAACTAAAAATAAATCTTTGGCCAGTAGGAGGCGATGTGCACCAGGTCTGGTTGAAGCGGCAGCCGTAGAGTATTTTTCCTGGCTCTGTGCTCTATACTTCTAGGTTTGCTGGTTTCGGCAGAGATTTAGGAGGGTGGCACACCCCAGGGAGAGGACGATGAGGTCCCTATGCCAAAAAGCTGGATGAACAGGTTCCGCAGTGGGAGAGACTTGCTATAAAGCATTTGTCACCTTGCATTCCACTACGATTCACGCTAAGTGCGTCATATATGAGCCCAGCGGTTTTTATTAGGTCAGAAGTTCAGCAGTGTAAAAATACGAAAAATGGAAAAAACGGCATACTATAAATGTACAGAGAAATCAGAGGCGCTGGGATTTTTTTTTTTTTTTTTTTTTTTTAGCATATCCAAAATGAATGTAAGTATTATGTTTTAAAAACCCGAATTGTTATAATTATGATCATTGGGCATATTTTGGTAAAGCGGACCAATAGAATTAAAAGCTTTTTTGGAAAGCCTTATTCCAAAATGGATTAAATTCATTCATTTTCTCAAAGTCCTACAAACAATATTTCATAATGATAACTTGAAAGAAGTTTGTTTGAAATCTTTGAAAATTTATAAAAAAAAATGTAATTTAAAAAAATTCAAATTCCCATGTACATAAGTATTCACAGCCATGACACTCAAAATTGAGCTCAGGTGCCTCCTGTTTCCGTTGATCATCCTTGAGATGTTTCTACAACTCGATTGGAGTCCACCTGTGGTAAATTCAGTTGATTGGACATGATTTGGAAAGGCACACACCTGTCTATATAAGGTCCCACCATTAACAGTGCATGTCGGAGCACAAACCAAGCCATGAAGTCCAAAGAATTGTCTGTGGACCTCCAAGACAGGATTGCATGGAGGCACAGATCTGGGGAAGGGTACAGAAACATTTCTGCAGCATTGAAGGTCCCAATGAGCACAGTGGCCTCCATTATCCGTAAATGGAAGAAGTTTGGAACCACCAGGACTCTTCCCAGAGCTGGCCGCCCAGCCAAACTGAGTGATTGGGGGAGTAGGGCCTTAGGTCAGGGAGGTGACCAAGAACCCAATGGTCACTCTGACAGAGCTCCAGCATTTCTCTGTGGAGAGAGGAGAACCTTCCAGAACAACCATCTCTGCAGCACTCCACCATCAGGCCTGTATGGTAGAGCGGCCAGACTGAAGCCACTCCTCAGTAAAAAGGCATATGTCAGCACACCTGGAGTTTGCCAAAAGGACTCTCAGAAGGACTCTCAGACCATGAGAAACAAAATTCTCTGGTCTGATGAAACAAAGACTGAACTCTTTGGCCTGAATGGTCTTAGGCACTCAGAAAACCAAAAAACAGGCATTGGTCATCACCTGGCCAATACCATCCCTACAGTAAAGCACAGTGGTGGCAGCATCATGCTGTGGGTATGTTTTTCAGCAGCAGGAACTGGGAGACTAGTCAGGATCGAGGGAAAGATGAATGCAGAAACGTACAGAGACATCCTTGATGAAAACCTGCTCCTGAGCTCTGGACCTCAGACTGGGGTGAAGATTCATCTTCCAACAGGCCAACGACCCTAAGCACACAGCCAAAATAACAAAGCAGTGGCTACTGGGCACCTCTGTGAATATCCTTGAGTGGCAGAGCCCAGACTTGAACCCAATTGAACATCTCTGGAAAATGGCTGTTCACCGCTGCTCCCCATCTAAACTGATGGAGCTTGAGAGGTCCTGCAAATAAGAATGGGAAGAAACTACCCAAAAATAGGTGTGCCAAGCTTGTAGCATCATACACAAAAAGTCTTGAGGCTGTAATTGGTGCCATGAGTGCTTTAACAAAGTATTGAGCAAAGGCTGTGAATACGTATGTAGTGCTAGGACAAGATCATCTAGGGCCCAAATGGCTTCATTGTGTGTGAGCTTATGAGGAGGAGGGGGATAGAGAACACAGCCTGCACCTCCTCCCGACTCCCTCCTCCTCTCCTTGCCGCTTTCAGTGCTGGGCTGACAGAAGTAGTGATGTCGCTGTCACTACTCCTGTCAGCCTTATAGTGGACGGAACCCCCAATACCTACAATACACACTGCGCCCAGGGCAGCCGTCCCTTCTGCCCACGCCTTATACCGGCCCTGTACTTATGTACATAGGATTTTTGTTATTTATTTTTAATAGATTTGCAAAGATTTCAAACAAACTTCTTTCATGTTGTCATTATGGGGTATTGTTATGTGAATACTTTCCAGATGCACTGTAAATGTGAAGGAAGACTGTAAGCAATGAAAGTGTCCTCTGCGCAAAGGTGACAAGTCTACCTCAATGAATTCCCAGTACAAACCAGTGGGCCCAGTGTCTGGCTTCGGCAGGTAATATATGATGGCTCACTGTCAGTGTTTGCTTTGTATTACACAAACAAAGGATCTTTGTGGCTCCTGTGTACATAATACCCACTTGTTACCGTCAGTGTTTATTTCTTTAGCACACAATACATACTTAGAGCATTTATGGGATGTTTATTAAGTCATTGACACAACGCATCATTCTTGGCATGACTGCCCCATAATGCATTGGTGTATACCACCTGTAGGTGTATACTGTAGATACCCCAAAACAAGCATGTGACCTATGAGCAATATCATAAATGCCATATTTGATGCAGCTACCCCCCCCTATATTATATATTTTTTTGGCTGTTGATCCTGCCAGTAGACCTTTTTTTCCCCACTTCCTTTAACCACTTCAGCCCCAGAAGTTTTTACCCCCTTAATGACCAGGCAATTTTTTGTGATATGGCACTGCGTTAGTTTAACTGACGTTTGGTGGTAGAAGAGAGTATAGTTTTTGATCTTTCTGCTTACCAGGGAGATGGTTAGGTATAACTTAGGCCGCGTACACACGGGCGGACTATCCGTCCAACTAAGTACGTCAGACAATCCGACAGACAGTCCGTCCTACTTTTGAATGAACGGACTTGACCACACACGACGAACAGACAGTCCGCTGAAAGCTTGCGCGATGACGTGTACGGCACGTACGACGGGACTAGAAATACGACGTCCAACACACTGCAATGCAACCTTCGGCCGTGTAAATCCTTTCTGAGCATGCGCTATACTTAGTCCGTCGAACTAGCCTACTCACGAGCGGACTGTCCGCTGAAACCAAGTTTGGACGGACAATATTACGGAAATTCCGAAAGACTTAGTCCGCCAGACTGTCCGCTGAAAAAGTCCGCTGAAGCCCACACACGAGCGGATTGTCCGCTGAAACAGGTTTCAGCGGACCAAGTCCGTCAGACAGTCCGCCCGTGTGTACGCGGCCTTAGAGTGCTGTCTGCCTAGCAGGATCTATTGGTTAGGTCTGCTCATTGTACTCAGGTGCAGCTCGCCATGTGGGTCAAACAGGCACTCTTGAGGGAATGACCTCAAAACAGGAGCACCCACCACTGGGAAAAACGTTAAGAAGGGTTCCACCCAAAGTTGAATGAGGATTGACAGATATCCATGTTGGACTCCAAAACATGTGCATCAAATGGTGTGCATGAAAAACAAATGATCCGCATATAGTGTGATACTGTTTGACATTTAATGGAAAAAAAAGGGGGTTTAAACTTACCGAAAATCCAAAAAAACAAGCTTGTAATTAAAATGGAGTATAGGCAACGATTCCAAGAGCATCTCTGGACATGTTTCGCCCTACTGGACATCATCTGGGGTACCTACCCCAGATGATGTCCAATAGGACGAAACACGCAGCTTGGTGAGAGGGTAACAACAGTTGCTGCGATTATTCGTAAATGGAAGAAACACAAAATAACTGTCAATCTCCCTCAGTCCGAGGCTCCATTCAAGATCTCACCCATGGAGTTTAAATGATCATGAGAACGGCGAGGAATCAGCCCAGAACTACACGGGAGATTCTTGTCAATGATCTCAAGGCAGCTGGGACCATAGTCGCCAAGAAAACAATTAGTAACACACTTCGCTGTAAAGGACTGAAAGCGCCCGCAAGGTCCCCCTGCTCAAGAAAGCACATGTACGAGTCCATCTTAAGTTTGCTAATAAACATCTTAATGATTCAGAGAACTGGGTGAGTTTGTGGTCAGATGAGACCAAAATCGAGCTCTTTGGCATCAACTCAATTTGCCGTGTTTGGAGGAGGTGGAATGATGCCTATGACCCCAAGAACACCATCCCCACCGCCAAACATTGAGGTTATGCTTTGGGGCTGTTTTTTTGCTAAGGGGACAGAACAACTTTACTGCATCAAAGGGACGATTGACGGGGCCATGTACCATCAAATCTTGGGTGAGAACCTCCTTAACTCAACCAAAGCATTGAAAATGGGTCTTGATTGGTATTCCAGCATGACAATGACCCAAAACACACGGCCAAGGCAACAACGGAGTGGCTCAAGGAGAAGCACATTAAGGTCCTGGAGTGGCCTAGCCAGTGTCCAGACCATTATCCTATAGAAAATATGTGGAGGGAGTTGAAGGTTCGAGATACCAAACATCAGCCTCAAAACCTTAACGACTTGGAGAGGATCTATAAACCTGGTGGCCAACTACAAGAAATGTCTGATCTCTGTGATTGCCAAGAAGGGTTTTGCCACCAAGTACTTAATCATGTTTTGCCAAATACTTATTTCACTCATTAAAATGCAAATCAATTTATAACTTTTTTTAAATGTGTTTTTCTTGATATTTTTGTTGCCCATCAGTGCAGCTTTATCAGTGCCCATCAATGTAGCTTCATCAGTGCCCATCGGCGCAGCCTCATCTGTGCCCATCAGTGCCACATTATCAGTTTTTTTTCAAAATGTTTGGTATTTTTTCATTTGTTTAGCAAAAAATAAAAAACCCAGTGGTGATTAAATACCACCAAAGGACCGCTCTGTCTCAAAAAACGATAAAAAACTTCATATGGGTACAGCGTTGCATGACCGGCAATTGTCATTCAAAGTGTGACAGTGTTGAAAGCTGAAAATTGGCCTGGGCAGGAAGGGGGTGAAAGTGCCCGGTATTGAAGTGATTAAAGTGGTTGTAAACCTTTCCATATACCCAGTGAAGTAACCGGCCTCAGGTGATACACAGAAATGAAACAAATCCTCCTACATACATTGTACCTGTTCAAAGTATACAGTTTACACAGAAAGACAGGGGGAAGACGGGGGCAGGAATCTGACATCATATACTGCACAACATAGAGCAGAGAGCCGAGTGTAATCTGAGACCTGAGTGGAGTTAATGGGCACATCTCCCTCTACACAGTCTCATAGGGAAACATGCACAGCTGATGCTGTCTATCACAGGCTGAGTGCTGGAGCTTCCCTCCTTGTCCTCCTGGATCCCTTGAAGTTGACACAACCTATAAGAAGTGATGCATGTAGATAGCAGAGCAAGGAGACAGCAGACAAAAATCACACTGGCTGTTTTTGGGTAGAGCCAAGTGCACACTATGGAAGGATATGCATTGTTCATTTTGCATTTCAGAGGTTTACAATCACTTTAACATCTGCATTGTTTATTACAAAGGTAGCTGTGGGTGTACTGTACAAACAGGACAGGTGACACTTCCCCTGAAGGTGAGTATGGTCTTTATACTGGAGAGGCTGGTATAGCGTGGTGAAGTCTGGGTGCCCCCCTGTGATAGCAGGGTGAGTAATATCACAGTGACTCACACCCGGCCTTCAGTGTAAATTGTTCCAGCTGTGTGTTGTTTATAAAGCTGCTGGCCACAACCCCAGCCCGCTCCACCCGCCAGCACCGCATAGTTATCATTTTTGCTATAATGTAACCAACTCTCCCCGTATTCACCACACTGGGCCGTGACATTTACCGTCCTATAGGGCACTGCTGTCAATCAGCACGGGCAGAGCACAGGGCATTGTAACGAAGCTCTTCACTTAATCATCAGATGTAATTTGTTCATATTAAGTCCATGTATGCTGAGCAATGTGCCAGAATAAAGCCCCATACACACTATCAGATTTTCTGCTGATTTTTGTCTTCAGATTTACCAAAACCATGTAGTAGAAGGGTCTGCCTGATTGCATACAAATTGAAACTCCTAAAGTTTGACCTCATATTATATGGTTTTGGTAAATCTGAAGGAAAAAAAATCAGCAGAAAATCTGATTGTGTGTATGGGGCTTAACACTAAGCCCTTGTACACACGGTTGGACATTCCGACAACAAAATCCGTCGGGTTTTGTCAGATGTATTTTGTCCGAAACTGGTGTTGCATACACACGGTCAGACAGAGTTGTCGGAAAATTTGATCGTTCAGAACGTGATGACATTAGTTCCTTACGACGGGACTACGTTCAGGCAAGTAGCTAATAGCTTTGGTCTCGTCATTTGATCTGAGCATGCGTGGCACTTTGTCCGATCGGAATTCTCTACAAACGATAGGACAAAGTCCCATCGGACCATGTTGTCGGAAAATTTTATAACCCAGCTCTACAACTTTGTCGGTCGGATATTCCGACGGAAACAGTCCGATGGAGCCCACACACAGTCGGATTATCCGACAACACGGTCCGATCGGACATTTTCCTTCGGAATGTCCGACTGTATGTACAAGGACTTACAGGTACAATATTATTACCTCTCACAGAGATCACAGTACTCCCTATGACAATGCCTTCTCTCCATAAATACAACGCCATCTTTATTCAGGCAATCTTCAGGATCACCATCTACTTCTTGGATGGACACAGATCAGCCCCTGCTTGCAGTCTCTGGATCTGCACAGACACAGATTTCAGTGCCACTCTATGAGAGACACCGACAAATAAAGGAGATCAAAATAGAGTCCTGCATGTCCTAAAACCTGCCTGTAGCCATCCTGTAAAGTTTAAAATAAATCCAAAAAGCACAAAATACTTAAAAATGCTGAGGACAGGGGAGAGCAGAATGAATCAGGGCCTTTAGCTCTATATAAGCTCTAAGCAGATCAATTCTGGGTTTCACACGGGGTCTCTTTCCCCTGGAAAGCAGCAGAGGAATGAGTATGTGCAACTGCGACAGGCAACAGTTAGGTGGACCTGTCTCTTTGAAATGCAAAGCAGAAGTTTCATTAATTTATGGCATACTGCTTCCCACCTCTGCTTCCCATGGAACTTCAGGCAGATATACAGTATCTCACAAAAGTGAGTACACCCCTCACATTTTTGTAAATATTTTATTCTATCTTTTCTTGTGACAACACTGAAGAAATTACACTTTGCTACAATGTAAAGTAGTGAGTGTACAGCTTGTATAACAGTGTAATTTTGCTGTCCCCTCAAAATAACTTAACACACAGCCATTAATGTCTAAACCACTGGCAACAAAAGTGAGTACACCCCTAAGTGAAAATGTCCAAATTGGGCCCAATTAGCCATTTGTCCTCCCCGATGTCATGTGACTCAGTGTTACAAGGTCTCAGGTGTGAATGGGGGGCAGGTGTGTTAAATTTGGCATTATCACTCTCATTCGCTGATACTGGTCACTGGATGTTCAACATGGCACCTCATGGCAAAGAACTCTCTGAGGATCTGATAAAAATATTGTTGCACTACATAAAGATGGCCTAGGCTATAAGAAGGTTGCCAAGACCCTGAAACTGAGCTGCAGCACGGTGGCCAAGGCCATACAGTGGTTTAACAGGACAGGTTCCGCTCAGAACAGGCCTCGCCATGGTCCACCAAAGAAATTGAGTGCACATGCTCGGTGTTATATCCAGAGGTTGTCTTTGAGAAATAGACCTAAATTGGTCTGCATGGCCTCTTCTAAAGATGATGCACAAGAAAGCCTGGAAACAGTTTGCTGAAGACAAGCAGACTTAGGACATGGATTACTGGAACCATGTCCTGTGGTCGGATGAGACCAAGATAAATTTATTTGGTTCAGATGGTGTTAGGCGTGTGTGGCGGCAACCAGGTGAGGAGAACAAAGACAAGTGTGTCTTGCCTACAGTCAAACAGTGGGAGTGTCATGGTCTGGGGCTGCATGAGTGCTGAGTGAGGGTACAGGGGATGGACTGGCCAAGCATGTCTCCAGACCTAAATCCTATTGAGCATCTGTGGGGCATCCTCAAATAGAAGATGGAGGAGCGCAAAGTCTCCAACATCCTCCAGCTCTGCGATTTCATCATGGAGGAGTGGAAGAGGACTCCAGTGGCAACCTGTGAAGCTCTGGTGAACTCCATGCACAAGAGGGTCAAGGCAGTTCTGGAAAATAATGGTGGCCACACAAAATAGTGACACTTTGGGCCCAATTTGGACATTTTCACTTAGGGGTGTACTCCCTTTTGTTGCCAGTGTTTTAGACATTAATGGCTGTGTTTTGAGTTATTTTGAGGGGACAGCAAATTTACACTGTTATACAAGCTGTACACTCACTACTTTACATTGTAGCAAAGTGTCATTTCTTCAGTGTTGTCACATGAAAAGATATAATAAAATATTTACAAAAATGTGTGGGGTGTACTCACCTTTGTGAGATACTGTAAAAGGCACAAAATAATGCAGCTTTGTAAGCATTTATACATAATCAAATGTATTTTAAACACAGCCTGATATCAGCCTCTTAAAGACCATGTACAGCAGGACTGGAGTGTAAAAGGAAGAAACAGTGCAAGAAGCAAATCAGTTCATGTGCAGGTGGAAGCATGCTGATAGGTGGAGAAAGCAGAGGGACAGAGAGTGCGCTGATCACTGTGCCGCTTCTCCTTTCACTGTTGAGTCACAAGTAGGGGATGGGTCTGGGATGACCTTGGCTTAGACTCAGAGGAAGGGGGTTGAATGATGCAGACTGAGGACATCTATTGGCAAATAAAAGTACTGAAAAAGAGCAGAAATCGGAATGAAGCTGAATGTTGCAGTAAAGGCTGCTTTTGTTATTTTATCAGTTCATGTGCCGACAAGAAGCATGCTAATAGGAGGAGGAGAGAACAGAGTTAAGCAGGCCATACATTATGCAATTTTCTTATTCATTTTCCTTTAGATTTACCTTCAGCTATGTAGTGAAAAGGCCTGCCTGATCGCATACAAATTGAAAGTGTTAGGCCGCGTACACACGGGCGGACTGTTCGCCCAACTTAGTTTGTCAAACAATCCGACAAACAGTCCGCTCAAAATTTGCATGAGCGGACTTGACCACACACGATGAACGAACAGTCCGCTGAAACCGTGCGCGATGACGTGAACGGCACGTACGACGGGTCGAAAAATACGACGTCCAATACACTGCAATGCAACCTTCGCCGTGTAAATCCTTTCTGAGCATGCGCGACACTTAGTTTGTCGAACAAGCCTACACACGAGCGGACTGTCCGCTCAAACCAAGTTTCAGCGGACTGTCTTACGGGAATTCCGAAAAACTTTGTTCGTCAGACTGTCCGCTGAAGCCCACACACGAGCGGACTGTCCGCTGAAACTGTCCGCTGAAGCCCACACACGAGCGGACTGTCCGCTGAAACACTGTTCAGCGGACAAAGTTGGGCGAACAGTCCGCCCGTGTGTACGCGGCCTTAAGGTTTGACTTCATATTATATGGTTTTTAGTAAATCTCAGGCTGGGTTCATACCATTGCAAATTGGAATGCGGGTTCGCAATAGCAGCAGATTTTGACTGGCTCTCTATGGAGCTGGTTCACATATCTCCGCAGCAGGTCCGGTGCGTTATGCACAAAAACGCTCGCTGTGCATTCTGGCTGAAATCGGACCTGAAACGGTGAACCAGGTTGCACCGGACCTCTGCTGTGAAACAGGTGCGGTGATGGCGTGAACCCAGCCTAAAGGAAAATTGTAAAAGAAAATCGTATAGTGTATGGCCAGCCAAACTAACAGATGAGTTAATCACTTTTCTACTTCTCTTTTCACTGTCCTTTTCACAGAGGGTAGCTCCAAACATGGGTTGAATGATGCTTGGCATTAGCGATGTACCTGAATCTGAACTGGCATCAGTCTTCTGTACAGCAGATGGTTGGCTGGTGAATGAGAGTACAAAGAGTCAATCAGTTCATGTGCTGACAGGAAGCATGCCGATAGGAGGAGACAGCAGATTGACAGAAAGATGAGCTCTTCACTGTGCTGCTTCTCCTTTCATAGTCCAGTCACAAGTTGGGGGCTGGTCCGGGATGATCTTGGCTCAGGGGAAGTGGGTTGAATGATGCTGGTCACTAGAATGAGGAAATCTGGTGACAACACACAAATCAAAAGATTTACCAGCTAGCCAGAAGTTAAAACAAAATTACACTGTCTAACAATTTACGTTAAAAACAGGTTTAGTTGCACACATTTACAAATATATGTGTGCATTTCCTTGCAAAGACACATCTGTAAAGTGTGGCCCTAACTCATAAATTTGAGAGTCTCCAAGTTGTTGCATATATAGCAGTGGATAAAGTAAGTGCAGGTATGCCAGGGGGACATCTAAATGGCAGAAAAAAGTACTGCAGGGGAACTCTCTAGATTGAAGGTGAATATTGCAGCAAAAGCTGCTGTTATTTTATCTTTTATTGGGCAAATCATTTGTATATTGTTATGTTTGGCTGGAGTTCTGCTTTATTATAAATTGTTTTAATTAAAAATAGTTTTTCCTAGTTAAAAAACTGCTGTGGACATGCTCATTCTCCACCAAAGTTAATGGCAAACTCCAATTTGTAACAATTTTTCCAAAGGATTATTTGCTTGTTTTAGTTCACAAATTTATGCTACATGCGGAAAAGTTGCTTTTCTTAAACAGTATTTTTACATATTTTTTACTTCTTTATTTTATTTTATTTTTTCTTACTTATTTTTTTTTTTTGCTAGTTTATTTAGCAGTGAGAGGGGGTGAATGCAGCAAAACAAAAAACAATTATTACAAATTTGCTAAGATTTGATTGGCTGTCACAGACAACGCCTCCCTTCTTTTCCCCCTTCCAGTTGTTATAAATTGTGTCCATTGTTTCCTCCTCGGTGAATCTAGCCAGAAATCTCCTTGTTTCCCTCTGTTTGTGTTTAGACTTTCCAAATTTTCTTCTAAATATCTGAATTTTCCATCTGTGTCTGATTCATATGAAGGAAACATGAACCGTTTCCAGGACATCTTGTAAGAGATCTGCTTCTCGTTTAGAATAAAAAGAAAAATATTTTTGGTCCCACCATAGGAAATAATTATGTGTTAAATGCCGCACTGAGCCGGTAATCATCTGCAGCTAGAATGGTGGGGCTCCTTCTCAGTGTTCTGGGGTTGTGACTACTAACACATCCTAGTACATAGAGTATGGGTCTCTATACACTGCTTTCCCAAATGGCTGGATGGAGAAATGGGCCTTAAAGTGAATCTAGACCCAATAATTAATGTCATATATTGCAGCTTACTGCATTTGTTTTCTTTTTCCAGGCTTTTTTCTTCTGTGTTCACCTGGTAATCCTGCCAGTAACACACTCCCTGTCCCAGGGGGACAACACTTACTCACTGTACTGTATATATGAAGGAACAGTGTTACCCTATAGGACATGACTAATCGCTGCACCAACAACACCTGTGTCTGTGCTCGTTGCCATTGCACCAACGCCTGCCTCTGTGCTCGCTACCACTCCAACAACGCCTGTCTGTGCTCTCTGCCACTGTACCGATGCCTGCTTCTGTACTCCTTACCACTGCACCAATGCCTGCCTCTGTGATCACTACCACTGCGCCAACACCTGCCTCTGTACTCCTTGTCACTACAACAATGCCTGCCTCTGCTTACCGGCACTGTACCAACGCCTGCCTCTGTGCTCACTGCCACTGCACCAATGCTCACCTCTGCCCTAACTGCCACTGCACCAATGCCTGTCTCTAGGCATGATGTACTGGCCATCGGGACTACCGGGAGTTTCCTGGTGGGCCGATGGCTCAATGGGCCACTCTGATGTAAGGGGGCTGCTCATGGGGCACTCTGATGTAAGGGGGCTGCTCATGGGACACTATTATGTAAGGTGGCTGCTCATGGGACACTCATGTAAAGGGGCTGCTCATGGGACACTCTCATGTAAGGGGGCTGCTCATGGGACACTCTCATGTAAGGGGGCGCTGCTCATGGGACACTCTCATGTAAGGGAGCGCTGCTCATGGGACACTCTCATGTAAGGGAGCGCTGCTCATGGGACACTCTCATGTAAGGGAGCGCTGCTCATGGGACACTCTCATGTAAGGGAGCGCTGCTCATGGGACACTCTCATGTAAGGGAGCGCTGCTCATGGGACACTCTCATGTAAGGGAGCGCTGCTCATGGGACACTCTCATGTAAGGGGGCTGCTCATGGGACACTCATGTAAGGGGGGTGCTGATGGGACACTCTCATGTAAGGGGGCGCTGCTCATGGGACACTCTCATGTAAGGGAGCGCTGCTCATGGGACACTCTCATGTAAGGGAGCGCTGCTCATGGGACACTCTCATGTAAGGGAGCGCTGCTCATGGGACACTCTCATGTAAGGGAGCGCTGCTCATGGGACACTCTCATGTAAGGGAGCGCTGCTCATGGGACACTCTCATGTAAGGGAGCGCTGCTCATGGGACACTCTCATGTAAGGGAGCGCTGCTCATGGGACACTCTCATGTAAAGGAGCGCTGCTCATGGGACACTCTCATGTAAGGGAGTGCTGATGGGACACTCTCATGTAAGGGAGTGCTGATGGGACACTCTCATGTAAGGGAGTGCTGATGGGACACTCAAAATGTAAGTGGGCAGGTCTGGATGAATTCCAGGGCCAAATTTCTGCCCCAGTCCAGCCCTGCCTGTCTCTGTGCTCACTGCCCTTGTACCGATGCCTGCTTCTGTACTCCTTACCACTGCACCAATGCCTGCCTCTGTGATCACTACCACTGCACCAACACCTGCCTCTGTACTCTTTGCCACTACAACAATGCCTGTCCCTGTGATCACCACCACTGCACCAACACCTGCCTCTGTACTCCTTGCCACTACAACAATGCCTGCTCTGTGCTCACTGCCACTGCACTAATGCCTACCCCTGTGATCACTACCACTGCACTAACACCTGCCTCTGTATTCCTTGCCACTGCACCAATGCCTTCTTCTGTGATCACTACCACTCCACCAACACCTGCCTCTGTGCTCCCTGCCACTGCACCAATGCTCACCTCTGCTCTCACTGCCACTGCACCAATGCCTGCCTCTGTACTCCTTACCACTGCACCAACACCTGCCTCTATGCTCCCTGCCACTGCAACAATGCTCGCCTCTGCCCTCACTGCCCCTGCACCAACGCCTGCCTCTGCTCTTGCTGCCACAGCACCAATGCTTGCCTCTGTGCTCACTGCCACTGTACCAACACCTGCCTCTGTACTCCTTGCCACTGCACCAATGCTCACCTCTGCCCTCACTGCCCCTGCACCAACGCCTGCCTCTGCTCTTGATATTGATGCCACAGCACCAACACCTGCCTCTGTGCTCACTACCACTGCACCAATGCTCACCTCTGCCCTCACTGCCCATGCACCAACATCTGCCTCTGCTCTAGCTACCACTGCACCAATGAATCGTGATTATTTATTTAGCCCATCAGCGAATTGGAACATTTTAAACAAAACCTGTCAAACTCAAACCGAACACAAAAAAAAATACATAAACATGGGTTACCTTCAACAATAAGCAAATGTCAAAATTATTGTAGATTTATAGATATAGAAAGCTGAAGTTCTATACAATTCTTAACTTTTCCTGTGAAAAGTGGGTGGGATCAAGATGGAATTTGATAGGACAAGTGAAGATCTGTCCGTTTTTAAATATAGGCCAAGTCTGAACTGCACCTGCTCGGAATAGATTTACAAACTGACCATGCTACTGATAAGCTTAGGCAGAAGACATGCCGGATTCACATTAAGGCAGAGTGCCGGGCTCCAGAGTGCTTACTGTGAGCGGAGAAAGTGGTGTTTTTTAGCTTTTTTGGGGTTCAGTAATTCTGGATCGAGGCCTGGATCTTGAAGGCATCAAAGTGTCTTGGGTGAGATGAAGCCTTTAGTCCTGTGCACAGGTCTTTCTGGACACCTGCAGGTGTGCATATTCCGTATAAGCCAGGAGCCGGCCATAGCTCAGGACCCTTGCTTGGAGATAGAGGTGTACTCCATCCAGGAGAGTTGATCCACTCAGGAAACAAAACTCCATGTGGGATAGAGTCCATACCAGCAGGACTGGGAGAGTTAGGAAAGCTGAGCGAGTCTGCAGGACTGAGATAGCTAAGGCAACTAGCGAGTCCAGTGGACTAGAGGAAGTCTGTAAGACCCCTTTCACACTGCGGGTGGTTTTCAGACGCTACAGTGCTAAACATAGCGCCTGCATAGCGTAAGGTGACCAGATTTTTAAAATGAAATCTGGGGACTATATATATTTTTTTTTATTGGCAAATGGTAAACTATTTTATACGCATATTTTCCTCAAATTATATATGCAGTCAGAAGTGTAGCGTGGGTTGTCAGCGCCCAGAACAAGGCAAGAAATGGCCACCCCCACCAGACTTTTAGCACTCCCTGAGTCCCTTCCACTAGTACTGACCAACTTGATTCCTACACTGATCTACCTGCCCACTGAACTAACCTACCTGGTTTCCTACCCTGACCACTACACTGGCCTACCTTATCCCTACATTGGCCTACCTGATTCCTACACTATCCTCTACACTAACCTACCCGATTCCTACCCTGACCTACCTGATTCCTATACTGACTATTACACTGACCTACCTGCACTACTCACCCCCCCCCCCCCCACATGAACAGCGTAGATTGGTTGATTTTGCTCACCTCTCCATGGCCTCCATGATAATCTATCAGAGCAGGGCTCTCCCAAGCACCAGGTACTGTTCCTAACACCCAGCTGCTCCTCAGTATCCCCTGCCAAGAGCTTCTCAAATAGCCACCGTATGCTCTGCACTGCCCCTCCCCTCCGCTGTTCTCACACACACACGGGCCACCCTCACAGGGATCATGGGGGACAGGCTAGACTATGGGAGTCCCTGGGCAGGGGGGGCAACACAGCACACTTGGGGGGGCACAGTTGTGCGCCCCCCAAATGTTTCACCCAGGGCGAGAGTAACAGATGCCCCCCCTCCATACCACTGCAATCTGGGGACAAACTGGCTCCGGGGACAGTGTCCTCAATCCGGGGACTGTCCCCGGAATCTGGGGATGTCTGTTCACCCTAGCATAGCGCCTGAAAAAAGCAGCTCCAATCACTCCAGTGTGAAAGCCCGAGGTCTTGGAGTGGTGAATTCAATGGGGCAGCGCTGCGATCCCACCGGCAAAATGCCGCTCCAACTGCGTTTTTGGGGGCAGATTTAACCCCTTTTCGCCCGCTAGCGGGAGGTTAAAACTGCCCCGCTAGTGGCCCAATAGAACTGCTAAAACGACGGTAAATTTGTGCTAAAAATAGGCCAGTTTTACCGCTGACACCGGGGGCGGCTCGGTGTGAATGGGGTCTAATGCCACGTACACACAACCTGACTTTTTGACAGCAAAGGTCCGATGGAACTAATCCGTTGGATAATTCGATCATGCGTGGGCTCCATCGAAACTTTGCTGTCCAAAAATCTTACGCACTTTAGAAATAGAACGTTTCAAATTTTTTCGCCGTAACTCCGCCAGACCCAGTTCCTATTGAGAAATCCATTCGTGTGTATGCTATTCCGACAGACAAAAACTGATGCTAGGGCAGCTATTGGCTACTGGCTAAGAACTTCCTTATTCTAGTCCGGTCGTACGTCATCACGCTCAAATCCGTCAGACTTTGGTGTGATTGTGTGTGGCCAAGTCCGTTCATCGGAAAGTCCGTCGGAACTCCGCAGAAAGTCCATTGGGAAGACCGCCGGACCTAGTCCGTCGAAAAGCCGGTCGTGTGTATGTGGCATCAGTCTCTGGAAGAACAAGAGAGCCCAGGGTGCCAGGAGAACCCCTATCTAGAAGTGAGGAGCGGGCCTGTGCAGCGAGGTGCTAAGGCTGAGTGAGTCAAGAGAGCCAGAGAGCTGGGTCTGAGGGTCCAGTGCCAAGAACAGTGGTGCTGCTACCAAGAGAGCCCAGTGGCTCTGTATTTTCTGTTATTTAATTTGTTTACTAGAGAAGAACCACTGCACAGGCAACTGTGTTTGTGGACTTTTCTTTTGCTTCTTAAAAGTGGGCCAGCAAATTCTTAAATCACTAGTTCGAAGTGACACGATTCATTGGAAACGCTCACCACCACTGAGCTTAAAGTGATTGTAAGGGAAAAATAAAAAATAAACATCTCATACTTACCTGCTCTATGTAGTGGTTTTGCACAGGGTAGTCCCAATCTTCCTCTTCTTGGGTCCCCTGCTGGGGCTCTGGGCCCCTTGCCGAGTGCCCCCATAGCAAGACGCCTGCCATGGGGGCACTCCTGCATGCTTGTTCCCCAGCTTGCTCTCCGTGTCCATAAGACATACCTCCCAATATTTTGAGATGGGAATGAGGGACACCTACTTGCAAACATATGTAGGCATAGGACGCGCCCCCTAACACACCCCCTTAAAGGAGAATTAACCAAAAAAAGGTTAATTAAATCCACAAGGACTTTTTTTTACCACTCCTATTCCTTTATATTGGCTTTTAAGTTTACAAATGCAGCAATTTAGAAATTGGATAAAAGGTTTAGCATTGGGAAACAATTTTGAAAGATAAAAAGCGCATTTTAGATGCAACTATATAGATCAGACCAAAATGAGGCACAAATGAGGGGCAAAGAGGGACAGAGGGACATTGCTCCAAATCAGGGACAGTCCCTCCAAATCAGGGACAGTTGGGAGCTATGCATAAGACACAAAGAGTGTGGCTTAGCCCCGCCGCCTGTTCCTGACTCACTGGCTGCTTGACAGCAGCGGGAGCCAATGGCTACAGCTGCTGCATCTCAGCCAATCAGGAGGGAGAGACCTGGGAGAGCCTTGCACATTGCTGGATTGGGATCGGGCATGGATAAATATTAGGGGGGTCTGAGGGGGCAGCTGGACACTGAAGTTTTTTTTTTTTTTTAATTCATACGACGGTGTCCTGAAAGGGGCAGATACATGAATAGGGGAGGGGGCGATGGAAAGGGGGGGGGGCAGCACCCATGCGCCCTCAATGGACGTGCCGCCCCTTCCTATAAGGTTTATCAGATCGGTAGCAGGGAGTGTGTATGGTGGGCTGACAATACTGTTGGAAGGCCAGCGGCTTAGCGCTGTCAGTCTGCAGCAGAAAGCGCTGTTACTGGGAGGATCTCCAGGTGAGAAACTTTGCAAAACATTTTTCTTAAGAAAACTTAAGATGCCAATCATATTTAAAAACAGATTTACATTTCACACTAATGGATTGCTAAATGGTGCTTAAGGCAACGACATCCAATAATATTCTTTGAGAGGGCACTTTAACATACTGTCTGTGCTATTTAAAGTATCTGTTGCAGCTTGATGATTTGGGACCAGCGTGTCTGGCAGATTCATGCCATCTTCTGATAGACTAAGTATTTTCTCAATGTAGGTTTTTGGCATTTAGAACCTACAGGGTTTCACACACTTAACCCCCTGGGTTAGTTTATGTGTGTCGGCTTAGGGAAGGCAGTCTTGGAATGTGACCTTCAATTCTGCAAAAATGCCATCCTTAACAAATATCAAAATTACTAGTATGTTACAACTCTGGAATCTGCCCCATCCAGAAATACTGCCTGTGTGCTCATTAAAAAAAAAAAAAAAAAAAAAGAAGGAGCAAAGTGCAGCTGCAGTACCTTGTTCTAACCACTAGGTGCCTCTGCACAGGCCCATGGTCTTAGCTGGCCTGTTTCATTTGTAGGCTCTTTTCTCTCTCAATCTAATGTGTATCTATAGACAAGGCAGTCCAAGTAGCTGCTATAGGGCCTGCAGGACAGAGAGGGCCCCTGAGCTGTAATAATCCCTCTACATCAGGGATATGCAATTAGCGGACCTCCAGCTGTTGCAGAACTACAAATCCCATGAGGCATAGCAAGACTGACAGCCACAAGCATGACACCCAAAGGCAGAGGAATGATGGGAGTGGGACTTGTAGTTTTGCAACAGCTGGAGGTCTGCTAATTGCACATCCCTGCTCTAAATAATACTTTCTTTGCATTCTTTTGCTCCTTTAAACCAGATGAGCTCATCTGCATGATGTATCTGTTTATTCGAGAGACTAGTTGGCAACATTAAATGGCTTTTGGGGTTCTATATAGAGCAATGGCCATCAGGGGGTAAAATGGTAAAGGGGAGCATAAAAATCTCCCAACTCCTGACTGTCCCTATATTGCAATCAAATCCCTCTGTCTCTTATTTTATTATCCTCACATGTTCCTTTTCCTGGTCTCAGGCATAGACTTCTACAAAAAATGGGGTGCTTCTATTAAAAAATAGGGACAAATATAGGGATACAAACGGCGGGTCTTTAACCACTTCAGCCCCGGAAGATTTGGCTGCTGAATGACCGGGTCATTTTTTGAGATGCGGCACTGCATCGCTTTAACTTTTGCACCCAAACAAAATTTATGTCCTTTTTTTCCCACAAGTAGAGCTTTCTTTTGGTGGTACTTGATCAGCTCTGTGATTTTTTTTGCGCTATAAACAAAAAAAAGCGACAATTTTGAAAAAAAAAAAAAAACAATATTTTGTATTTTTTGCTATAATAAATATCCCCATTTTTTTTTTCAAAAAGCACATTTTTTTCTCAGTTTAGGCCGATATGTATTCTTCTACATATCTGTGGTAAAAAAAAAAAAGCGCAATAAGCGTATATATTGATTGGTTTGCTATTTACTAGTAATGGCGGCGATCTGTGATTTTTATCGGGACAGCAACATTATGGCTGACACATCGGACACTTTTGACCCATTTTTGGAACCACTGGCATTTATACAGCGATCAGTGCTATAAAAAAGCACTGATTACTGTAAAGATGTCACTGACAGGGAAGGGGTTAACACTAGGGGTGATCAAGGGGTTAAATGTGTTCCCCCTGTGTGTTTCTAACTGACTGACTAGAGCAAATACTAGGATCGTGGTTCCTAGCTATTAGGAACTCACCACCTGTTACTCCTCACAGAACAAGGATTTGTGCGTGTACACACACATACACACACACACGTCCCTGTTGTGCCGACGTATAGCTACGACGGCTCACGGGATCGTGCTGACCTGCCTCAGTATAATGACAGCAGCTGGTTGGCAAATGGTTAAAGGTGCCAGAAAATGAGTTTACAATAAAAATTACTATTTTATTCAACAACAAAATTTTAAATTGACAATAAAATGATTAAAGGTAACATGCAATTCATACAACAGTGCAGCCATTTCATCTTTACATGTTTCGCCCAGAAGAGCTTCCTCGGGAAACGTAAGAGTGCTGCATGTGGTTGATACTATAGATGAAAAAAAAACTAACATTAATAAATGTTTACAATAAGTTGTATTATATCAATGTCATTAGAATTAAGTTAAAGATATATTGCGCTTGGCATTACACACATAATATACACTATATTGAACTGAGAAAAGAGGCCTACCAGATGCTTAAAAATCAGAAACCTGAATCAGTTAGGTACAGGAGTTTCCTCTACAGCCTGGGCCAATGGGGCGTGGTGCAATCATAAGGAAAGGACAAAGGAAAAGAATCATCACCTAAAATATACAGAAAAGGTATTTGAACACCTCTAATTAATTACACACAAATCAGGTTGTCTATATGTGAAAGATTTACCTTGATCGTATCAAGATCAAAAGAATGACCAATTAGTTTGCCTTTTGACAAAAAAGTATTCAGCTGCTGAGATAGCACTCCTAAGTCTCCTGAGGAAGCTCTTCTGGGCGAAACATGCAGAAGTGGCTGCACTGTTGTATTAATTGCATGTTACCTTTAATACTTTTATTGTCAATTTATTTCATTATATTTCATACAATGAATTATGTTATAAACTCATTTTTTGGTACCTTTAAAGTCCTACTCTTTGTATCCCTATATTTGCCTCCAATTGGGATTTAGTGCATATTTCAGCCCTTCACTGCCCTAACCTTCTATAAAAAATAGGGGTGTAGCTAATAAAAATGCGCAGAATTGTTCATCCTGCAAAACTGCAGTACATTTATTATGTGCAAATGGAGACAAAAATCAAACGTTACTAAACTATTTTCTCTCCACATTGACAGTTATTCTTTGATACAGAATGGAGTAAAATCAGGGAAAATTCTGCATTATGGCCACTGGAAGAAGCAGCCGATCCTAGTAATTAAGTACTTTTTTATTATCAGCTCCTTCTAATAATGTAGTGATGCATAATGCAGTATTTTTCGTGATTCACTCTACTTTTTATAAATGAATATATTTAACCCGAAGAGAAAATAGTATAATGACAGTCTATTTTTCCCCCCATTCTCACAGAACAAATATACACGGAATTTTGTTAATATGGGTTATTATAAATAGAGTAAATTAGGAAAATATAGCATTATGGCCACTAGAAGGAGCTGTTAATCATAGGAAAATAAATACTTATTTACTACAATCATCAGCTCCATTTTTTCCTTATTAGCCACAGTACGAACGCACATTCAGTTTCACAGGATGAATAGTACTACACTTTTTTTTTTTATATACTCCCAACTGTCTACAAGTGCATTTTTCCTTGGGAAACAACTGCAGGTGCATAGTTTTGACCAACTAATCTATATCCCTGGTTTCCAGTAGGTGAATGAAGATTTCATCTGGACCTCCTGGGCCCTAGGCTCTGTTCTAAATTGGCTTATGAATGAGCCGGCTTTGTCTTTAAGCAAAAGGATTCTTGGGTGTCTATTGAGGAGGGCCTAAGAAACAATATAGTCATTTACTATGATCATCATCTCCTTCTAGTGGTCATAATGCAGTATTTTTTTTGGCACCACCATGAATGATAACATTTGACTTCTAGAGAAAATAGCCTAATAACATTCAATTTTTTTACCCCATTTGCACAGGATGAATGTATATTCAGTTTCACTGGATAATTAGCACTATTCTTTTTTTTTTTTTTTCTTCCTCGGGAAGCAACTACAGGTGCACAGCTTTGATCAACTGATCTACTGCTCTGGTTTCCTGCAGGATAATGATTTACGTTGGACCTCCTGGAGATCCATCAGGTCCTAGGCTTCTGCCTATGTTGCCTTATGGAGGAGCCTGCTCTGTCTTTAAAGCAAAACCTGGGGTGTGTATTGAGGAAGGTCTAGTACAGGGGTAGGGAACCTTGGCTCTCCAGCTGTTTTGAAACTACAAGTCCCATGAGACATTGCAAGACCCTAACAGTCACAGGCATGACTCCTAGAGGCAGAGGCATGATGGGATTTGTAGTTTCAAAACAGCTGGAGAGCCGAGGTTCCCTTCTCCATATACACCAAAGAGTTGGTCATTGGTTGAATGATTTGTCTATTGTGATCAGTGAAGTAGCAGCCCAAAACCAGGACAAGGTCTTGGTATGCTATATTTTCACTGTAAATCTGCTTTCTTAAAGGAAAACACACTCTACTCTCTAATCAGAACCCAATATTGCATACCTCCCAACTTTTTCAGATGGGAACGAGGGACACCTATTAGCAAAAGTATGCAGACATAGGACACGCCCCCTGTCACGCCTCCTTAAAGAAGAATTATACCAAAAAAGGATTAGTTAAACCCACAGGTGCTTTTTTTTACCACTACTATTAATGGCTATTGAAATTTACAAATGCAGCAATTCAGAATTTGAATGAAAGGTTTAGCACGGGGAAACACTTTTTTTAAAATAAAAAGTGCATTTTATATACAACTATATAGATCAGACCAAAATTATGGACATATGAGGAGGAAAGGGGGACAGAGGGACTTTGTTCCAAATCCGGGACGGTCCCTCCAAATCAGGGACAGTTGGAATAAGGTAATACCCTTCCTGGTGAGACCAGCCCCTCAGTCACTCCTTGAATATTTGAATTTTTGATATGCATCAGAACAGTTCATGAATAGAATACATCAGGACAAGACTTCTATAGCTACAAGAAAACGACACCGACATCATCCAACTGGTTTATAACGCCTCGGGGAATAGCACAAGAGGCAATACAAAGACAAGGGAGGAGGAAGAGATCTGTGCGACATCTTCATAATAAACCCATAAAATAGGAAGAAGTGATGCATCGCCTAGCTGGCTCTGTCACTGAAAGCTGACACCAGGGAGTAGTCATCCTCCACTCCCATTGTTCACTTTACACATTCTTCACTCAAAACCCATGTAAGTCAGAGAAGAATCTTGTGAGAAAATACTTTTGTGTCATCCATTAAACTGCAACTACATATTTAGTCTTCTCTTCCCTTACACAATCAGATTGTGGACCAGTGGTGGTCAACTCGCCAGCTATAGGAAGCCTCCGTTGTAGCCCATGAAAACATCAAAGGGTCACCCATAATATTCAGAACATACAGTACGAGAGCCATTGGAGACTTCGGACATGTTACATGAGACTTCTACAGACCAGACCATATAGATCAGCTTTTGTACTTAATACTGCCTACATTTGCCCAACAAGAAGTACCAAATGGTCCAACTCCACCCCTGTATTCCCCATTACTCAGCACTCTGCACCCCCCTATTATGCCTCACTCTGAATCCACTATTACACTGCTCTTTGCACCCACTGCAGCCCCCATTAAACCTTACTCTGCACCCCCCCCATTATCCAGAATCCCCCATTAAACCTTACTCTGCATCCCCCATTACCCTGCACCCCCTGCATCCTTCAATGCCTCACTCTGCACCTCCTGTATCCCCTTGACACACAGCACTTCCTGCCATTTTTGGGTTGGGGGACTTAGAGCTTAGCCTTATCTAGAAAGGGTGTGCCCCTGGCCCTAGTGAGCCCCTTCTGTGGCGTTGTCATTGCAGGCCTACCCATGGCTAAAAACAGATCCTCTAAAGTTTCCATGCACTGAGCTTTGCCTGGCCACACATCCTCTATGCCAGGTGAAGGGCATTCTGGGTGCTGTAGTCAGGGATGAGGAGTCAAGAAAGGGGGTACCCAAGTATAGGAAGTTAGTGGACTGTGGGGTGCCCACAGGCTGCCCCTGTCGGGCCCTCCTGCCAGCCTCATGGGGCTTGGGACCTGTACAGGATGCCTGCCTGTACCCTCCTATTGGTGGCCCTGTCCACAATAATGCCCATGGTTCAGAAATGGGATATCCTTCAATGGGTGGTTTCCACCTGCCATACATTTTAGAATTGGCCATCACCATGCATGATATAAAACCCAACTGAACTTTCAGTTTACATCAGCAAAAAACAGGTTCCAGATGCATCGGAACAAAAGGTGTTTAATGGCATACAGTTTGTTTTCTTTCTAAATTAGCCACAGAGTAGAAAGGTCTGTCTACTTCCAACATTCTGCAGATAAGGACCTTTGCTCTTTAGGTGGAAGCAGCTGCTTCTCTGAAGAGGTCCCACATGCCTCCTTCTGAGTTGGATCTATATCTTTGCAATCAGAAAACCTCATACTCCCTACTGATTAGTGAGCTCTAGTTCTGACTTTTCAGGGGTTAGGCATTTGGTGCACATAAATTGGGGAATATATTTCAGTAAAGTTGTTCTACTCAAAGTTCAATTATGACTTCCATACTGAATGCTCTAAGATATCTACTTTCTTTTGTTCTTACAATTGGCTGATCCATACCGATACCGGCATTGAGCCACCTGCCATGTCAATGCATTGTAATCGAGTTCCAAATTTTCTTATGACACTCCTTTTGAGTCATCGCTAAACAAGGCGACTGTCACCCACCCAGAGAGGCTCGCCTCCACATGCAAGGGTGGTGTGTGTGTGTGCGCTCAATTCCTTCTTTGTTTCTACTAGATAATTTACATGCGATGGATGTTTATTCATTGACACAATTACATTCATTAAAGAGAAATGCTGAAACCATCCAGGAAGTACATTATCAAATAAATATTCTAACTCTACTGGTGTCTTCATATATATTTATTTATATATACTATATTTATAGAATAAACTCCAAGAAAGTTTACACAGTCACCACCACATCTAAATATCAGAAATATACTTTTTTATTTAAGTTTATTATTCATCTCATTATTCATTTTATCAATAATTGTATTATTATTTTATAAACATTTGGAAGTATCAAATATTATTGTATCATTTATGTTATCAATATAATTTATTAATAATTGTAATATTCATTTAACACAGTCACCACCACATCTGAACATCAGAAATATACTTTTTTTTAAATTTTATTATTCATTATTAAGTTTATAAATAATTGTATTATTCATTTTATAAAAATTTGGAAGTATCAAAGATTATTGTATCATTCATTTTATCAATATGTTTATTAATAATTGTATTGAATATTGTAGTATTCATTTTCATTAATATTTAATGTATTATTCATTTTATGGACAATTTTAATAATCAGTTTACCATTCTTTTTATTAGTAAATGTATGTTTTTTTAATTTTTTTACTCATTTCATTAAGAAGTTTATTAATACTTTCATTATTTATTGTCTTCTTCATTTTATTAACAATATTATTATTCGTTTTGTTTAAATATGTAGTATTTATTATTTATTATTCTATAAGAGCGGCAAGGAAGTGGAATTCCCTTCCACAGGCGGTGGGCTCAGCGAGGGGAATCGATAATTTCAAAAAGCTATTAGATAAGCACCTGAACGACCACAACATACAGGGTTATACAAGGTAATACTGACATATAATCACACACATAGGTTGGACTTGATGGACTTGTGTCTTTTCAACCTCACCTACTATGTAACTATGTAAATATTTATAATTGTATCAGTAATTGCATTATTTATTTTATTATTAATTTAATTTTAAATTGTATAAATATTTATTGCATTATGCATTTTTTTTAAATTGTATTGACAATTGTTTTAATTTTATCATTTATTTATATTATTAGTTTTATTATTCATCTCATTATTATTTTATTAATAATTGTATCATTTATTGCATCATTCATTTTACTAAACGTAGTATTAATTATTAATTTTATTACAAATGTTCTTAGTTTTACTGCCTACAAGGTACATATAAAACATCAATCCTCAACCACCATATCTACAGTGCCTTGAAGACGTTTTCATACTCCTTAAAATTTCCCACATTTTGTCATGTTACAACCAAAAACATAAATGTATTTCATTGGGATTTTATGTGATAGACCAACACAAAGTGGCACATAATTGTGAAGTGGAAGGAAAATGATATTCACATTTTTTTTACAAATAAATATGTGAAAAGTGTGGCGTGCATTTGTATTCAGCCCCCTTTTCTCTGATACCCCTAACTAAAATCTAGTGGAACCAATTGCCTTCAGAAGGCACCTTTATAGAAAATAGACTCCATCTGTGTGTAATTTAATTTCAGTAAAAAATACAGCTGTTCTGAGAAGCTCTCAGAGGTTTGTTAGCGAACAAACAGCATGAAGGCCAAGGAACACACCAGACAGGTCAGGGATAAAGTTGTGGAGAAGTGTAACCACTTCCTGCCCGGCCTATAGCAAAATGACGGCCGAGCGGTGTTTCAGTTATCCTGACTGGACGTCATATGACGTCTTTCAGGATAATTCCCGGCGCGTGGCCGTGGGGGCGTGCAGCGTGACAATCGGGGGTGCGGCATGTCAGTCTGACACACCGCATCACTGATCTTGGTAAAGCTCCTCTGACGGAGGCTCTTTACCACATGATCACCCATGTCCAATCACTTCACAATTATTTGCCACTTTGTGTTGGTCTATCACATAAAATCCCAATAAAATATATTTATGTTTTTAGTTGTAACATCGTGTAGCAATGACCCCCGAAAGAGCAGCTGGTTTGATTGGGCTTACCGTTACCTTCTTGACCACGTGTACGTCTAGGGGTTTCCCGAGGTAGATGGCCCAAAGAATTGCAGAAACTGACACTGGATCCGCTTTGGGTCTCTCACTATAGAAATCCAGAGAATTGCCACTCACAACTGGATTCTCACAGCTACCGGATAGACCTCCTCTCACTAGGCCTAGCAGCCAATAGTGTTTAACCACTTGCTTACTGGGCACTTAAACCCCCCTCCTGCCCAGACCAATTTTCAGCTTTCAGCGCTGATGCACTTTGAATGACAATTGCACAGGCATACAACACTGTACCCAAATGAAATTTTTATCATTTTTTTCCAACAAATAGAGTTTTCTTTTGGTGGTATTTAATTACAGCTCGGAGTTTTATTTTTTGCTAAACAAACAAAAAAAATGCAAAATAAAAAAAATAAAAAATCATGTTTAATAGTTTGTTATAAAATTTTGCAAACAGGTCCTTTTTCTCCTTCATTGAAGTGCGCTGATGAGGCGGCATGATAGGCTTCATTGGTGGGCACTGATAGGCTGCATTGGTGGGCACTGATAGGCATAGTTAAGGTGGCACTAATAGGCATAGATAAGGTGGCACCGATAGGCACAGATAAGGCAGTACTGATGGGCACAGATAAGGCGGCACTGATGGGCAAAGATGGGCACAGATAAGATGGCACGGATGGGTGGCACTAAGGGGCACTGATTAGGTACCACTGATAGATGGGACTGATGGGCACTGATAGGTGGCACTGCTGGGCACTGATGGGCGGCACTGATGGGCACTGGTAGATGACACTGATGGGCACGGATATGTGGCACTGGGGTGCAGCACCGTTGTTGAGGCAGATTGTGGGCACTGATGGGTGGCACTGTGGGCACTGATGGGTGGCACTGTGGGCACTGATGGGTGGCACTGACGGGGGGCACTTATTTTTTAATAAGGTGGCACTGGCAGGGCTGGCCGTGATCGGGACTGATGTCCCAATCACGGCCGCCGGTGACTGGCTCTTTTCTTTCTCCTCGCGCTGTCAGCGCGAGGAGGAATAATAGCCGATTACCGGCTCCGTTGTATCACATGATCAGCTGTGTTTGGCTGACAGCTGATCACGTGGTAAGGGGTCAGGCTCGACCCCTTGCTTGGATCAGTGATCAGGCGAGTCTCATAGACTCGCCGATCACAGAGCGCGCCGCGCGCGCGCCCCTCAGGAGGCGTGCAGGCCGCTCGTGCACGGGACAACGTCAATAGACGTCGTCCTGGCAAAGGAGGTCCGCGCTGTAGCCGTCATTCGGCTATAGCACGGGTCTCAAGTGGTTAAGTAAATTACAGTCTCTGCCACAGACTTGGATGTAGAACACTTGTGAATAAAGTGTCTGCCACAGACTTGAATGTAACTGAGGGATGTAGATACATTTAGAGAGCTATCATACGGTACCAGTATCTCGCAGCCGGTCCGACAATACCGTATGAGTGTAGATTCACTTGGTGTCTTTCAGCTGAGCCTCCAGGCTCCTTCTGAGAAGCCAGCCTTATCCCGAAGAGTCTTCCCCTGGTTGCTTCTCCAGTTGCTGGGCCTCTCCACAGTTGAGACGGCACCGGACCACCTTTGAATCCTCCTCCCAGTTACTTTGCCTTGGGCTAGCCAGCTCCGAGACTTGAAATGGGATGGATCCACACTCCAGGCCATGAGGGCCATGGGGGCTGGTCAGGAGGACCAGGACCGAGCAAACAGAAAGATCTTCTGGACCGGAACCCAGAAGCACGTGATGTCAGTACCTTAAGTACCCTCTCCCAGAATGCACAGCAAGATGACACTCCCACTGGGCTGGTTCTGAGAAAGAATGGGACTCAATACGCCCAGCTCAACTGCGTTCTCACAATGGTCAGTGGTGACAGTGACACCTGTGGCCAAGCAGAACCCAGTGCAATCCAGCTAGACTGGCACTGAAACGATAATTTGGTATAATTAACCCTAAAATCCAACTATGGCTTTAGGAATTTTAAATAGAAAAAAAACATAGCGCGTGATTTTCAGGAGCCGACGCTACAATGACAAAATGTGAAAAATTTCAAGGGGTATGAATACTTTTTAAAGGCACTGTATACACATTCCTATAACAGTAATTGTTGCCATGAAGCAGGATGTAGGACATTTCCAGCTGAACTATATACACATTCTTTTTATATGAATTCTGACACTGGCTATCTTACCTTCCTGGGTTGCCTAGGACTGCTATAGAGAAAGCATGAGAGTGATAACCCTTGGTAGTGTGGAATGACATGTGAAGGGACTAACAGATCGAACAATGACAAACAGCAGGGACAATGCAATGACAGGAATCTCCACATTGTGTAAATGTCACTGTCTGCAGAATTCTCCATCAGCTCCTCCGCACACATTGCTGACACACCCTACACATAGCAATTGGGCCCCTCCCTGCCTGCAGACCCCAGGGCCCCCAGCCAGGGGACATGGGTGACTGCCCCAGAGCCAGCTCAGTGTGTACACAGTGCAGAGCTACAAACACTGACATTTCTCTGATTAGCATGCTAGACAACTACAGGCCTCTTCCAGGAGCAGTACACACTGAATCAGGCCCAGACTGAGACAAAAAATAGGCCTGCGCATTTTAGAATGAGCAGCCCATGGGATATTTACCAGTAGGTAGGGAGAGCTTGGGGAGGGCAGAGAATGTGGGAGTGCGGAGAGCACTAGGTGGGCTGGAGAGCACTAGGGGGGCCAGTGAGCACTGGGGGGGGGGGGGTTTGGAGAGCATAGGGGGGCTGAAAAGCACAAGCAGGGGCTCAGAACACGGGAGGCGAAGAGCACGGGGGGAGGGGGCAAGAGCCTTGGGCACAGAGAGCACAGAGGGGCTGGAGAGCACTGGGGGGGGTCAGAGGGCACTGAGGGGGTGGGACCATGGGGGGCTGGAGAGCGCAAACAGGTGCAGAGAACACGGGAGGCAAAGAGCACGGGGGGGGGGGGCAGAGAGCACAGAGGGGGCCGGAGAGTACAGGGGCGGCCGATGAGCACTGGAGGGCCTAAGAGCCCTGGGGGGGGGGGGGCTGGAGAGCACTGGGGGGACAGAAAATACAGGGGGATGATGAGCACTGGGGGGCCAGAGAGTACAGGGGGCTGATGAGCGCTGGGGGGCCTGAGAGCACTGGGAGGGGCTAGAGAGCATGGGGGAGCTGAAGAGCACTGGGGTGGTGCCGGAGAGTACAGGGGCTAATGAGCACAGGGGGGCCTGGGAGCACTGGAAGGGGCTGAAGAGCACAGGGGTGGCCGATAAGCACAGGCGGACCTGAGAACACTAGGGGGGCTGGAGAGCACTGGGGGGCAAAGAGTACAGGGTGATTTATGAGCACAGGGGGGTCTGGAGAGTACAGGGGGTGGAGAACAAAGGGGGCTGATGAGCACAGGGGGGGCCTGGAGAGCACTGGGAGGGGCTGGAGAGCATGGGGGGGCTGGAGAACACTGGGGGGGTGCCGGAGAGTACAGGGGCTAATGAGCACTGGGGCCCCCCCAAGAGCACTGGGGGGCGGAGGGTACAGGGGGGCTGATGAGCACTGGGAGGGGCTGGAGAGCACTGGGAGGGCCAGGGAGTACAGGGGCTGATGATCACTGGGAGACGTTGGAGAGCACTGGGAGGCCGATGAGCACAGGGGGGCAGAGAACACATGGGGCTGATGAACACAGGTGAGCCTCAGAGCACGGGGAGCCAGAGAGTACAGGGGGGCTGATGAGCACAGGTGGGGCCTGAGAGCACTGGGAGGGGCTGGAGAGCTCTGGAGGAGCCGGAGTGTACAGGGGCTGGAGAGCACTGATGGGGGTTGGAGAAAGAAGCTGGATAGGAGAAGCAGCTGCATACACAGTAGAAGAAACCACCTCTTTATTTTTCTCCTACAGCCTCTGAATGCCCACGGGAGAGAGAGAGAGAATGAGAAGTAGGCATTCAGAGGCTGTAGGAGAAAAATAAAGAGATGGATTCTTCTACTGTGTATGCAGCTGCTTCTCCTATCCAGGTGCACTCATGGGGAGCCTCTTCTGTCCAGCGGCCGTGTCCGGTGTAGATTCCCTCCCTCTTCATGGTAACATGACCTGTAGTCTCCGCCCCCCCCGGCCCGACGGCTGAACTGAAATGTGGAGAGGCTGGGTGAGAGGTGGGGACTCAAGAGAAGCTCAAGTGCCTTGGCCCCACAAGCACATGCAACCCAGCAGCCCCTGACCCACTGGGCAAGTGCCCAGTCAAGTCCGGGCCTGCACTGAATACAGTCCTCTGTACTCACAGCATTGTGTACTGTCTGTCCAAGGCTGAGCTATATACAGAATGCCAATTCTCCAATCACATACCTACCAACTTTTTGAGATGGGAACAAGGTTCGCCTATTAGCAAAAGTATGTAGGCATAGGACACACCCCTGTCATGCCCCCTTAACCACTTGCCACTACCCTTCCTGCTCAGTTGTTAAGCTTTCAGTTCTGTTGCATTCTGAATGACAATTGCTCAGTCATGCAATGCTGTACCCAAACTAGATTTTTATCATTTTTTTATTTTATTTTGTAATTCCTTTATTTGCCAAAGAAAGTTACATGAAACAATCAAGAGAAACAGTATTCACAGCATCTCAAATAAAAAAACAAATAGGTTAGGAATTGGAGGCCAGGTCCGAGTATGTGGTCAGAACAGCATATACTTATTTATAGATAGTGCTCAATGCGCCACACTGAGGTGTCTAGCATATATTTATGGTGATGGTCAAGGCATATGTGCTGCAGTGAATGAAACAGTGAGATAGACTGATATAATATATAATATACGGTAGAATGAGGTAACATAGCTTGGAATTTTCCAGGTAACGTTATGGGGGTTAGTACTTCCCTCGGTCCTAACAAGCCCAGATATGGGGCAATATGGAAGGAAGATATAAACTAAGATATACATCATATCTAAAAGGCGTATCCCATCACTGGGTTTCCAAAGGGTAACTAAAAAGAGGGGAGGGTGTAGGGCGGGGTGGGGGAAGGGACAACCAGAATTGAGGGTAGATGTTGGGAGTAGGTGTTCCCCGAGCGGAAGAGACTGGGTGGGGGGGGGGGGAATTAGAATGAGAGGGAGTAGAGGGCCTCTCGCCCAGGGAGTAGAGTTGGATCTGGGGAGGCTAGCTCATATGTACCACCTTCTGTATATATGAGTCGGTGTACACAAAAGTGGTTCCAGGGTTGCTCGGAAGGTCTCCTCCCGGTTATGCAGGGTAGCTGTGAGATCTTCCATGTCTCTCAATTCGTTCACCTTGGAGAACCACAGAGATTATGAGGGGGGGGGGGGGGTTGATCTCCAACAAAGGGGATGCAAGCCCTGGGCGCATTTAGCAGTTGGATTGTGAGAGAGGCCTTATATTTCCTGATCGGTCTGTCTGAAAGATGAAGCAGGCAGGCTTCCCTTCCAGGTCAACATTGGTCAGGTGTTTGACTGTGATGATCACAAAGGGGGCAAGTTTGGGACAGTCCCAGAAGTTATCCAGCATCATCCCTTCAGCACTTCCACAGCGCCAGCAAACACTGAGGACATACAGGATGAAACGGTGCAATGTGGTAGGCACTCTGTACTTCTGAGGGAAATGAAGGATCTTCTCTTTCTGAGAGTCAGTAAACTGGGTGCCTAAGTCTGATTCCCATTTGGTTAGGAAGGGTGGGGTATATCCATCTGCCAGCCGAATCAGAGATGCATATATTATTGAGAGGCCATGGCGTACTGATTCCCCTCAGTAACATAGGCACTCCAGTTCCGTAAGTTAGCGAGAAGCGTCCTGCGTCCGTAGACACCCACGCAGAAAGTTGCATAGCTGAAAGTCCAGTGGAGGAACCGTGGCAGATACCTATGCCGAGGGGGTGAGTTGTCCATTGGAACCCACAATGTTGCATAAGCGGAGATTCCCACTCGTGACTAAACACTGGAAGTGGGGATTCTGCAGGCCTGGCGGAAACTCCGGGTTGCCCGATACCTGTACCATAGGAGAGGGCAGTTTTGATACTGTGTGTCTAAAGGTGTCCCTGGCCTCCAGAAGAGTGCTGCCCAGTGTGAGGTGTTCAGTGAGGGTCGGGTCCTTGGGAGAGGTGACGAAATCCATAGCCAACTTTTAGCTGTGTCGCCAGAGTCCTCCATCTCCATGGCCACCCACTGTGTCGCTGCTGCCTGACAATGCCAGTCAACCAACCTGTTGAGGTGTGTAGCTCTGTAATAGGCTTACACATCTGGGAAACCAACTTCTCCCCTATGCTTTGCAAGATAAAGAAGTTGCAACCTAATACAAGATTTACGGTAGGACCAGATGAAATCTCTAAACATTGAGTTCACCCGTTTAAAGAACACTGTAGGAAGGTGAATGGGAAGTGCTTGCAACATGTACAGCACCCTGGGCATTAATGCCATCTTGAGGGCATTGCAAACGACCAAACCATGTTAATGTTAATGTTTGGCCACCTTGTTGCCAGTCAAGCCCTGATGAAGGGGACATTTGGACCCCCCGAAACACGTTTGATAATTTTTTTGGATTGTATTCTTGACTTTTAATGGGATAAAGTTGTATCTGGTCCTTTTACCAGTGGTGTAGCACTTTAATTTCAATTCTCGTTTTATTACACTTCATGCAAAGGAGACTGTGGAGATCATCTGGGGTGTAAAGCCACCTGCCCAGGAACCAGATCATTTACACCAACATCAGTACCTTTAAGGTAACAATACCAGTAAGATAACCATACAGGTCCAGTGCTATATTTCCACTTTCTACAACTATCTAATCTATTTATCTCCATATATAATTATAGATCAATCTATCTATCTGACAGCAAGTATTTGTTTGTACAGATTGTTCTATCACACATGTCACTCCTTCTAGAACAACACGGAATTCTACAACTTTTATGAATGCAGCGTTTCCACTTTTGTACAATGTCCTTGGGCTTCCACTATCAGTTGTATCTGGATCTTCAGGTGCCTACACACACAAAAACAAAACAAAACAAAAAATATATATATATATATGCTCACCACACCCAGCTATTTATGAAGTAGCCCCTCCAGGGCTCTGGCTGGTACTGCCAGAACAAATCTGGGGAAAAGTTTATTGGTTGGGATGAATTTTTCTGGCCAGTCCCTACTGTTTCCCTTAACCAATGGGGCACAGATGGCAGTTAAAACAAAAAAAAGCTGGGAGGAGAGCCTAGTCACGTGACCTTTTAAAGTCACATGACCAGCTCCCCTACAAATTATAAATGTTGTCTCTGCTGGGTGTAGAATGAACTTCTCCAAAGTAGGGCAGGCTCAATATTGTGGACTGCATTTTAGAAATGGGCCACAAAATACAGGCCGCAGTTTTGAGAAACAGCATGGAGTATAGGGATGTCCTCGCCGTGTTCTAAATGTGTGTACTAAATCCCAGTATTAAAGCTGATCTCTAGACAGATTTAAAAAAAAAATACATAAATTAATCTGTAATCATCTAAACATTTTTTATTTATTTTTTATTTCAAGCAGCGCAAGTACTTGAACATCAGCCCCTGTACAGCAGGGCTGGAGTTTGAGGGGAAGAAGCATCACAAGGAGCCAATCAGTTCATCTACTGATCTTCTTGCCAATAGGAGGCAAGAGCAGAGTAAGAGAGATGAGCCAATCACTGTGCTGCTTCTCCTTTCACTGTTGAGTCTAAAGTTGGGGGTGGTTCAGGAATGATCTTGGCTCGAAGGAAGTGGGTTGAATGACAGGGACTGACTGAAGACATCTAGTGGCAATAAAAAAAATAAAAATACTGCAGGGGAAATCTCTGAAATGAAGCTGAAGGTTGTAGCAACTGCTGCTTTTGCTATTTGATCAGTTCATGAGCTGACAAGAAGTATGCTGATAAGAGGAGAGAGCAGAGTAACTAAGAGATGAGCTCATTACTGCTCTGCTTCTCCTTTCACCAGAGGGTAGGTCCAAACACAATGTAAGTACCTGAATATGACCTGGTATCAGCCTCCTGCACATCAGTGTTGCTTTTCCATTCACTGTCCAGTCACAGGCTGGGGGTGAGTGCAGATCTGCCTGGGCTCATAAGAAGTGGATGGAATGATGCTGGCCATCAGACTGAGGACACTTAGTGGCTGAAAATAAGTACTGCAGGTGAAATCTCTGTATTGCAGAAAACCTTTTTTCTTTTTTAATTTTATCTTTTATTGGGATTTACATTTTTATGTTTTTTTTTTAACTATTTCACTTGGAGTTCATTTTAATTTTATAATATATTTTAGAATGTTATAATATATTTTAGAATATCAAATTTAAAGCATGTTTATCCAAAGCTCCTGGTCCACATTTCCTGGTAAGGTAAGGGACTTACTAATACAGATCATATAATTCCAGTTAGATGGTTCCTCAGCCAGTGAAGTAACTGTGTAATATGTTCCAAAAATTAATCACTCATTAGCTGGCAGGTGCATTAAACTATCCTTGATCTAGAGCAGCTCTGCATTCCTATGAAGAAGCTTTAAAGAAGCCTGACAAGATGGATGTGTATAGGCGATGCCACTGCGACTTGTTAAAGGTGAACTCCAGGGAGATATCATTGACACAAATTATTGCAGCTCTGTAATCATTATTAACCACTTCAGCCCCGGAAGATTTTACCCCCTTCAAGACCAGAGCACTTTTTGCAATTCGGCACTGCGTCACTTTAACTGACAATTGCGCGGCCGTGCGACGTTGCAACCAAACAAAATTGACATCCTTTTTCTCCCCATAAATAGAGCTTTTTGGTGATATTTGATCACCTCTGCGGTTTTTATTTTTTGCGCTATAAGCAAAAAAAAGAGCGACCAACAAAAATTGGTTACAACAAAAATTGGTTACAAAAATTGCAATAAGCGTCTATTGATTGGTTTGCACAAAAGTTATAGTGTCTACAAAATAAGGGATAGTTTTATGGCAATTTTTTTATTTATTTTATTTTATTAGTAATGGTGGTGAGCTGCGATTTTTATCATGACTGCTACATTATTATACTTTTGACACTATTTTGGGACCATTGTCATTTATACAGCTATCAGTGCTATAAAAATACACTGATTACTGTGTAAATGACACTCGCAGGGAAGGGGTAAAACACTAGGGGGCGATCAAGGGGTTAAGTGTGTACTAGGGAGTGATTCTAACTGGGGGGGATGGGCTACCTAGGACATGTCAGCGATCACTGCTCCCGATGACAGGGAGCAGTAGATCTCTGTCATGGCACAAGGCAGAATGGGGAAATTCCTTAGTTACATCTCCCCGCTTTACCTTTCCACACCGCAATCGCGGGCCACCGCCGAACATAGAGTTCCCAGGACCCGTGGGCATGCTCCTGCCGTGTGCGGCAGGCACGTGTGCCCGATAGGCTGCAAATTTAAAAGGGACGTACCTGTACGCCAATTTGCCTGCCTGTGCCATTCTACCAATATATATATATATATATATATATATATATATATATATATATATATATATATATATATATATATATATATATATATATATATATATATATATATATATATGTGTGCGGCGGTCGGCAAGCGGGTAACTCCACTTTTGTGGGGAAAAAAACTAGCAAATAAAGAAAAATTAATATAGCATATATAATTGCAACACTAATCATATTGTAATTGAATATTATTAAAAATTACCTTTCCTTTTCAATCTGCAGTCCTTGTAATTTTCTGAGAATGCAATATGGCTACCTGGGGTTGTTCTGTATACAGAATGTGTACTGACCACTCCCCAGAAACGTCATTTCCTGCTTGTGTGATTGGCTCACCAATTTTCCTAGAAGTCTGCCTAAGATACAAGTCAGATTTCAGGCATCCCCTGCAACACAAATGTCATTTTTGGAGAGATACTTTCAATAGGAAGCCATCTTCAGGGGTGCAGGCCCAGCAGATTTTCTCATTAGTGCCCTGCTGCTGCCACACCTGACAGTTCATTATGAAACCGCTCCCATTAGACCCACTCGGAACAGAGGCACAGAGAATCACAGAGGGATTTCTTTAGAATAACAAAAGGTAGGAATCTGCAACAAAGTGTGTTATACTCCTTGCAATGTACATAGATCACCCCCTAATGAGAATGGAAAGGCGGTGCGCATAGTTTGCCACAGGGAACAGTGGTTGTGGCCAAATTGCTCTTGCTGACATCATTGCCCTGCCCCCCATTGATGCCAAATCGGCCCCCAGACAGCCGCCCACAGCTGCCGGAAGGCAACAAATTTGTGTGTGACTATCTTGGTTATTTGGAGAGCCACAGCCTGGTCTGAATAATGTGTTCAGGTTTCAGTCCGCCTGAAACCCGAACACATGAGTCAAAACCCGGACTGTCCGTGTGAATCCTAGACAGGTGGCAGCCCTAGTGACCGCTCTCAAAGCCATCCCCACTGCAGCTGTCACCTCTCGACAGTGAGCAGGGGAGTTGCTTAAGAGGAGATAGCAGACACAAGCACTGCGATAGGGCCGCAATTGCAACCACTAGAGGAGAAGGAAAAGTGTTTGATTCCGCGCAGTGGAAGATTTATTAAGTACCAGCAAAAAATAATATAATTTAAACAAACGTGTAAAATTAAAATTACATATATAAAGAACTGCTTCCCCTACTGATTACTCCCACCTAAGTGGGGTAGAAAGATGAGAAAAAGAAAATAGAGGTAGGTGTGGCGCTGCTCATTTAAATAGCTTAAATAATTAGTGAGATAATGATGTGCCTAGTACAATTAATATAAATTGTGAAAAATAAAAATAAAAAATAAAAATAAATTCTATTGTATGTAATGATATAGATGTATAAAAATGCAGAAAAAAAATGCACACAATTATAGTATAAGAAGAGGAGAGCCCCGCCCACTGACCATTATACAGAGGAAACGGTGATTGGCTGCAGGGCAGCCTGGGAATTGTGAATGATTTCTGGGAGTCACCTGCAACTGTGGGGGATGTAGTCTCCAGGAGACGGCCTCTATTAAGTGGAGAGCTGTATGGGACTACAAGTCCCAAGAGGACATTGTGCTGCAAACAGGAGATAAAGGAAGGGGGCTGGGGGCAGCCTCCTGTGGGGAGTGAGAGGTGCCCGTTGGTGGGTGCTGCTGGGTTGTAGACGTGTTGCCAGGTCTTGCTGCAATGTCAGATTGAGACTGTGCTGCCATGCATGCTGCAGCTTTTAGAGAGATCCAGCAGGCCAAAGGAAAAAAGCGACATTTATTTATTTATTACAGGTACTTATATAGCGCCATCAGTTTACGTAGCGCTTTACATATATATTGTACATTCACATTAGTCCCTGCCCTGATGGAGCTTACAATCTAAAGTCCCTAACCCTCATTCATACATACTCATACTAGGACCACTTTAGACAGGAGCCAATCAACCTCCCAGCATGTCTTTGGGCTCACCATATCACTGGTTTTGTAAAAAGATCGCTGCTACAGGGTTCAGAGCTGGCGCCAACACCACGGGTTCTGATCATCAGAGGATTCTTGCATAGTGGTGAGAGGCCACTGGCCACAAGCTCATTAGTTTCCTCTTAAAGGGACAGTGCAACCCTAACTTGGGGTATAGTGTGGGCATTTACACTCTTTACCATGGGATACAAATAGACCTGAGTGTTCCAACCCAGGACTCTGGGCCCCAACGTTCACCGCCACACTGGCCAGAGGAAGGTTTTTTTTTATAGAGAAACACAAGAACCTTCAGCTTGTAGTTCTGCCTTTAGTTAGACCCTTTCCCTACATTTAGGATTTCAGGTACAGACATACTTGGTCCTCTCATTGTTCTGTTGTATTGTACAGATTTGTTTTGCCTTTTAGCTGTTCTTTGCGGTTTCATTTTTTTTTGTTTTTGTTGCCTTGTTGTAGCCCAAATAAATCCCTCTTTTTTTAGCCTTGGTGAGTCACAGGGTGTGACATTGCTGTAAGGATTGTTGTCTTCCGGAATCAGGGGACTCCTTTGGGGGTACGTACCACATTTGAATGCAAGGCTTGTAAGTATCAGAATCTATTTTAAGATGAGCACTCCCTGTATAGCAGGGCTGCAGTGCAGGGCCGTCTTTAATATTGATTGGATCCTGGGCAAAAAAATTCTTGGGCCACCAGCCTCCCCCCCATGCAATTTAACTCTCCACCTGCTCTGAGACATAAAATAAATAGCAGCTAGACTTAAAATCAGTTTACTGTATCAGATCAGGCAGCGATTGCGATTGGTTACCAGCTGTTACAGTATATCATTACTGCTTACTGACTGGTTGCTAGAGGTTACAGCACACATTACAGCTCACTGATTAGTTGCTAGAGGTTACAGCAAATGATTTCTGCTTGTTAATTGGTTGCTAGAGATTACTGTGCAGTAATAGTGCTCACTGATTGGTTGCTAGAGGTTACAGTAAATCATCTCCTCACTGCAGGGGGGCATGATATACATATGAATGCCACCAGTCGCAGTTTCTTACTTATGAATGCCGCCACTATTTACATATGAATGCCGGTTATTTACATGTAAACACAGGGTCTGCAGGTGAGTCATCTATACACAACAATAGGGCAGCATTAGTAGCAGCACTTCACACTGAGATATCAGGACACAGCACAGGACTAAAACTTCACGCGACAAGGGAATTTAAACTGGGATAGATGGCAAGTATGAGGCAGCTGCTTTGGGCCCCACAATGACAGGACGCAAGGCAGCTTAAAGACGGCCCTGCTGGAACGTGAAAGGAAGAGAGAGAGAGAGAGAGATAACTGCGCTGCTACTCCTTTCACTGTCCAGTTACAGGCTGGAGGTGGGTCAAAGAAGTGGGTCGAATAATGCTGGCCATCAGACTGAGGACATCTAGTGGCAGAAAAAAAGTACTGCAGGAGAAATCACAGGTACCTGTAGTGGATGTGTCAGTCAACATCTCTTCTGCAATACAGAGAGGCTAGCAAAGGGGAGTCCCATATTTTTAGACTACGAATAAGAAGGAGCATATTATAGCAATGCCTCGTTGCAGATCAGGGTTTAGCTGTACTTTTAGAAATATTTCCATCTCAATTATGTTGGGAGGTAACAGAGAGTGTTTTTCTGGGAGGGAGAGGCTGTATTGTTATGTATATAGTGGTGTTGTGAGGCATGACTGCTATCTGGCCACAATCCTCAGCCTGTCTGTCATCAGAAGGTTTAGTTATGAAATTAAAGAGTGACTCACCCTGCACTGAGCCCTGCACTACCTGCACAGAACCCTCCTCTTGGTGCAGGGCTGTGTTGACTCTGAGAGAGGAATGTGAATTATTTGGTGTCGGAGAAGGGCTGGGTTTTCTCCTTGCCAGAACAATGTAGTACTCCCCCAAATTAACCTCTCTCCCTCTTAGCAAAAGGGTTGTACACTGAAATATTTCAAGCATTTGATGAACATGTGTTTCTTCAGAAATACAACCTATGATCAGAAAAATAAAAAGTATCACGGACAGTACTCAATTTTCTCTATCAGAAAAACAAAGCCTTCTTCTACCCCACCAGATCAATGTCCACAAAGGCAAAGGCATGCTCCATATTTCCATGTGAGCATTTCCTTAAAATGTATGCAAACCCAAACCATAAACTTCTCTTATTGCTTCCATTTGGTCTGATAAATATACCACATAACTATGGAACAATGGAAGCCCATTGGTCTCAGAGCACCAAGGAGGGATCACAGAAGTGGTCTTCCCATTTCAGAAACTAGTAGAATGTTTCAATCAGACAGAGGGTGCTGCAAAGCAAATAGCCCTTCACTGCTATTGCATTAGCTAACCAGCAGTGCTCTGGGAATCCTTTGTCGTGTTTATTTGTAAAAACCAAAAATGGCATAGATATGATTAAAAAGTAGATACTAGTGATTGTAAACGTTTTTTTTTTTTTTAGATTTTTTTTTTTATAACAAACATGTTTATACTTACAGTACCTGCTGTGTGCAATGATTTTGCACAGAGTAGCCCCGATCCTCATCTTCTATAATCCCTCAGTGGTGCTCCTGGCTCACCCCCCCCCCCCCCATCCCTGCTCCCTCCTCACTGACTGCACTTGACAGCAGTGTGAGCCAGTGGTTTCTGCTGCTGTATCTGAGCCTATGAGGAAGGAGAGTCTCTGCTCTCATCCACAGTGTTGGATTGGGCTCAGGTAAGTGTAGGGGGGGGAGCCGCATACTAAAAGTTTTTTTTACCTCAATGCAGAGAATGAATTAAGGTTAAACCACACACACACACACACACACACACACCTTCAGGCCTTAGAACCAATTTAAAAGCTGAAAAGTTTTTAGTTTAAGTGATACCCATTTGGCTAGCCTAACCAATTCCATACAGGGCATTTTCACCCTCTTCCTACCCAGGCCAATTTTCAGCTTTCAGCACTGTCACACTTTGAATGACAATTGCGCAGTCATGCGACATTGTACCCAAATTAAATTTTTTGCATTTTTTCCCCCACAAAATAGAGCTATCTTTTTGTGGCATTTGATCACCTCTGCTTTTTTTATTTTTTGCGCTATGAACAAAAAAAGAGCGTAAAAATAAATAAATAAAACAGAACACAATATTTATTACTTTTTGCTATAATAAATATCCCATTTTAAAATATCTTCTACATATTTTTAGTAAAAAAAATTCCAATAAGCTTATATTGATTGGTTTGTACAAAAGTTATAACGTCTACAAAATGGGGGATAGATTTGTCATTTTTATTTTTTTACTGGCGGCGATCTGCAATTTTTATCGTTACTGACATTGCGGCAGACAGATCGGACACTTTTGACACAATTTTGGGACCATTCACTTTTATAAAGCGATCGGTGCTATAAAAAAATGCACGAAAAATGTGACTACTGTGGAAGGAGTTAACACTAGGGGGAGCTGCAGGGGTTAAATGTGTGTCCTAGTGAGTGAATCTTACTGTGAGGGGAGGGGACTGATGAGGGGAGGAGACCGATTGGTGTTCCTCTTTACAAGGAAATCTGATCAGTTCTCCTCTCCCCTGACAGGACATGGATCTGTGTGTTTACACACACAGATCCACATCCCGGCTCTGTTACCGGGCAATGGTGGGTGTCCGGTGGACATTGCAGCCGCCGGGCATGTGCACTGGGTCCCCAGCGATGCGCCGCGCGCGCTCTCCACAATGCCGGGAAGCAGAGGACATCATATGACGCCTGCCCGGAGGGAGGAACAGTTCCTGCCGCCGTCATTTTACAATACACCAGTAGGGAACTGGTTAAAGTGGATGTAAACCCGATTCATGAAATTTGAGCTGGGCACATATCTGCAGTGTTTTCTTATCTCTCTTCAAAGCACTATGTCCCTTGGCTTTCTCCTGCTCTGTTCCTCTGTTATCTGCATGATAACTTCTGACAAGCTCTTCGACATGTGATAAAACCAGCCTGCATTTTGTGTCAGGGTGGGTGCTATAAATACATTAGCAGAAAGCTGCTCTACTCACTGCAGAGCTCTGAAAGGCTCTGCCTATGTGGAGGGGGGTGTGTGCCTTTCCTCCAATCAGCTGTCTCCTAGTGTAATCCAACACTACACTGCTACTGCTGAATGGGGAAGTGACAATTCAAACACAATGTGCACTTTCTAAACATTATTTAAAGCTGAAGACAGCAGATATACATGTAAAACTTATGGAGTATCATCTGAGGCTATTCCCTTCACTGGGTATATGTGAGGGTTTACATCCACTTTAAGTTATTGAAGGTGCAAGCTTTCAGGATAACTGAGATCAGGCTTATACATTTATGACTTAGAGCAGCCTTTCTCAACCTTTCAACACAGAGGAACCCATGAAATAGTTCTCTGGTCTCGGAAAACCCCTGCTAAAAAATTAGAAATCTACAATTCATGATACATTAGTTTGATTGTCAGTGGGAAGAATGGTTCTTACACTTGTGGTCATTGGGAAGAATTACCTCCTTACAGATAGCTAAAAAGATCAATGGGGATCTTGGGAACAGTGGGAACTTATCTGAGAGGCAGAAATTGCCCAATGCTGAAGGAACTCCTATCAACCTCTGGAGGAACCCTAGGGCTCCACAGAACCCTGGTTGAGAATCACTGACTTAGAGCCTGAAGAAGGGCTCCAAGTTATCCTGAAAGCTTGCACCTTCAAAAGGTTAAGTTGGTCACGTAAATAAGGATTGCATTGCAGTGAACCTCCATACAGCTTCTACCGTTTTGCAGGCCACCAGACCCAAGACTTGGAAATTCAACACAGGGAGCGCTGTTCAATCAACAAATTCACTGGAACAGCGCTCCCTGTGTTGAATTTCTTTATCTTTCTCAGCTGGTCTATTTAGTTTGGGATCAGCGGCCGCAGTCCATTATCCTTTATTCATGGGCAACTTCAATCACATTTATGCATCTGGCCCTCGTATTGTTTACCAGGCCAAAGATTGCCCAAGGTCCAAGGCCTGCAACCTCTGCAGATTGGCAGACCACTTATACAAGGACTGCTCCCAAAGAACCTGGACCTACGCTGGAGCCCAAATTCAGCATAAGATACTTGCCAGAGCTGGAAAAGGGCCAAAGGAGTCCCGGAAGGCCACTGGCAGGAAGAAGGCCCCTCCCACCCCCTTGTTCCCAGCCCCCACCTCTAGCCTTTACCCCCCCACCACCTCTGTGTCGGAGGAACTCCAGCCTGCCCCAAACCCCTCCCTGACCCTCCCAGCTCCCCCCCCCCCCCCCGACCTGTTAGAGGATAGTGTCTCTTCTTACAGTGCGGCCCCCTGTGTTAGTCACAGACAGGAGAGCTGGCTACTCACTGCTGGGGTCCTATGGGGATATGTTGGATTATTATTATACAGGATTTATATAGCGCCAACAGTTTACGTAATGCTTTACAATATAAAAAGGAGACAATACAATAAAATACAAGAGGATTAAGAGGGCCCTGCTCAGAAGAGCTTACAATCTATGCTTTGTTCTACAATTTAAATATGAGTATAATGGCCTTGTGGTAATAAAAGGTTTTTAATCCTACAATATCACACTATGTGTGGCCTCTGCCTTTGTATGCTCGCTGCTGGAGAGATTACATGCAAACATCAGAAGACAGCTCCGTGATTGAAGAGGCGCCTTTCATCCTTCTGGGATCTCAAGTGCAATTGTCATATTTGTGTAAGTGTGAAAATATCTTTATGTGAATGCAGATCCATGTGGGTGGAGGACAGCACATGGTGTTTGTTTTGGAGTTTTTAAAGGGTGGATATTTGATCACCATCACACAGGAGTGAAGAAAGAAGCTTTGCAACATTTGTTTCTTTGTTTTATACTTTTTTGGACACGGTATCACGTTTTATCACTTCCAACTCATTCTGGGACTGTTGAGTTCTTTGAGACTTTATGTACATATTTATTATTGCTATTATATTTGAAGTCATATCATTTTAGGATACAGTATATACATTATTTTACCCAAAGTATTGGGACACCTGCCTTTACACGCACACAATCTTTAATGGCATCCCAGTCTTGGTCCATAGGGATCAATATTGAGTTGGCCCACCCTTTGCAGCTATAACAGCTTCAACTCTTCTGGGAAGGCCGTCTACAAGGTTTAGGAGTGTGTCTATGGGAATGTTTGACCATTCTTCCAGAAGCACATTTGTGAGGTCAGGCACTGATGTTGAATGAGAAGGCCTGGCTCAGTCTCCGCTCTAATTCATCCCAAAGGTGTTCTATTGGGTTGAGCTCAGGACCAGTCAAGTTCCTCCACCCCAAACTCGCGCATTCATGTCTTTATGGACCTGACTTTGTGCACTGGTCTAAATCATTTGGTGGAGGAGGAATTATGGTATTGGGGTTGTTTTTCAGAGGTTGGGCTTGGCCCCTTCGTCCCAGTGAAGGGAACTCTTATGCCGCGTACACACGATCGGAATTTCGGCCAGCAAAAGACCGATGGGAGCTTTTCATTGGAAAATGTGAACGTGTGTATGCTCCATTGAAATTTAGCTGGCCGAATTCCCGCCAGCAAAAATTTGATAGAAAGTTTTTACATTGGGAAAATTGAGAACATGCTATCAAATTTTTGCTGGCGGGAATTCAGCCAGCTAAATTTCAATGGAGCATACACACGATCGGAATTTCCCATAGAAAGTTTTTCCATTGAGAACATGCTATCGGAAATTCCGATCGTGTATATGCAATTCCGACGCGCAAAAACTCACGCATGCTCAGATTCTACGAGACAGAAGCTATTGGCTACTAGGTATTGAACTTCCTTTTTCTAGTCCCGTCACCGTGTTCTTGGCGGTCGAAATTTGGTGTGACCGTGTGTAGGCAAGACAGTTTGAGCGGAATTCCGTTAGAATTCTGAAGGGAAAACCAGCAGAGCTTTTTCCAACGAGAATTTCCCATCGTGTGTACGCGGCATGAAGGCAGTGGTTCTCAACCTCTCTAGTGCTGTGAACGCTTGATAAAATTTCCCAAGTTGTGGGGAACCCTAACTGTAAAATTATTTTCGTAGTGTGGGTTGGCAGCACCCAAGGCAAGACAAGTAATTTGCGCCCCTAACCCACGGACATTTAGCACTCCCTGAGTCCCTTCCACTCGTACAGTATTAAAACCCATTATGGTCAATTTTAGGATGTACCACTCTTTTCCTTTGTTATCCTTTTATCTCTCTCTCTATCCTAATTTCTTGTCCCCCCCATCCCTCTCTCTAGCCATCTTTCGTGTTCTTTCTCTTATTCTCTCCTCTCCCTTTTTCCTTTCTTCCTCCCCCTCTTTTCCTCTCCCTTCCATGTATTCTCTATTTTTATTCCTTCTCTTACTCCTTGGTGGGGGGGGGGGGGGGGGGGTTTCTGATCAGCCAACTTAGGCTTCTCTTGATCAAGGTCATCTGCTGATCTGAGATCTGTAGTGGGGACTTTTAATGGCGGCTATAATCACAGGTAGCGTTACCGACTTTGTGGTGTCTCGTAGCAGTGACACCTATGCCAAAATCAGGAGATAGGGTCCTGCTGGGCAGGTGCGAAAAGGCTGGGAGAGCAGCATGGGTTTCAGGAACAGCCCAGGATTCGGAGACCCCCGGCAAATGGTCATTCGACCCCCAGGTTGAGAACCACTGTCTTAAAGCATCAGCATACCAAGACATTTTGCACAATTTCATGCTCTCAATTTTGTCAAAACTGTTTGGGGATGGCCCTTCCTGTTCCAACATGACTGCTCACTAGTGCACAAAGCAAGGTCCATAAAGACATGAGTATGGGGTGGAGGAATTTGACTGGCTTGCACAGAGTCCTGACATCAACTGTATAGAACACCTTTGGGATGAATTAGTGCAGAGACTGCGTAGTTAGGGCTTCTCATCCAACTTACTTAACCTCACAAATGGGGTTCTGGAAGAATGGTCAAAACATTCCCATAGACACACTCCATATGCAGGAGTACCATAATTGTGGCTCGGCCATTCAAAGGACCAGAGCGAATGCATACTAGCACATTGTAAGATTACATAGTTAACCACTTTCAGACCGGATCATTTTGCTGGTCAAAGACCAGACCATTTTTTGCGATTCGGCACTGCGTCGCTTTAACTGACAATTGCGCGGTCGTGCGACGCGGCTCCCAAACAAAATTGACGTCCTTTTTTTCCCAAAAATAGAGCTTTCTTTTGGTGGTATTTGATCACCCCTGCGGTTTTTATTTTTTGCGCTATAAACAAAAATAGAGCGACAATTTTGAAAAAAAAACGCATTATTTTTTACTTTTTGTTATAATAAATATCCCCCCAAAAATATATAAAAAAACATTTTTTTCCCTCAGTTTAGGCCGATACGTATTCTTCTACATATTTTTGGCGATTATTGATTGGTTTGTGCAAAAGTTATAGCATTTACAAAATAGGGATAGTTTTATAGCATTTTTATTAATAATTTTTTATTATTTTTTTTTACTAGTAATGGCGGCGATCAGCGATTTTTATTGTGACTGCGACATTGTGGGGGACCCATCGGACATTTTTGACACATTTTTGGGACCATTGTCATTTATACAGTAATCACTGCTATATAAATGCAGTGATTCCTGTGTAAATGACACTGGCAGTGAAGGGGTTAACCAGTGGGTGGCAGTGTAGGGGTTAAGTGTTCCTAGGGGTGTGTTACTAACTGTGGGGGGGTTGGGCTTTCATTTAGTGAACACTGATCTCTGCTCCAATCACATGGAACAGAGATCAGCGTCACTAGTTGCTAGGCAGAATGGAGAAATGCTGTTTACACTGCATTTCCTCCATTCAGCCGTCCCGTGAGACGATCGTGGGGATGCCCACGACGATCGAGTCCGCGGGTCCCGCGACCGGACTCACCGGGGTCCCGACCAGCGCGGGAGCGCGCCGCCGGCGGCACGCTCCCGATGGCAGGGCGGCATTGAAGATTGGACGTACATGTACGCCAATATGCCTGCCCGTGCCATTCTGTCGACGTACATTATCGTGCGCTGGTCGGGAAGTGGTTAAATAGTAGGTGAAATCAAAAAGACACAAGTCCATTAAATCCAACCTGTGTGTGCGATTATATGTGAGTATTACATTGTATATCCTGGTATGTTGCGGTCGTTCAGGTGCTTATCTAATCGTTTCTTGAAACTATCAATGCTCCCCGCTGAGACCACCGCCTGTGGAAGGGAATTCCACATCCTTGCCGCTCTTACAGTAAAGAACCCTGAACTTGTGAAAAAGAAAAGAGTTTGGGACTTTAAATGAGGCCTCTGAAATAGAAATCAGAGGTACCTCCATCACGGCTTTTGCGCAGCAAAAAAGGAGAAAGGGTTTAGGACTTTGAGTGAAGCATGCAGCTGGAGAGCAAGGAGGCACTAAAGGTTCTCAAAATTAATTTTATTCCATAAATACAACATACAATACAATACATTACTGGAACAAAGATACATTGAGACCCGCAAGCCATCTAAAATTGAGTTGAAAAGAACCCTGAACTTTGCCTTGCATGGGGAATTTTTTTTTTTTTTTTTCCGGTTTATTACCTCTTTAAAAGATTATTAATATGGCTGCTTTGTTTTAACCATATTTGTATAGAGGGCTGATTGGAATAAGCCAATTATCTTTTTTGAATACAGACAAAAGCGTGGTGGGGTTTGTAATTTATACCCCTTTTAAATGTAGCCTGCATTATTCTACTCTAGGAAATTGGGTATAAATTTTAATTGACAACTCTATCTTGGAATCTGTTTTGTAAGGCTTGGTTCGCACTGTGAACCCCAAAGTCATGCGACTTCCAGTGCAATTTTGCATTGCGACTTCAGTACAACTTTCATGCGACTTTGGCTTTGCAAATTATAACAATGCAGAGTGTGACACATATTATTGAACTTACAAAAACACGACTTTCTTGCGACTTTTGTGATTTTAAAATTTGCGGTTTATGGCACTCATGTTGCGAGGAAGATGCAGAAAAGTAGGGCAAGAACTATTTTCTTGTTTTAGCAATTACGACGGTCCCCATTGAATTTAATGTATTTTGACTTGTCATGCAACTTTGTGTCCCACGTCGCAGCAAGTCACATGAGACGTTACAGCAGTGTGAACCAGGGCTATTATTGTCACTGTTGCAGATTTCTATCTAGGCATGATTCATAGATTTATATAAGAAGGAGTCATTGTTTCTCATTAAACGGAGAAGGAATGTAAACAGCAGGTAATGGCACTGCTTCTGTATGGCTTTTCTTGTATAATGAAATTAAGGATATGCACTTCTGCTAATTTGCATATCGTTATTGCTGTGAAGCGATAACTTCCAATTAAAACATTCTGCTCCTCTATACCTGGAATTTGTTTAAAAGGATTCTGCTTCACGGCAAGCTAGATCATGGTGTTGTAGTGAAGTTGGAGTAATATTGCCAGGTAGTCAGCTGTGAAAACTAAAGTTTTTGGCTCCTTCTGCTTTGCTTTCCAACCCTTCAGCAGAAATCTGCATGGAATTGGCAGCAATGGACAATGGACTCATGACTCTCTAACCCACATATGTCAAACAAAAGGCCAGTGGGCTGAATCCAGTCTGCCAGGCCTTGTTATGTGGCCCTCCCCTGAACCCTGCACTCTGTACGTAGCTCACTCCTGGACTCTGCACTCTGTACGTAACACACTCCTGGACCCTGCACTCTGTACGTAACACACTCCTGGACCCTGCACTCTGTATGTAGCGCACCCCTGAACCCTGCACTCTGTAAGTAGCGCACCCCTGAACCCTGCATTCTGTACTTAAGGCACTCCTGGACTATGGGCTCTGTACATAGCGCACCCCTGAACCCTGCATTCTGTACTTAAAGCACTCCTGGACTATGCACGCTGTACATAGCGCACCCCTGAACCCTGCATTCTGTACTTAACGCACTTCTGAACTCTGCAATCTGTACGTAGCGCACTCCTGGACTATGCACTCCGCACGTAGCACACTCTGCACGTAGCGCACTCCCGGACCCTGCACTCTGTATGTAGCGCACTCCTGGACTTTGAACTCCCAAAAATCAAATTGTTATTTTTCTTTCACATGTGACCCCTGCATCATCATGTGGATGAGCCACGCTTTCACCGCCCTAACAACTACTCCCTTTAGCTACAGAGGGGGAGGCCAGATTTTGCTGTGATACTTTGCTTCTTGGCAGGAATTATACCACCTGTCTAGTGAATGGGGCTAATATAGATTAATCATATTGCCCCAGTGATAACATTCAATAGAACGAAGCGTATGTCGGGTGTTAGTGGTAGCGGTGATGTCTTATCATCAGTAAGGACGCTAGGCACTGTGTGTAACTGATTTGCCTATAATATCCTTTCTTGCCAATAAATTGTTCTTTAAGGATGTCTGATCAATGAGTTGTTTCCTCCTTATTCATGTGTGACACAATGAGCTGGAGTGTGGCTAGCACAGCTTGATGTTAATGAGATGTGTTTTTTTTTTTTCATCCATACTGAGAGCCTGGATTTGCTAAGGAAGTGTCATGCCGTAGATCTTTGCTGGTATTGAAAAAGCTGCAAAAAGGCTGTGTTAGACCTGCAAAGGTCGACCCATCTGGTAAGAGGCAAATCCTCTTGTGTGCAGTGCAGCACGGTGTATTCAAATAGGATCACAAATTTATTCAGGAAGAAATCACCTCAATGGTTTTTGGGCATCTATGCCTGATCACACTATCCTGTGTATGGGACTTTTTTCAGTTATTTATTTAAACCATGGACTCGAGTTTCGGTTAATTACTTCACTCTGTTTGTGAAAAACAACTTTTTATAATTGATGCCGTCAATGGATTTTTTAGCACTGTTGTTTTGGATAAGCGCATTTACCTCCGGTCTATACATGGTATTTTTTATTGTTATGTGCAATATGTTTACATGCTGCTATCCCTTTATTTGTTTGAATTCACATACTGTATATGTATCATTTTTTTTTTTTTTTTTTGATGATTGACACCTTTGATGTTTCACGTATTTAACCACTTCAATACCGGGCACTTATACACCTTCCTGCCCAGACCAATTTTCAACTTTCATCATGGTCATGATGCACTGTACCCAAACTAAATGTTACCATTTTGTTCCCACGCATAGAGCTTTCTTTTGCTGGTATTTGATCACAGCTGCGATTTTTATTTTCTGCTAAACAAATAAAATAAAAAAGACCGAAAATTTTGAAAAAAGAAAAAAAAAAGTTTTTTTATTTTTTTTCTGTTACAAAACTTTGTAAATAAGTAAGTTTTCTCCTTCACTGATGGGGCTGCACTGATGGGCACTGATAATGTGGGACTGATGGGCACCAATGAGGTGGCATTGATGAGCACTGACGATGGGCACTGATAGTTACACATACAGTGCCTTACGAAATTATTCTGCCCCCTTGAACTTTTCAACCTTTTGCCACATTTCAGGCTTCAAACATAAAGATATAAAATTTTAATTTTTTGTGAAGAATCACCAACAAGTGGGACACAATTGTGAAGTGGAACGAAATCTATTGGATAATTTAAACTTTTTTAGCAAATAAAAAACTGAAAAGTGGTGCGTGCAAAATTATTCGGCCCCTTTACTTTCAGTGCAGCAAACTCACTCCAGAAGTTCAGCGAGGATCTCTGAATGATCTAATGTTGTCCTAAATGACTGATGGTGATAAATAGAATCCACCTGTGTGTAATCAAGTCTCTGTATCCTGCTCTGTGATAGTCTCAGGGTTCTGTTGAAAGCGCAGAAAGCATCATGAAGACCAAGGAACACACCAGGCAGGTCCGTAATACTGTTGTGGAGAAGTTTAAAGCCGGATTTGGATACAAAAAGATTTCCCAAGCTTTAAACATCCCAAGGAGCACTGTACAAGCGATCATTTTGAAATGGAAGGAGTATCAGACCACTGCGAATCTACCAAGACCTGGCCATCCCTCTAAACTTTCAGCTCAGACAAGGAGAAGACTGATCAGAGATGCAGCGAAGAGGCCCATGATCACTCTGGATGAACTGCAGCGTCCTTCCTCACAAATCCTGCCTAGAACACCGGCTCAGGCCTTGGGGAGAACCCACACTACCTCAGCAGACGGGTGAGACATCATGGATCGCTTCGTAGAGCGAACGTATGCTAAAGCGGCTTCGGCGGGCATCCCTCAAGCGGGAGAGACACAAGCGGCCAACATGTCGGCCGCGCCGCCCTTACAGGAGCAGGCCTCGCTGCCTCCGGGACCCCCGGCTCAAGCAGCGCCTATCCAGGCTGACCCTGCATCCCCTGGGGGAATAGCACAAGCTGTGGTTCTTTTGCTGGGTCCCACACTCGCGGCTACAGTAGACGCAGCGGTTAACAGAGGGCTGGAGCAGCTCCATTTAGAAGTACGGGCCCAGGCACAGAGGCTGCAACATACGGAGGCACGTATCTCGGCGCTTGAGGATGAAACTGCAGGCGCATCTGTTAAGATCGCTAGGGTTCTTAACACACACAAAGAGATTTGGGAGAAACTCAACGGTTTGGAAAAATCGGTCGAGGAGGAACAATCTACGCATTATTGGTCTCCCGGAATCAGTTACCTCAGCCCAGCTATCCACACTCTGCGCCAAAATAATCCCTGAACAACTGGGCCTCTGCATACCATGCACGGTCGAACGGGCTCACCGTATCGGACAACCATCCGAATCACGCTCCAAGCCTCACCATGTTATAGTCAAGTACTTGAACTATGCTGATAAAATGGCCATCATGCAAAAGTTCCGCAGCTCCCGCTCCTTGACGATCGATGGGGCTAAATTGTTGCTATTTGCTGATTACTCCGTGGAGGTGATGAACAGACGCAAGGCCTTCTCTCCGGTGTGTACAACCCTCTACAATAACCACATAAAATTCTCCTTGTCCTATCCGGCTACGACTCCAAACGAACGAAGGAGACCAACTTACCTTCACCACGCCTGAGGAAGCGGAAAGGTATGTTGAATCCATGAGCACTGACATGGACCACTCTGCCATGGCTGACTTACCTTCCCAATCTGCAAACAAAACAGCTGTGCCTCCTAAACATCAACGTAGCCCCACAAACCCTCCATATAAACGCATCAGAGTCACACCTAAGGATGACCGTTCAGGACATCGCTGACAATCTTTGGTGCACCTACCTTTCTATAGTTTGACGGAAAGTAAGGGGGAAAGGGTTTTCTTTTATCTTGGATCTCCCTCTTTCTCCCTCTGGACCTTCTGGGACCAGCTGGCCTAATATGGTATCTGCTGATCGCTGGCAGGTTACCCCTACTACCATGTTCTGGACTGGAAGACCTGCCCCCTTTTGATAACCTATGTAGTTCCTATTATTGCAGGACGTTTTCTCCCTGGTTCTTTGCTTTATGCTGTATGATGTTATGAATCTAGGGGCTACGGCTTTCAACTCGGCTCATTTACCCTATATATTTCCCTAGCACTAGTGGATGTTCACCATGTGAGCGTAGGACCTATCCGGAGCCGGGGTTACTACTTTTTATCCCCCCCGCTGGATCCGTTAATATCCCCTCGCTGGGATACTGGGTCTTACCCGTTGCCACATATATTTGTTTCTTCTCTGTTATTTTCTATACCTCCCCCTCTGGCCCTCTAACAGCCATCAGGGGAGGAGCGGGACAGGGCTGATAGCCGAGATTGAAGGTCGTGCCTCGTGTGGAAAAAAGGAAAGTCCCTATTTGTTGATATGTTATTTTACACGTTGTGTTTTGTATTTTTGCTAAGATCTTTTGCTTATACGATCGTATACCAGGTACGGATATTTAGTATAGTTGTGGCACCCTTGGGGATTGAAGTCTCTATGAGGAGACACTTATACGCGGGGACACTGGAGCACAGCAAGGTCGCCCCTGAACCACCCACTATGATTATCTTCTATCTAACTCTTACATGGCATCCGCAGGTAGTGGGCATAACTTAAATGTTATCTCTTGGAATGTCAAGGGGCTTAGATCACTGTGTAATTGTATGGCTGTTCTGAGACACTTGAAACGCCTCCGAGCAGAGGTAGCTTTGTTGCAGGAGACGCACCTTACGGCAGACAACCTGCAACGGCTACGTAAATTATGGGTAGGTGCGGTCTATGGCTCGCCGCAGTTGGGCGCAAGGCTGGTGTTGCCATACTACTACATAAAAACCTGCAACATGAAGTGATATCTGTTAGAGCTGACACTGAAGGCCGTAAGGTGACTATGCAGATGATGATAGACTCTGTCCCCATGGCCATCACTAACATGTACGCCCCTAACTCGCCAGGTACACCCTTCTTCCAGGATGTAATCCAATGGATACTAGCCGCACCTGAATCTAGGCACCTGGTTGGGGGGGATTTTAACTCCGTTATGTCCGTCATAACGGACCATTCAACGACTAGCTCTCATTGCGCGGCTCCCTCGGCTATCGCAACACCCAAACCCACTCAATTAGCCCAGGCCCTATCCTCCATACATTTCACTGATGTGTGGAGACTACAACACCCGACCAGCCAGGAATACACCTTTTTCTCTCCACCACACCGATCTTTCTCGCGTATAGACTACTTCTTTGCCTCCCCCTCTGTGACACCTTCCATATTAGACTCAGAAATATTAGATGCCAGGATATCAGATCACAGCCCTATAGTGGTGCATCTATCGTGACCGACGACCCCGTGCGCACCAAAAACGTGGAGATTTCCATCTTACCTAGCTGACAACCCTGACTTCCAAGACATGCTTCGGACTGCCTGGACTGACTATGCCACCACCAATAGTGAACATATCTCTGATCCTAACTTATTTTGGGAAACAGGTAAAGCCTGAGGGGCAAGATAATATCCTATACTACACAACTAAAAAAAACACAATAGGAGCCAATATAATGATACCAGCAAAGCGCTTCGTACGGCTCACGAGCGCCTGCTTATGAGCTGTACCCCGGAGAATATTCAAAGCTGGACTTGAGCTAAGAGGGCGTTCGACCTCTGGGCGGAGCAACAGGAAACGGCCCAACTAGCCTATTCTAAGCTATACTTCCACAGATTCGGAAACAAAGCGGGCAAACTACTGGCGAAATTGTGCGCTGGGCCCAGACGACCCACTCGCATTCATTCCATGAGGGACTCGGATGGCTCCGTGACCTCGGCCAAAGATAGAATCAATGCTATTCTCATCAATTTTTATACAACCTTATACAAAGCTGACCCCACTGACATGAATACAGCGGACACCTTTTTGTCTACGACGTGCCTACCAACATTACAGGAAGACCATCTCGCTCTGCTTAATGCCCCCATTACCCTGGAGGAGGTTAAACGAACTATCTCGCTATTGTCCACAGCCAAAGCGCCAGGGCCGGATGGCTATTCCGCGGAATTCTATAAATCTACCATAGATTATATACCAGACACTCTTCAACTTGTTTATGCAGGCATGTGGCAGGGAGGGCATTATATGCCCACAGGTACGAAGGCTTTCATAAAACTTATTTCAAAGAAAGGTAAGGACCCCACTATGCCAGTATCCTATCGCCCCATTTCTCTGATAAATGTAGACTCTAAAATTTTATCTAAAATAATTGCTGCTAGATTGGCCACGATACTCCCCTCCTTACTCCACCCCGCCCAGTCAGGCTTTGTCACTGGCCGCTCGGCTACCCTTAATATACGTAAAGTCCTCCTGGCCCTAAACTATGCCAAAACGCATTCCCACTCAAGATGTAGCAATAATATCCCTGGACGCAGAAAAAGCCTTCGATAATGTGAGTTTACCTTGGTTATTTAGAGTATTAATACGGTTTGGTTTTCAAGGCCCCTTTATGCAATTTCTCCAACAGATGTACATGTCTCCCACAGCTCGCCTGGTCACCCCTGATTTCATGTCAGACTCAATACCCCTAACTAAAGGTACTAGGCAGGGGTGCCCACTATCGCCCTTATTATTTAATCTGGTAATTGAACCCCTCTCCAGGCTACTTAATTCACGGGATGGGATCAGTGGCTTACCAATAGGACCGCAGATGCTGCGCTCCGCGTTGTTTGCGGACGATATCTTGCTGTTTACCACTGACCCCATCTCCGACTTTTCTAAGTTAAAGAGAATCTTTGAAACCTTTCAAAGCTGCTCGGGTTTCCGAATTAACTTTGACAAAAATGAGATTTTATCCTTAAATCCCAGATTGGCTCACAAATGGACACACCAGTCCCCATTTGCAATAGCCAAACGCACATACCTAGGAGTACACATAAGTCGTGAACCGGCCTCATTATATGGGCTTAACTATCCCCCGCTTTTGTCTAAGATCATACAGGAATTAGACCTATGGGCGGCTCTGCCTGTTTCGCTCTTTGGGAGATGCCATTTATTTAAAATGATATCCTTTGCCAGACTATTGTACCCCATGCAGACCATACCCCTCCTGCTGAAACATGCAGATATCCAGAATTATACAAGGCACTATCGGCCTTTCTATGGTCATGTAAGAGAGCACGCATAGCTCTACCTAAATTATGCCTCCCAAAGACCAAGGGAGGTGCTGGTGTGCCCAACATTCGTTTTTATAATCTTGCATGTTTATTAAGACAAGGTCTGGACTGGCTTTCGGGCAACTCTAGATACTGTAATGTCCATCTGGAAGGGGCTATTCTCTATACTCACTGGCAGCAATCCTTCACTCCAACCTGCATGCTCTGCCGCCCCATCTAAAATCGAATTTGCTTATCAGAGACACCAACATTGCATGGAGAGAAATCCGCAAACTATTAGGCCTACCGGCCACCATTTCGAGTCATCTACCTATCCAAGGGAACCCCATGTTTATCCACTCTGCATGCAATCTATTCGCAATGGAAACTGAAAGGTCTCACATCCACGAAAGCTTTATATCAAGCTGGCCATCGCAAGTTTAAAACATTTGAAGCCTTAGCTCAGGAATTCTCACTATCACCGACCAATGTTTTCTACTATGGCCAGCTGACCGATTACTTAAGCTTGCAATGCGGTCCCCAGACGGACCCTTTCCAGCAGTCTTTCATCGACACTGAATTATGGATGGCTACCGGCAAATACGTAAACTCACACTTTCCGAAGCATGGCGTGAAACACAATTTAGGATAATTCACAGAGCCTATTACCCCATCTACGTCGATTAAAAATAATATGAACCTGAAAATATGCCCATGGTGCTCTACGCCTCACCCCACTTTAATCCATCGACTGTGGGAATGCCCTGCCATAGAAAGATACTGGGACGCAGTAACTACTTATGTTGGCTCTGTTTCTAAACAACGGATTCCGAAGGATATTATGCTTTGTGTATTTGGTTACGCACCTCAAACGCCCCCGACGAGAGACGGAATTCGGTCCTCAGTTTCTCACTGGGCACAGCTAGCCCTTCTTGTTGCTCGTAGGACGATTATGCAATCTTGGATCTCCAAGACTCCGCCTACACTACCAGCGATGCAAAAGGCCATCAAATCACTTTTCTACATGGAAAGATTGGATACCATCACCAGGAATCCTAGACCTACACACCGTTTCTTTGCGCGGTGGCGCAAATATATGGAGGCCACGTTAACTCACACCGACATCCAGGCGGCCATGCAACCATTTCGTTTTACAGCTTGGTATCTCCAAAGCGACCTTGCTGGATCTCTGGGTAGACTCAAACTACTTTCCCGTGGAGATCCTGCGGACTTTAGACCACCTTGACATACTGGACCCTAAGCTGTGCATTTCTCATCAGGACCTTAAGTCACCCCATTCTTTCCCCACTTTTGAGGGTATTTACCCTAGGGCTACTGAATGTAACTATTTAGCTGGTATACTTAGATCGTATAGGTTACTGGGACCCATTCGGGTCCATTCGTCACGAAACCCATGGATTGTATGCAGTCTACTGATTCATGTTTACTACGCAGGTACCTGTATCTGTAAACTTATTTACTGTGCAGCTATGTTTTTTAACCTTTTATGTGTAAAACCAAATAAACATTTTTCAAAAAAAAAAAAAAATTGAGGGGAAGATGGATGCAGCCAAATACAGGACCATTCTAGATGAAAACCTGTTGGAGTCTGCAAAAGACCTGAAACTGGGACGGAGATTTATCTTCCAACAAGACAATGATCCCAAACATACAGCAAAATCTACAAAGGAATGGTTCACAAATAAACGTATCCAGGTGTTAAAATGGCCAAGTCAAAGTCCAGACCTGAATCCAATCGAGAATCTGTGGAAAGAGCTGAAAACTGCTGTTCACAAACGCTCTCCATCCAACCTCACTGAGCTCGAGCTGTTTTGCAAGGAAGAATGGGCAAGAATTTCAGTCTCTCGATGTGCAAAACTGATAGAGACATACCCCAAGCGATTTGCAGCTGTAATCGCAGCAAAAGGTGGCTCTACAAAGTATTAACGCAAGGGGGCCGAATAATTTTGCACGCCCCACTTTTCATTTTTTTATTAGTTAAAAAAGTTTCAAAAATCCAATAGATTTCGTTCCACTTCACAATTGTATCCCACTTGTTGGTGATTCTTCACAAAAAATAAAAATTTTATATCTTTATGTTTGAAGCCTGAAATGTGGCAAAAGGTTGAAAAGTTCAAGGGGGCCGAATACTTTCTCAAGACACTGTAGGTGGCACTGATAAGCGGCACTGATGTACCATTGCTCCAAATCAGGGACAGTTGGGAGCTATGTCCCTCTGTCCCCCTTTCCTCCTCATTTGTCCCTCATTTTGGTCTGATCTTTATAGTTGTATATAAAAAGCACTTTTTATCTATCAAAAAGTGTTTTCTAGTGTTAAACATTTCATCTGATTTCTAAATTGCTGCATTTGTAAATTCCAGAAGCCAGTATAAAGGAATAGTAGTGGTAAAAAAAAAAAAAAAAAAAAAAAAAAAAGCACTTGTGGGTTTAACCAGTCTTGTTTTTTTTTGTACAATTCTCCTTTAAGGAGGCATGGCAAGGGGTGTGTCCTATGCCTGCTTACTTTTTCTGATAGGTGTCCCTCATTCCCATCTCAAAAAGTTGGGAGGTATGGATGTACACTAATGGATGCCAACCAATAATGCCTGACAATCAGTGATGCCCATTGTGGGCACTGATTGACATCCCTGGCGGCCATGGGTGGCATACCCAGTGGTGACTAGGGGTGGGCATCCCTGGTGGTCCAGTGTGGGCTTCCGTGGGGAGGCTGCGCTGGTAATCAATCACCCCCCACTCCCTTCAGAAGAGCAGCCGATTGGCTCTCCTCTACCTGCATCTGACAGACGCGAGTGAGGAGAAGCTGATCTACGGCTCTTCCTGTTTACATAGTAATCACCCATGATTGGACACAGCTGATCACGTGGTAAAGAGACTCCGTCAGAGACTCTTTACCTAGATCGGAGTTGTGGTGTGTCAGACTGACACACCGCAACAACGATCGCCGTGATGCGTGCCCCCGGGGGGGGCAGTGGCTATTTATCCTGAAAGAAGTCATATGGCATCCGGTGAGGATAGCACAACCACTTTGCCGAAGTGATTTTGCTATATGGTGTGCGGCAAGTGGTTAATTACGAATGCAAATATTACACTTTTTAATGGGGCTAATATGCAAGCGAACCACAACTACAATGCATGCATGTAGCGGCCATAACCCTTGCGGGGCGGCCCTGACTTACTGGGCTTACCAGTTACCTTCTCTTGGCCTGCTCTTCCACGTCTAGGGGTTCCCAGGGTTGATACCCAACGACTTGAACGCTGACAAGTCCTTTTTTTAAAAGTTTTATTTTGCAGTAGTAACATCCAAGAACACAGTCTCTCAGAGGGCACAGAGGGCACAGGTGAAGAACTCGGGCACCTTGAACTGCAGGTCTAGCAAAGTCTATATTTCCACCCAGAGAGTAGCCACTCGCAGCTGGGTAGTTCAAGGCTGAACCGATCTCTAGCCAGAGATCATGGCAGTCATCACGTCGACTCAAATACTTTAAACAATCCTATGAACAAGGACAAGTTGTAACTAAGGGTGAGCAGGAACCTTTTTTCCTCAGTACCTGGAATGTCCTCTGTCTCCTCAATGGTACTGGAAAAACGTGAATTCATCAATGCCCTTCCCAATTCAGTAACCAGGCACTTCCGAAGATGCCACTTGCCGGCCCTCCTCCGAAGAGTCCTCCCCCGGTCACTTCCACGAGCTGTGGTGCTCCTCCAAGCCGAGAGCACACCCGGACACCTTGAATCCTCCCTCAGTTACTGCACCTCGGACCAGCCGGTTTCGTGACTCAGGAACAGGCGGATCCTCACCCCAGACCAGGCAGGTCTATTAGGGGCCTCTAGCAGGAACATGTTGCAGGATGTCGAAAACCCCAGTCCTGGAACCAGAACAGCCCACACGGGCCTCACAAACTCCTCTCTCCTAAACACATGACCCGCACATCTTAAAGAGGAAGTAAACCCTGATGGGTTTACTTCCTCTTTCATTCCCTGCAAAGGCAAAGCATAATGGACTACTGTGCATCGCATAGTAGCCCATTATGTGTCACTTACCTGACACAGGAGCCAGCAAAGTCACCGCTGTCCCCTGTAGTCCGCCGCATCCATCTTCTCGGTGGGTCTTGCTGTTCCGCCGCTGTCATTCGGCGAAGCCACGATGACGTTACTCCTGCGCATGCGCACGGGAGCCGCCACTCGCGGAATATCGCCGTTGACCGGGACGCGCTCAGTGCGCCTGCGCACCGCTGTCTACGGTGCATGCGCCATAGACAGCAGTGCCTGTCTTTCGGCAAATATCTCCTAAACCGTGTAGGTTTAGGAGATATTTCTTGGACCTACAGGTAAGCCTTAATCTAGGCTTACCTGTAGGTCAAAGTGTGTTTTAAGGGTTTACAACCACTTTAAGTACCCTTTCCCAGACAACCCAGCGGGACCCGGCACTCCCACTGATTGGTTCCGAGAAGATTGATACTCAAAATGTCCAACCAGGCCTGGTTCTGGCCTGTCATGAGCACCTCACTGCTCACATGACCAAGCAAATCTTCCAACACAGCCCGGCCAGACTGATGTCAAGGCCAACCTACATAATTAACCCTCAGAACCCCTACTGTTCTGAAGCAAAAACTAAATTTACATGCGTATGACATTTTGTCCAAAATGTCATCCGCTACATGCAGTTGAGTTGCACTAGTGTGGCAATCAAGGGATTTAAGCCCTATACACACTATTCGATTTTCTGCAGATTTTTTACATAGTTTTGGTAAATCTGAAGACAAAAATCTGCAGAAAATCCAATAGTGTGTATGGGGTCTAAAAAAGGCAGGGAGAAGGCAATACAGCCTGTCGGGTTGCTCTTCAAAGAACATTGCTAGTATGACTGAGGCCTTAGGCTGGATTCACACCTATGCATTTTTACTGCTTTTTGCATTTTGCAGATCTGCAAAATGCAAAAAGCACTATTGCTGATCACACCCTTGTCTGGATTGAATAAAAAATTATATTTGAAAAAAAAAAAAAAACATGCAAAAAGCACTAAAAATGCATAGGTGTGAATACAGCCTTAGTGCAAATAAAAAGTCATGGACAGTTCTCAACTGTATTCCTGAAAGTCCACTAATACCACCACAAACACTGTACATTATATGCTTATTCTGGCTCAGTCGCCATTTTATCTAATGAACTTCTTTTTTAAAAGGTGGAGGTCCCCTTTATTTCATTTTTTTTTTTTTTTTTTTAAAGCAAGTGCCATTTTGTTGAAGCCCCTTTTGGAGACAGGATTGATGGTGATTGTAGCTCAGACCACCTGTGCCAAGCCTTACAGATGAGTCACACTGAGTGATGATCTGCTGCATTTTAGGCTGTCAGAAGTGGCCCCTCCTGTGTGTGTGTGGAATGCCCCCCTCCCCCTCTCCCTGCCTGGAGCTGTCAGTGTTAGCCCCGCCTCCCCGTGCACAGGAGGGAGGAGAGAGAAGACACTCCAAACAGAACCCAGACCCACAGGATTTACCCCTTCCTGCCCAGTCCTAGGGCGGTCATAGGGACACCAATGGGATTTGGTATGATGATGATTATTATTATAATACAGGATTTATATAGTGCCAACAGTGTGCACAACGCTTTACAACAGAAGGGCAGACAGTACAGTCACAGTATAATTCTATACAGGATGATGCAGATTTTTCAATAAAAAGCTAAACATTTACAGGTGGCTTGTTCATAGCAAATAAAAAAAAAAAACAATAAAAATAATTTGTAAAAAATGGTAACATTCCAAAACAAATATAAATCTCCGCTCTGCTGCTTTAAAGAGAACGGATGGCATATCATCAACTTTTATCAAGCTGCCATTGTGATTATGACCACACCAATATATTTAAAGGAACACTCCTCTCAATAATGTTATTTTTAGCTATGGTGGGCTGAATCACCTGCAGGCTTATAGCTCTGGATTGGCCACACCTCCCATCCACTCTGCTCCCATGGAGTCTCACTCCAGCTGCTGCACACTCTGTAATATGACATGAGACACCGATGCAAACCACTGTGGCTGGAGCCTTTTATTTGTTTTTGTTTGAACTTTATTAACATGTATCTTTGTTCATTGACTATGTAACTATTTGCCATTGCACAGTGCACAGCACACTGTATACACAGATCCGTTGTATCAGAGTGATCTGTGCAGATTCAGGCAGGGCTGGCTGACACTTGTAGGGCTACAACACCTGGACAGCTTCAGGTGGTGATACCCTGAGAAGATAAAGGGTGGGATAGGCTTCTGCAGGTCCATACATATATGTCACTGGAAGAGTTCACTACCTGTCATACAACTGTCACTGCTCATATAAGTGGAGCCAACCCCCCCCTTTGTCACTGCTAGTCTAAGCTACATTCAAAACTGTCACTCCTCCTCCCAGGGGGTTGGTGGTCATGTCTGTCACTCCACCCAAGCACTGGCAGCCACATTTATCACTATAGTATTGGCTGTCTCACCTGTCACTCCTTATTTCAGGTCTGTCTCACGTGTCACTCGTCCTGCATAGTATTGGCTGTCCCACCTGTCACTCACTCTCTGTGCTATTGCTGGTTTCACTGTCACTCCTCCTCTCAGGTATTGGCAGTCTTACCTGTCATTCCTCCTCTCAGGTATTGGCAGTCTCCCCTGTGACTCCTCCTCCCAGGTATTGGCAGACTCCCCTGTGACTCCTCCCCCCAGATACTGGCAGTCTCCCGTGTCACTCCTACTCTCAGGTGTAGTCTGTCTCACCTGTCACTCTTCCCCCCCCCCCAGGTATTGGCAGTCCCACCTGTCACTCCTCCTCCCAGGTATTGGCAGTCTCCCCTGTCACTCCTCCTCTCAGGTGTAGTCTGTCCCACCTGTCGCTCCTCCCCCCCAGGTATTGGCAGTCTCCCCTGTCACTCCTCCTCTCAGGTGTAGTCTGTCTCACCTGTCGCTCCTCCCCCTGAACACACCCCCTCCTACCTGCAGAGCTGGATCCTCAGGATCACAGAGTCCCTACACCTCCCAAACTCCCAGCTTAGTCCGGAGAGTGTAGAAGGATCTCATCCCCGGGGTCCCCGCATCTGACACTGACACCCTGAGGAAGCCAGGAGAACAATGAGCTCCCTGTTCAAGAAACGGACCACTGCCAAATACAGCCCGAACGCTGTGCAGCCCAAAGTGTGAGTAGTACCCATCGGACTGCATGTGTGCCATCTATACCCATCCTCTGACTGTACTATATATACTGGGCATTGTCATGTACTGCTCTATAATCATTGTCAGTGCAGCGATCTTCTGTAGTACTGTAATGTATATAATGTGTATAGGTCACTTACACTATGTGTATACAGGGACAGCTCTGCGTGATGTATAGTGCTCCCCTTGTACTATAATGTATAATCTGTGATTGGTGTCATTTATACAATGTACTTTTTTTTATATATACGGTACAGTGTACACTATATGGTTTCTTCTGCAGTGTGTGTGTCTGTGTGTGCTCTGTATGTATAAGTCATTGCAGTGCCCCATACACAAGTGTATGTATGTATGTGTGTGTGTATGTGTATGTATGTATATACATACATACATACATACATACATACATACATACATACATACATACAATGTGTGTCAGTCTTACACTACAGGGGATTTTCTGGGGACCTAATAGACCAGAGGCACCTCTAGGCACACAGAATAAAACATTGAGGGGCTGGCAGGGTACCAGGGTGACCACTTTGGGTGGTAATATTAATATAATCTTTTTAACTGAAATTTCTGAAACAGTACAAGGCATAGAATATATCATCATGTCCTGAAGGAGACCCAGTGTGCACAGTAGATGACCTAAGACTCTCAGTGACCCTATGGCACTCTGTAGAGAACCCTGAGAAACTCCATAGAAGACTGGGGACAGAGGACTCAGGGTCCTCAGCAGAGGTGCACTCAGTAGAAGACTGGGGACAGAGGAACCTTGTGCACTCAGTAGAAGACTGGGGACAGAGGAACCTGGTGCACTCAGTAGAAGACTGGGGACAGAGGACCCATGGTCCTCAGCAGAGGAACCTGGTGTACTCAGTATAAGACTGGGGACAGAGGACACAGGGTCCTCAGCAGAGGTGCACTCAGTAGAAGACTGGGGACAGAGGAACCTGGTGCACTCAGTAGAAGACTGGGGACAGAGGACCCATGGTCCTCAGCAGAGGAACCTGGTGTACTCAGTATAAGACTGGGGACAGAGGACACAGGGTCCTCAGCAGAGGTGCACTCAGTAGAAGACTGGGGACAGAGGAACCTGGTGCACTCAGTAGAAGACTGGGGACAGAGGACCCATGGTCCTCAGCAGAGGAACCTGGTGTACTCAGTATAAGACTGGGGACAGAGGACACAGGGTCCTCAGCAGAGGTGCACTCAGTAGAAGACTGGGGACAGAGGAACCTGGTGCACTCAGTGGAAGACTGGGGACAGAGGACCCATGGTCCTCAGCAGAGGAACCTGGTGTACTCAGTATAAGACTGGGGACAGAGGACCCATGGTCCTCAGCAGAGGAACCTGGTGTACTCAGTATAAGACTGGGGACAGAGGACACAGGGTCCTCAGCAGAGGTGCACTCAGTAGAAGACTGGGGACAGAGGAACCTGGTGCACTCAGTGGAAGACTGGGGACAGAGGACCCATGGTCCTCAGCAGAGGAACCTGGTGTACTCAGTATAAGACTGGGGACAGAGGACACAGGGTCCTCAGCAGAGGTGCACTCAGTAGAAGACTGGGGACAGAGGAACCTGGTGCACTCAGTGGAAGACTGGGGACAGAGGACCCATGGTCCTCAGCAGAGGAACCTGGTGTACTCAGTATAAGACTGGGGACAGAGGACACAGGGTCCTCAGCAGTGGGGCACTCAGTAGAATACCTGAGGGGGGTGGGGCATGATGTGAATCTCCCCTGGACCCGGGACATTATATGCATCTCTCCCTGTGCTCTGCATAGACAAGTACTTTTTATTTGTTGCAAAGACAAAACTGGATTGTAGCTCCTGGACTAACTGATAATTTTCGACACCATCCCCAGTAAAGATAATAGTAATCTTAGTATTACAGGGTGTCTTGTTCTTTTCTGACCTGATGTTCCTTGGGTATTAGCTGAGATACACTGGATTTTTACATCATGAAGAAAGATCCAACAGATAACTTCTACAGAAAGATCCTTGACACTAGTGACCAGAAATCCTAGTGTTTTCTTAGGGCGCAGCGATCCAGTGGATCCCAAGCATACAGATTAGATATCCATGGAGCATCCTGACTGTGCAAAGGTCCAGTGGAGGTCCCAATTGTAATAGATTTTGGGTGCTGTCCCAAACACACGCTGTGGGAGTTTCTGATCTGTGGATTGGTTCAGATTGTTTCTTCTTCTTTATAATGAGCTATGTACAGAGATTGTTACGATTACCTCCAATGGTTTCTGTAGCCCGGTGTTGGGTCTGATGTTCTCTGTGAATTGTACATGTCATGTATAGTGTCATGGTTGCATAGTTGTCATTTTATTTTAATGGGTGTAAGCTCTGCTGTACACATTGGTGGAATGGCAAGCCATGGTGGAACTTGCTGGAATGTGACTCCCCCTCCAGGTCTGTGTATTCCTGGAGTACTCAAGCTGAGTGAGTTGTTTTTACACCTGTCACCCCTCCCATCCATCATACGTTGCTTTTACCATTCAGCCCAACAAACATTTGATGACAGTCTCCAAATCTGCTTATTTTTAGCTTGGCAATCAAATGTCTATGGGGCATCTGCAAAGCAAGGCTTATTTGGGAGAGAAGTGATTGCACTGGTTTGGAATTTTTTCCATTCCCTGTTCCCCTTGATAAGCTGAAGGGAGTTTCTGCAATTCTCCCCATCGTTCCATAAGTCTGATGCTTTATTGCTTATAGAAGTGCTGGATGGCACAGATGATTAAGGCCAGTGGCACCATTCCTGTCCTGTATTATCTATTTGTATAGAGTGAAAAGATGAGTAAGCCTAAGCCATAAAGATTTAAGGGTTGGTCTAGATATAAATTTTTATTGGTTGCAATGAATGAGTCTATCAAGTGTTGACATCTAATGCATTTTGGACTAGTGCATTTTTTGGGTGTACAACCCCCCCCCCCTGTCAGGAATTAGATTGAAGCCTTTAACTGAGCAAGCTTCCAACAATATGAAGAATTAAAGTCCAGATTCCTCTTCTACAACAAATCCGAGCCCTGATAAAGCAACACTGAAACACGTTGGAATTTGCCAGGCTTATTCTCCCATGGCCAATGTTGTTTCTCCAAATGTGAGAGAACCACCGCTCCAGGTAAGCCACAAATCCAAGATGTTTTTTTTTTTTTTTGCTTTGCTGTGACCCACTTTTGTGTGATTCTGCTTCACGAATAAAAGGCATTTGAATTTATCTTGGATTGTGGCCATCCAGAGCTCTTTAATTATTTGTAACAATTTTGTTTCTCCACCAGGAAGTAGAGAGCTGCCACGCTATTGCAATAATATGATTTAGGCTGGGTTCACACTGAAGCAATGCGGGAACGCCGCGAATCCTAGGCGGGTTCCCGCATCGCATGCCTCCCGCCGGCAGTTCACACTGCCCTATGCGGACTGCTGGGAGTGTCAGTGAAACCTTAATGACACCCCCAGATCAGTTCGCATATCGCCAGCCCAGCCTTATTTGGAACTCCCATCAAGATTGGAGTCCAACCCTCCAACACCAAAATCCATGTATAGTTTATGACCCAGGGGTCAAGTCCTGGGGAAAAAAGTGTGGGAACTCCCACCCAAGATCCACTCGCCCACCAAAAAAAGAAAAATGATACGCTCATATGCACGGACGCTTCAAAAATGTTATTTTTCATCCAATTTTCGTTTATTTGGGGAATTTTATTTTGTATATAGAGTGTTTATGTGGCGAGTTTGCACTTTTCATTGAACAGAGTTTGGATAACACAGGGTTAAACGGAAAGGTCATAAATGAACTGCACATTATCTGGACAGAGTGCTTGGGGAGATAGTGATGTGTTCCTGCTTAGTATGTTTGTATATATGTTAGCTTGGGGGGCTGCAAACTCTGCAGGGCTCCAACACACACTCCACACTCACTGCTATTCCAACCCTTCACATATTTCCACATAAACTTCCCTCCTGGCATTAAACGTTGCCAGGTATTGTGCTCAGCTTACCACCCCAAACTGATGTTCCTCCCTCAGCTCACCTCTCTCCCTGCAGGTCCTGGGAGCAGAATAGCTGTGCTCCTCCTCTGGGTTCTCTCTTTATATGGCACTGAAGATGGAGGGGGGGATTCAGCGGGACACACAGAGCAAGTATGCAGGAGAAGGGGGGAAGATGAGGAGACAGAAAATCAGGAGGGGCCCGGCAGGGAGGAGCGCATCACGAGAGGTCTGACTAAATAAAATCTCTTAGCAGCAGGGACCTGATCTACCCGTCAGCTAGCTTTGATTGACAGGTAGATCGAAGTGGAAGCTGTCATGTGTGCGGCACTTACTATTGTGAGCTGTGTCCATGGCTGCTGGTGTAGCACCTGCCACACTTCAAAGTCTCGCATACTTCAAAGTCTTGCAGGACACGGCTGCTAATGGGAACTGAGTTCATGTTGTGGAAAAAGTACAGGAACTCCGTTCCCATGCGTTCCCGCAGGACTTGAGCCCTGCTAGGACCAGCTTTAAGGGCAGTAGCACACAGTCTATAAAAGGGGTACACACCTGCAGGAGCAGCAATGTTGATGTATGAAGAGAGGAGGGGATACATGTAAACTCTTACCTGAGTGAGATTCTAACTTTATCTTTATGAAGAATTACAATCATGGATTACCCAATCAGATTCATATTCTATAAAAAGACTAAGCCCTGATGAAGGAGCCCTGAGACATGTTGGGATTTGTCAAGCTGAACCTCCAATGAACCCTATTGGGCACCATGTAGTAAAGAGCTGCCACAATATTGCGATCATTTGATTTATTTAGAACTCCCACCAAGCTTGGAGTCCATCCCTCCACCCAAATGTGTGCATGGTCTCTAGGGTCAGCTTCAAGGGTAGTAGTACAGAAAGTCTATAGAGGGGGTGCACACTTGTAGGAGCAGCTTGGGAGTGTTGCTGTATGAAGACAGATTGGGTCAGTGTTAGGCTGGATTCACGCCTACCCATTTTTAGTGCTTTCTGCATTTTGCAGATTTGCACTACAGAATGTGTTCTATAGGAAACCATGTTGAATGGACTATAGTGCAAATCTGCAAAATGCAAAAAGCCCAAAAAATGCATAGGTGTGAATCCAGCTTTCGAGACGGCACCAGCTTATCAGCAGGATCAGTAACGGTTCTCTAAATGAACCAGTTCATTGTTTTTCCTCAGGATCATAGGGGTTGATTTACTAAAACCAAAGAGTGCAAAATCTGGTGCAGCTCTGTACAGAAACCAATCAGCTTCCAGGTTTCTTTGCCAAAGCTTAATTGAACAAGCTGAAGGTAAAGGCTGATTGGCTACCATGCATGGCCAGATTTTGCACTCTCCAGATTTAGTAAATCAATCCCGGTGTGTCAATGGTACAAGGTTCTCATGGGGTCACCATACACGTTACAGTCTGACCATACAATCTTCATACAGTCAACTTCGGATTTACTAAAACTATGTAACATGAGAACATACATAATCTATCCAATTGGACAAGTCCTTGCACTTATACTGGAACAGGTTGATTCAGCTTCCAGGACAAGGATGAGGAACTTCGTCCCCTCTCCCATCCTATTGAATGCCGTAGAATGGGGTTTGCTACCTGCACTAATTTTTACCCCTGGCTGGCATGGGGTGTGCACTGCACAGGTGTGGCCAATTGCCTGCTTTCTAGCAACTAGAAGGTAGTTGCAAATGCTCATTGTGGACCGAGAATGGGCACAATGGAGCACAGTGTGACAGCAGTATCTGCCAGAGCAGCAAGGTGGTTGCTAGCTACTGATCTGGAGCTTGTGTGTGGTGAGGGTCCACTCCCCCCCCCCCCCCCCCCCCCCCCCCACTGCTGTGCCCTGGACAGTTGTCCCTTCTGCCCACCCTTTGTCCCAGCCTTGATTTCGCTATACAGTTGTTGGTAGATCTAAAGGAGATTGTACGCTCAGAAGCAAAATGTTTAGTGAGTTATAGGCCAAATTGTCACCCAATCTGGCTACATCAGAAGATGCTTGCATATTCTTGAAGGGTGGAGATCGCGCTGGACTGACTTGGATGCCGACGGTTTTGTGAAGATGATAAACCATGTTATGGGTTTGGACTGCTACTGCAGGGTGTGGCCTGGTAACTCCTGTAGTGATCAAAGGAGGTAAATGTAAAGGAGCGCCCAAAATGCAGTAGTTGTGAAATATGGACAATGGACATGGTCAGTACTGCCATTCAAGCCTCAGCTGACCCTCAGACATTCCCAGACCTGATGCTCAGGTCCCAGATAGACCCTAACGGGATCCATATTCAAACAGCAGCCCTGAGGAAAGGGGAGTTCTTTGTCCCCCGAAACGCGTTGGTTATATTCTACCATCTATACTTCAAATAAAGCGGTTTATTTCACAACTACTGCATATCTGGCGCTCCTTTACATTCACTGCCTTATGTCATGCTTACAGGTAGCTGCAGGGTGGCCATAGATCAGGGCCAGGACAAGGGGTGGGCAGGAGGGACAGCTGACCTAGGCACAGCGGAGCACGAGGACAAAGAATGGACACAGGGCAGTAAACCCATTATATGGCATGCATTAACGGTGGGGGAGGTGGTGTAGTTCCACAGCCTTGTCCTGGGCACTAGATGAACCTGCCCCAGAAATGCCATAGAATGATCAAAGAGATGGTTGGATGCTGACAATCCAAACAATTGCTATTTAAAGGAGAGTTCCACCCAAAAGTGGAACTTCCACTCATCTGATTCCCCCCCCCTCCGGTGCCACAATTTCGGGGGGGGGGGGGAGCATACCTGTCATTGACAGGTATCCTTTCCCACTTCTGGGAACCTCAGCCGCGGCTATTGGCATCACGGCTGGGGCTCCCTCCTTCTCCCTCCTCCTTTCCCTATCGCTGGGCCAGTAGGAGAGAGGATGCACAGTAGGGTTCCCACGTTGAGCCAAAATGAAAAATTACCCTTACCCAGAATGGAGGCAGCAGCACCCGACAGCTGATGGAAATGTCAGCTGTGGTGACGACATCACTGGACTCCAGGACAGGTAAGTGTCCTATTATTAAAAGCCAGCAGCTGTAGTGTGTGTAGCTGCTGGTTTTTAATTTTTTCTTATTTGGACGGACCTCCGCTTTAATATCTAGTTTGTGCGGATGTAAAACACTGGTAACATTTCACATTAACAATGGGCTGACAAAAAGGATTTCCTGTCATGTAGGGAAATCGGTTTTTATTTCATATTTGGCAGTTGATCAGATGACTGTTCATGTTTTTGTACACCTAACCAATGATTGTGGGAATCCTGATTAATCTTCAAGAGATCAGATCAAAAATTGTGCCGTCTATATCCGGCCTCATCGAGTGGACTCAGTAGAGCAATGCACCAGGGGAGATTTACTAATACCGGTGCACACAGGATCTGGTGCAGCTCTGCATAATAGCCAATCAGCTTCTAACTTCAGCTTGTTCAATAGAGCTTTGACAATAAAACCTGGAAGCTGATTGGTTTCTATGCACAGCTGCACCAGATTCTGTGTGCTCCAGTTTTGGTAAATCACCCCCTGGTGTGATGGGCAAGGATTGTATGGAAGGGGCAACTACAACATTCACTGTTCTATAAAGTGTCATTGCTTTTTCAGATTTGGATGCAGTGGGAAGTGTCATTTGTCTGGTTTTATTGTTGTCTGGGTCAGCTTTCCTTTCCTGTTGTGAGTCATTAAGGGATGTGAAAGGATATCCCCAATGAGGAATCGGAGAGCAATAACACCTGAAACGTGATGTGACTCTTCCCCATGCCATCCAGAAAAAAACTCTGGTTGGAGTTCCACCTTTTTATATTTACAGAAGTGACCGTCCCTTTTATTGAATTTCAGCTCTTTCAATCTTATAGGCTCACACATTTGGGCATTATCTAGGGCGGCATCCTGCCTAGGAACGCCCACTCCTCCAGACTGACACCCACCCATCAAGGCATATTAGTATTTGCATAACTCCTCCCAAGAGCCAACCCACTGCTTCCATCAGGACTAAAGCGGAGTTCCACCCAAAATTGGAAGCTGTGCTTATCTGCCCCCCCCCCAAAAGATACCCGTCCCCACTTCCGAGAGACTTCATTGCGGTGAAGCCCCCCCAAAAGTCCACCCCCTCCTTCCCCTGTTGCCAGGCCATTCTCAAAGTGCAGCATGCTTTGCGCATGTGCAGCAGGGAACTGCCTGTGAAGCCTCAAGGCGGCAGCCCCCAAGAGCTGATGGAAACATCGGCTGGGGTGCCAACATTGCTGGATTCCGGGACAGGTAAGTGGCCCAATATTAAAAGTCAGCAGCTACAGTGTGTGTAGCTCCTCCCTTAAATTTTTTTTGCTGGGCAGCAGAATGGCGCTTTGAAGCGAGGTTCCGCTTAAAAAATAAATAAATAAAAGTCAGCAGCTACAAATACTGCAGCTTCTGACTTTTAATAATCAGACACTTAGGCCCCTTTCACACTAACGTCCCGTTCAGGCCCGCCTGTCAGTTTTTCAGGCGGACCTGAACGGGTGCTCCATAGAGGTCTATGGAGCGTCGGATGTCAGCGGTGACATGTCCGCTGACATCCGACCCGCTCCGATCCGAAAAAGTGTGACGGAGGAAAAAGCTATTTTTCCATCCGTCTGCGGATCGGATCGGATGACGACGGGCACTGCGGTCCGTCGTCATCCGATCTCCCATAGGGGAGAGCGGCGCTGTGACAGGTCCGTCCCTGCACAGTGTGCGGAGACAGACCTGTCATCTCCCTGCTCAGCGGGGATCGGCGGAGTGATCCCCGCTGAGCAAACGGACATCCACGGGGCGGATCAGAACTGATCCGCCCCGTGTGAAAGGACCCTTACCTGTTCCAGGGTCCAGCGATGCGGGGGAACAAAGCCCGCTCCTCTCCCTCTCCTCTTGATGGCACCCGCATTGTAACTGTGGGCGCCCGGCTGTGAAGCCACACCCACTTCGCATGCGCGAGCTGCTCAGCACGCCGTGACTGGCCTGGCAAGCATCTGGGACTTGGGACATGTCCCAGATGATTGCCGGGGGGGGATGCTGGTGATCTCCCTTCCGGTGCCGCGGTGCGCTGGGAGGAAGTGGGAGCTGGGACCGCCCCTCCCCCTGCCCAACAAAGTTACATTCCAAAATGTGGCATGTCTGGGGGTCACCTCCCTTAAAGCGGAAGTTCCATTTTTGAGTGGAACGCCACTTTAAGTGCAGGGGGTTGTGATGTTTTCAAGTATCTATCTACTGCACACTGCTGGCTCCTCCCACCAGCATGATCTTTCTGCATTGCATAGAGAAGCACAGAGACCCAGTAGTGACATCACTGGGTCTAAAATAAGGTATGTAATAAAAATTTGATTAATTTAAAAATTGCATACCCTTGTTAATGAGGTGGGAGGAGCCAGCGAAGGCAAAATATAAGCGGAATACACTTCAGCTTTAGGAGATATTGCTGTTTGCACATAGTCCATAGGTCTACTCCCTGTCTATATAAAGCAATAGATATATTGTATACATGAAAGTCAAGCAGCTGAACTACACAGATCCTCTAGTGATTGTCAGTCTGTTTCAGTGATGATACTATTATATTTCCTGGGCACCTACCATATAGCAAGGCTTGTAAAATGTAACATTTAAATATCCATTTTAGAATGTAACAATTGTAGTTTTTGTTACTTATTTGTTGCGGTCTTGGACTTTCACTTTCCAATGTTTATTTGTTGATGCTTTTTTTTTTTTTTTCCTGGTTACACAGACAACTGTATTCCTAAAAGAAAGTATATCTCTTCCATTTCACTAAACAAGGCCACTCTTCTCCATTTACTGTGATACTGCTTGAAGTCCTCTGAAAAGTGATCAATGGTGGATCTCTTTTCAGAAGATAGTATTGCAGCAGCTGACAGGTATGCAGGAGTCGCTATTGCCACCTTGCAATGGGGGCACCCGAGCCTGTGTCCATTCAGACACTGAGCTGTGGCCCTGCCCCACCCCTCTCTCTCCTCATTGGCTGACTGGCTTTAATTTACAGCCGTGGGAGTCAATGGCGCCATGCTGCTGTCTCAGCCAGTGAGGGGAGTCTCTGGCAGCCAAGACACTCGTGCAACATCTCTGGATTTAGAGGGACCTCGGGTAGGTATTAGGGGGCGCCGATGGGGGCTGCTGCACACAGAAGTTTTTTTTTATCTTCATGCATAATGTTAAAAAAAACCTTCTGCCTTTACAATCACTTTAGGCCCATTTGACACGCCACATCGCTTATCAAACTCTTCACGTTGAGTTTAAAATGCCACAGACGCGGCCTGTATACAGCAGGGTCTGACTGTATTTTTACAATTCGAGTGAGCAATGGTAAAACCGCTGCTCAGCCTTCTGTTTTTACCCTCCCAGGCACCCCTCTGAAAGAGCCCAGTAACTGGCTTGACAGTAGAATTTCATCCAAAAATGTCCATGTGTTCATGGAATATGCATTTTCTTTTCTAATGCCGCGTACACATGATCGGAATTCTTGTCGGAAAAAGCTCTGATGGTTTTCCTGTCGCAATTCCGACGGAATTTCGCTCAAACTGTCTTGCCTACACACGGTCACACCAAATTCTGACGGTCAATAACACCGTGACATACAACACATTGGACGCCAAATTGTTTCCGAGCATCAATCTGAATTTTGTATGTCGGAATTGCATACACACGATCGAAAAATCCAAAAAGAACAGGCTCTCAATCTAAAGACCGTCGGAAATGCCATCAGAAAAAGACAGATGGGCATACAATCGGTCAGAAAATCCGATGAAAAGCTCCCATTGGACTGTTTGCTTCGGAAATTCCGGCCGTGTGTACGTGGCATAAGTACCCTTTCATAAATGTAGTATTCTCTATCACCCCTTTCAATAGCGCTCCATGGTGGCTTACTTTTCAGGGTGGTAGAGCAGCAGCTGCCAGGCGTTCAGGAGGCGACACTGCCAACTTCGGAATTCCTACTTTTGTTTTGTTTTTTAACGTACTGGGAATTTTCTATGTAAATTCCCAACTAAAATTCCAAGCCAAGCATTTGGTTTGTGGCTGGCATGGCCCCATTCATGTGAATGGGGTATAATTTTTTGCAGCTGCTACTGCTTTTTTTATGAATGGTATGCATGGTATCTTTTAGGTGGATGGTCAGAGGGAGGTAAAACCACAGCTCTCCCACCTGTTTTTACTGCCCCCACCCCCTTTCTCAGGCACCTGTAAGAAAGAGGCTTTAGGGCTGCACACTGCAGCTCAAAAACATCAGATTTATAGGCATTTGATCTTTCCTTTCTCCTGCCTCTAAATGCCCCTCCTTGTTGGCCTATGTGTCCATGCACCTTATTTTTTTTATTATTATTATTTTAACCTGTAGCACTTTGAGATCTTTTGATGAAAAGGGCACTATAAATAAAATGTATTATTATTACTTATAGGTGTTTATAGGCATTTAGAGGCAAGAGCACTTGTAGGCAGAAAGAAAAACCACAAAGTCGTGTTCAGGAGAGTAGCAGGATGGAAAAATGTTCTCAAACAAAATTCTAACCATGTATATGGTTCTCATTCTGGAAATTTCCACTAATTCAAACATTTAATGTTAAAAGCACACACATTTTTTAAGTATTTTGAAGAACATTCCTCGTGGCGTTACCCAATGTACTGAAAAAATGTTTTTAATGAACATCTCCCAGTGTATAGCGAGTGATTGTAAACCCTTAGGCCAGCCATAAACGGAGAAATTTTCTTTCCCGTAGCCACAGGTTGCAGGAAAGAAATCGGTAATTTCTCCCATCAACACCGTCACTGATGGAGGAATGTCTATTGTGTTCTCCCTGCGGGGGGAAGCCATCCCCACTGGGAGAACACAGTGGTTATTTCTAGAGGCTATAATAGCCGCTGGCAATAATCTCATGTAAAATCCGACAGGCTGGTTGTACCCAAGTCGATCAACTTGGGTACATTCAGCCTTGCCCATACATGGTTTGAATCTTGGCCGCTTCCTTCATGGCTGGCTTTACATCTTCCCAGTGAAGTGACTGGCCTCAGGCGATACATAGAGGTAAAACAAATCCTCCTACATAAGTTGTATCTGTAGTCTTGTCTTCTCTACATCTGTTTCAAAGTCCAGAATTTATAAAGCTTGGCTGAGCGAACAGAAAAAAAAGGGGTGGAGAGCTGAAGTTGCACTCTGCAGAGCTCAGCGAGGAGAGCTTTGAGAGCTGATTGGAGAATAAGAACCCCCCCACCCCCAACAGAGATGAGGCTTTAAATCAGCTGGGGGTCCCTCCCCTGTCACCATTTTTCTCTTGGTGTCAGGAAAACTTGTCAGAACTGATTCATGTGATAACAGAGGAGCAGCAGACAGAAATTACGCTTGGAGATCTTAATTAAGACAAGTAAACACTATAGAGGGATATGCTTTGTTCATATGTCTGAAGGTCTATAACCATTTTAAGACCTCCATTTATAGACACATTTGTACATTTTCAAAGCCTTTTTGCCTTCTTAGCTATTTTTTTCCTTCTAAATTAAGTAATTGACTACATAAGTCAATATCTATACTCCGGAATTTTACAAGATAAATATAAACCGGTAATACATTATGAGTGATGGTGTACGGGTTTAATTTTAGTATCACCGGCTCAGTACCTGGGCGTGGGTGAGAGTTCCTCCATCTTCCTCTATGATGGTATCATACATAGTGTGGTATGTTGTATAACAAAGGTGTGTGCTGTCATCTGGACACATTAATGATGTATTATTTGGGAATTTCTATGTAATCTTCAATGTGGCATTTAGACTGCGGATACCTATAATTTAGCTGCATTGGAATCCAGAGGTGATCTAATACAGCAAGTTATGAAATCATTTATACCCGTAGATGACGTAAATTTACTGGGCTTTAAACTTTTACATTCAAGAACAATCGTCCAAACACAATCTTTTCTAGATTTTAATGCAGCAGGCCATACTCACTTTACGTTGCCATCCCTCCCCTCTGTTTTCATGGTACTCCTGGTGATGGGGAATCCTGTGACCCTCTTTACTTCCTCCTAGCTGATGGAGCTGGGGTTTGGTAGTTAGCACCCAGAACTGTCACATGGGGGGCAGGGAAAGATATTCCACCTTGGCCACTCAGGCATTCAGTACTGTCACATGGGGGCAGGGAAAGATATTCCACCTTGGCCACTCAGGCATTCAGTACTGTCACATGGGGGCAGGGAAATAATATCACCTTGGCCACTCAGGCAACTGTAACTGGCACATGGGGGGCAGGGAAAGATATTCCACATTGGCCACTCGGGCACCCGGCACCATCACATGGGGGGCAGGGAGGGAATTCCATCTTGGCCACTTAGGCACCCGGTACTGTCATATGGAGGGCAGAGAGAGAATTTCCACCTTGCCACTCAGGCGCTCAGTACTGTCACATGGGCGCAGGGAAAGATATTCCACCTTTGCCACTCGGGCACCCAGAACTGTCACATGGGGGGCAGGGAGATGGACATTCAGCACTCACTGTCACATGGGGGGGCAGGGAAAGAATTCCACCTTGGCCACTCAGGCACTAAGCACTGTCACATGGGGGCAGGGAGAGAATTTCACCTTGGCCACTCAGTACTATCACATGGGGGGGCAGGGAGAAAAATCCACCTTGGCCACTTAGGCACCCAGTACTGTCACATGGGGGGGCAGGGAGAGAAGTCCACCTTGGCCAATCGGTCACTCAGAACTGTCACATGGGCGGCAGGGAGATAATACCACCTTGGTCACTCAAGCACCTGGCACTGTAACATGGGGCAGGGAGAGATAATACCACCTTGGCCACTCAGGCACCCAGCACTGTCACATGGGGGGGCAGGGAGAGAATTCCACCTTGGCCACTCATGTAGGCTTCAAGTCATGACTTTGAGCTTAGAGTGCATAGAGTGCTTCTTCACCTCACTACCACATATGAATGGAGCAGTAGAAGAATGAAGGCAAGGCGAGTATGTGCAGCTACAATGGTTAACATTAAAGTGAACCTGTTGCTTTGCCCTGAATGAACAAGGCACAAGCTCACTTTTACATGCTGCTTCTTTGAACAACTCCTTTGGCTAGTCATGCCTATAGAGCACCTCTCTACCTGGCCTTACTGTTATCAGTTATCATTGTTCCCAGTTCTCTCTGTAGACTATAATCCACCTCCCTATTATTTTAGATTGATGAGAAAAAGGGGAGGTGTTCTGTGGTCCTAACACACTTCCTGTCTTAGGGTGACAATGCTGATCCCCGGTGGATACAATATGGTGGGTTAGGGTTGTCTCCCTGAGAAAGGAAGTGTATTACTGGCAGGATCATCGGGTGAAGGTAAAGGAAAAGATCTTATTGTTGGAACTTTTGATGGCAAGCTGAGAATTCCTTCACAAATATTACGGGTGAAGGTGACCCCGGGGTCAGAGCGGAGTGCTGTAAATGAGGCTCCATTGAAGTGTGTGAACAGTGACTGATCCATGGGTGTGAGCAGTGAAGGTGTGTGCACAGCATCCTGCCTGCGTAAAAAGACAATATCAGAATAATATGACGGAGCGGACCCCTCCCAGGCTTGTGTATGGGGATTAGCCGGGGGGGGGGGGGGGGGACTGACACCAAGAGCAGTACACAATACATTAATAAGAGTGTCTTTGTAATTATTGTAACAAGAGATACACAACATTCTAAGATTCCACACCACCCACATTCATACACAAATGTATCCTTATTCTAATCATTGTACAAAATAATGGGCTTGAAAGTCGTATTAAACTGATGGTGCTGGGTGGGCAATGTGCAAGTTTGCATAACCGCAATAATTAATAATTGAAATAATACTAAAGCCACATCTGTATAAACTTGATTGGAAGAGAGAAGGGATAAAAGGCCACCGGGCCCTAATTTGGACTTTACAGGCAAAATGGACAGCCCCTGTGCGTCAACACGTTTCACTGTTTTGCTTCGTCAGGACACACTTGGGGGTAGTTGAAAGGAACAGGTCTCACTATCAAAGATACAATAAATCCATCAGACATTATATTACAATAACATATAATACATTTAAAAAAAAAAAAAGTTATTAAAATAAATCCATCAAACATTATATTACACCTTTGATAGTAAGACCTGTTCCTTTCAACTACTCCCAAGTGTGTCCTGACAAAGCAAAACAGTGAAACGTGTTGAAGCACAGGGGCTCACTGACGTTTATTTGGTGTCAACTCTCTTGTTTACTCATTACTATCATATGCCTATCGTATGGTTTTTAATTATTTTTTACTTGACCTGTTTGATATGACTTATTGTTAATAAAATATATTTTTGTACTATATTGTCCATTTTGCCTGTAAAGTCCAAATTAGGGCCCTGTGGCCCTTTACCCCTTCAAGTTTGCATAACATACTTGCACATTCAGTAGAGTTGAAAGGATAAAAGTACCATGATTACGTGAACCCAGTACAGGTTTTTATTAAGCATGATGCAAAAAAACAAAAAGAAATTCAACACGTTTCAATGGCTCACAACATTCCTTCAGCGGGGGCTGTAAATTTAAATAATGCAGAGAAAATGCTGTATGTGTAAAAATAATAGTTATTATTATTATACATGATTTATATAGCACCAACAGTTTATGCAGCGCTTTACAATGTATAGGGGGGACAACACAATTAGAGTACAATACAAAAGGTACAGGAGGGCCCTGCTCGTAAGCTTACATTCTAAAGGGAGGGGGTGGTGGTAGTTCTATTTTTTAAATGTATATTTCCTTAGCATTATCTCATTTTGCAGCCCTAATAAAGGGAGAATGATAAGCTTCCAAAACGCATTGGAGTTCTATTTTTTACATCATGTTTAAAGTGGTTGTAAATCTCAGACGTGAAATATGAACAAAGCACATCCCGCTATAGTGTGTACTTGTCTCAACCCAGAGCACTAAAGCTGGCCATAGATGGTTCGAATCCCTGTCGAGTCCCTGCTGAACCAGCCCAGATTTGAACCATGTGTTGGCAGATTGAATATACATTAGTTGATCAATCAACTTGGGTACAACCAGCCTGTTGAATGTTGCATGCAATTATTGCTAGCAGCTATTAGAGCCACTAGCATAAATCACTGTGTTCTCCCGGCGGGAACGGCTCTCCGCAACCCCCCCCCCCCCCCCCGCTGGGAGAACACAGTGGCTCCATAGAAGGGATTCCCCCATTAAAGCTAGCCCATGGTTGCAGGAAAGAAAATGGCTCCATCTTTGGCCGGCTTATGCCTTGTACACAGGGGCCGAATGACGGGTGACATCGGCTGGTTCAATAAAAACCAGATGACATTCGGCCCCTGTGTATGGCAGCTGGTCTCACAGAATCCAGCCATTTAGCCAGCTTCTGTTGGGTGAGCATGCTGGAAAACCAGCAGCTGACCAGCTGAGAGCGCTGACCGGAGTGTTCTGGCGGGGAGCCCATCCTCCTGTCAGAACACAAAAGAACAGCAGGGGAGATAACTGTACTAACATCGGATTGTTAGTACAGTGGCTCTAAACGAAGCTGTGAGTTTTTTTGTTGGTTCTTTTTTTTTTCAACCTGCTGGGTTGAAGGAAAAAAAAAAACTAGTGGTGTGTACCAAGCTTAAATGTAATTCCTGTCTGTTGCCCCATTCCTCTGATATCAGCATGAGCCGCTTCTGACAAGATTTCCTGACACCAAGCAGAAAAAATCTGACAGTGGAGCGAGCTCCAGCACACAGCTTGTGATTGACAGCCTCAGCTATGTTCTTGTGTGCTGTGTGAAAGGGGGGGGGTCCATTCCCTCTACAACCAGCTTTCTGCTCACTGAGTGTAACTTCAGCTTCCTGCCATCTGCTTTCTGGAAGCTCAGACAAGCTTTATAAATTGTGTACTTTGAACAGATGTAGATAAGAGATGTCTGCAGATAAACAGGTACAACTTATGTAGGAGGATTTGTTTCATTTCTATGTATCACCTGAGGTCGGTCACTTCACTGGGTGTATGTTAGATTTTGCAACCACTGTAATAAAAAAATAAAAATTTGCTGGACTTACATTGGACGGCCACTGATGACGTCACTCCAGTACATGCGCACACAAGCTTTACATCGTCCCCCATCACATGGATCATTCCAATGAGACGTACAATGTACACAATAGTAAAAAAAAAAAATTGCTAGGTGAAAGAAGATAATTTTTGGCGGACTTGGCGTGCCTCTTGTGCCAAAAATCCCTACCTGCCAGCAAGTTTTTTATTTTTAGAGTTTTAATCGTCTTTTATTTGAATGAGTTTGTTGTGCATTAGTCATTTTCTCATTTATATTTAAAGCTGAAATAATTATTAAATGTACTTTAAATGCAGTCAATGTGAGTAACTGAACCTGTACTGGTGTAATCTTTGTAATATCCGGGGAAAAAAATCTTCAAAAAGGGAGGGGCAGTACCAGGGGCCAATCTGGTTCTGCGGCACAAACACATGCTGACAACAGGAAATGAGCGAAAATAGTAGCAAAAAAATTCTGAAAAGGGTTTAAAGTGGTTGTAAACCCCAGACATGAAATATGAACGCAGCACATCCCTCTATAGGGTGTACTTGTCTCAATTAAGAGCACTAAATGTCATTTCTGTCTGCTGCGTCATTCCTCTGCTATCAGCAGGAGTCACATCTGGCAAGATTTCCTGACACCAAGAGAAAAAAAGGTGACGGGAGCATTAGGCTAACTATCTATTAACCTATATGGTTAATGGATAGATTCATGCATAGCATGAATTTATCCACGGCTGCCGCCCGCTATTCATGCGTTCGACCCTTTTCAGGATGCCTGGTGCCTGAACTACAGTGGCAGGGGGGTGTTTTTTTTTGTTTTGTTTTTTAAGCACCCGATTAGAGCCATAGACTCTAATAGGCTTCGAAATAGGGTGGGCTCGAAGCACAGAGCATTGCTCCATGAGACCACCCAGGTGTTACAACAGCCAATTAATATTCGCTGTTGTAACACTGGTCCTCAATCCAGCCATCAGAAGCAGGTCTGAGACCTGTTTTCTGATTTTGTCAAAAATAGAAGACTCCCGATTGGCCGCCGAGGAGAAGGGAGGAAACGGAAGCTGCCGATGCCCGTGGAGAGCAGAGGAAGGGAAAGCCGTCACCAAGCAAGGGAAGCCACCAGTGAAGCGCTGCATAGATGGGGTAGTTGCACCCAACCAACGGTGATGCTGTTTGCCGCCCTCCCCAAAAAAAATGACAGCCAGCCGGGGAGGGATCTCCAGCACATAGCCTGTGATTGACATCCTCAGCTCTGTTCCTGTGTGCTGTGTGGGGAGAGGTGTGTTGCTTCTCTCCAATCAGCTCTCAGAGCTCTCCTCACTGAGCTCTACAGAGTGCAACTTCAGCTCCCCTCCCCATGTTTTCCGACAGCTTTATAAATTCTGGACTTTGAATGGAGAAGAGAAGACTGCAGATAAAAACCTACAACTTATGTAGGAGGAGTTGTTTCATTTTTGTGAATAAGCTGAGGCCAGTCACTTTACTGTGTATATGTAAGGGTATAGAACCACCTTAAAGCTGTTGTAAACCGATGCAAAAAAAAAAAAAAAAAGCTCTCCTCTGTAAGACAAATGCATAATGTGCTAGTATGACAAACTAGCACATTCTGCGAGACTTTCATTTAACACAAAGTCCTCCAGCGGCACGCTGTCACCACTGACAGCTTCCATCTCTCCCCCCCCCCCCCCCCCCCGGGTTCGTGGCTTCAGGCTACATGAGTGGCCAGGGCCGCGATGACATCACTCCAATGTATGCGTGCAAGAGCCCTCTTTTACGGCATGACCTCTGAGGAGACGGCACGGGTATGCCAGACCTTCAGAGCGCATGCGCTGGTTACGTCACTGGCTGCATGCAGTGTGAATATCTCCTAAACAGTGCAAGTTTAGAAGATTATCACTGTACCTGCAGGTTAGCCTTATTATAGGCTTACCCGTAGGTACAAGTAAAAAAAATAATAAGTTTACTACCACCTTTCTTGCCCTGCTTTTGCTTAAAAAATGTTTGAATTGCAATCCGTGTCCCTCTTGAACTTTTGTCCCTTACTTCCTATCCCGGAGACACTTTGGCAAAAAGTAAAAGAAAATCTTCTTAACCACTTCAGCCCCGGAAGTGGCACTGCGTCATTTTAACTGACAATTGCGCAGTCCTGCGACGCTGTAACTAAAATGTGTCTTTTTATCCCCAAACAAATAGAGCTTTCTTTGGTGGTATTTGATCCCCTCTGCGGTTTTTATTTTTTGCGCTATAAACAAAAAAAAGCGCCAATTTTGAAAAAAAAAATTTTTTACTTTCTGCTATGATGCATATCCCCAAAAAATTTAAAAAAAAATGAATTTATTCATTAGTTTAGGCCAATATGTATTCTGCTACATATTTTTGGTAAAAAAAAATCCCAATAAGCGAATATTGATTTTCATAGTTTCATAGTTAGTAAGGTTGAATAAAGACACCAGTCCATCCAGTTCAACCTGAGTGAGTGTCTACAATTGTCCCTATCCCTGTATATTACACACTCGCATCGGTCCCTACCCTCAAGGAGCCCACAATCCAAGGTCCCCATTCATATACTAGGGCCAATTTTAGACAGAAGCCAATTAACCGACCTGCATGTCTTTGGATTGTGGGAGAAAGCCGGAGTACCCGGAGGAAACCCACGCAGGCACAGGGAGAACATGCAAACTCCAGGCAGGTAGTGTCTTGGTTGAGATTTGAACCAGTGACCCTTCTTACTGCTAGGTGAGAGTGCCACCCACTACACCACTGTGCCGCAAATTTTTGGTTGGTTGGAGCAAATGTTATAGTGTTCACAAAATAGGGGATAAATTTAGTGACCTTTTTTTTTTTTTTTTACAAATAATGGCAGCGATCTGCAATAATGAATTTTTTTGCGGGACTGCGACATGGCGGCCGACTCATCTGAACCTGAGTGACACTTTGTGGGGGCCAGTGACACAATGCAGTGCTAAAAAAATGCACTGATCAATGTATAAATGACACTGACAGGGAAGGAGGTTGACACTAGGGGGCGATCAAAGGGGTTAACTGTGTTACCTGGGTGTGTTCTAACTGTGTGGAGGATGGGCTCACTGGGACAACAGAGATCCTGATCACTAGGAACAGCGGATTTACATATTGTCCCCTGTCAGAACGGGGATCCGCCTCTGTACTGTGATCGTGGGTGGCCTATGGATATCGAGTCCACCGGGCCGGCACGCACGCTCCCCCGATATCTCATGCATGAAAAGACATACAGGTACATCGTTTTGTACAGTCGGGCCGCCCTGCCCTGGTGGGCAGTCCAGAAGTGGTTAACAGAACCCCAGTAGAAAAAATTTGGCAGAGGTTCTTATCATTAGGCACTTCAACTAGAACTACGATGGATATAAAAAGTCTACACACCCCTGTTAAAATGTCAGGTTTCTGTGATCTAAAAAAATGAGACAAAGATAAATAATTTCAGAACTTTTTTTCACCTTTTAATGTGACCTATAAACTGTACAATTTAATTGAAAAACAAACTGAAATCTTTTAGGGGTGAAGAAGTAAAAATAGAAAACTAACTAAAATAATGTGGTTGCATAAGTGTGCACACCCTCTTATAACTGGGGATGTAGCTGTGTTCAGAATTAAGCAATCACATTCAAACTCATGTTAAATAGGAGTCAGCAAACACCTCCTATCATTTTAAAGTGCCTCTGATTAACCCAAAATAAAGTTTAGCTGTTCTAGTAGGTCTTTCCTGACATTTTCTTAGTCACATCCTACAACAAAATCCACGGTCCACAGAGAGCTTCCAAAGCATCAGAGGGATCTCATTGTTAAAAGGTATCAGTCAGGAGAAGGGTACAAAAGAATCTCCAAGGCATTAGATACCATGGAACACAGTGAGGACAGTCATCATCAAGTGGAGAAAATATGGCACAACAGTGACATTACCAAGAACTGGATGTTCCTCCAAAATTTCTGAAAAGACGAGAAGAAAACTGGTCAGAGAGGCTGCCAAGAGGCCTACAGCAACATTAAAGGAGCTGCAGGAATATCTGGCGAGTACTGGCTGTGCTCTACATGAGTACATTCTCCAGTATTCGTCATATGTCTGGGCTATGGGGTAGAACAGCAAGACAGAGACCTTTTCTTACCAAGAAAAACATCCAAGCCTGGCTAAATTTTGCAGAAAACGCACCCGAAGTCTCCCAAAAGCATATGGGAAAATATTTTATGGTCTGATGAAACCAAGGTTGAACTGTTTGGCCATAATTCCAAAAGATATGTTTGGCGCAAAAACAACACTCCATATCACCAAAAGAACGCCATACCCACTGTGAAGCACGGTGGTGGCAGCATCGTGCTTAGGGGCTGTTTTTCTTCAGCTGGAACAGGGGCCTTAGTCAAGGTGGAGGGAATTATGAACAGTTCCAAATACCAGTCAATATTGGCAGAAAGCTGAACATGAAGAGGAACTTCACATTTCAGCATGACAACGACCCAAGGCATAAATCCAAATCAACAATGGAATGGCTTAACCAGAAGATTAAAGTTTTGGAATGGCCCAGCCAAAGCCCAGACCTGAATCCCATTGAAAAGCTGTGCGGTGATCTTAAGAGGGCTGTGCACAGGAGATGCCCTCACAGTCTGACAGTTTTGAAGTGTTTTTTTTTTATTTATTTTTTATTTTTACAAAGAAAAGTGGGCAAATATTGCCAAGCCAAGATGTGCCATGCTGATAGACTCATACCCAAAAAGACTGAGTGCTGGAATAAAACCAAAAGGTGCTTCAAGAAAGTATTAGTGTAAGGGTGTGCACACTTATATGATCATATTATTTTATTTTTACTTTCCTCCACCTAAAATATTTCAGTTTTTATTTTTTTTAACTGAGTTGTACAGTTTACAGGTAACATTAAAGGTAGAAAAAGTTCTGATATCATTTATCTTTTTTTTTTTTGTTTTTTTTTTTACATCACAGAAACCTGACATTTTAAACAGGGGTGTGTAGACTTTTTATATCCACTGTATGAAAAAGAAGAAAATCAGGATTGGATGGAAGTTTCCTAAACTGAAAACTGTAAATGCAAAAAAAATAAAAAAGTCATTATATCTGTTCTACGCGTTTTTATATCGGGCCAGATTCAGTTATTGCCAGCAGTTTGTAGGCTAATGGCTTTGGGAGAGCACCACAAAATGTCTTCGATATTGGCTTGTGGCTGTTTTAATGACCCACATGAGTCCAATCTCATCTGTTCTGGCCTCGTTTGTATTTTTGTGGTTGAGATTTAACGGTCTCCACGTCAAAGCAGGCTTACAGTAAGTATTCACAGGCTAAGAAGAACGGCAATCTAATAGAAAAGCAGCATGTAGTTTAGGAAGAACCAGAGCCCTCTCCCCCCCCCCCCCCCCCCAAAGATTTTCCAGCATGCTGGAGAATCGGAGGGACTTAAGAAACCTTCATACGGGTCTGATCTTTGCTTGGTCCTAGCAGGCCATGCTCTAACTGGGTGCAGATTTGCAAGAACTGATCTCAGTATCGCCACCTAAGGGTGTGATTGGGCAGTGCAGGAGCAGCACTCCTGCGCTCTTCATTCCTGCAAGCAAGTTCAGTGTTAAGCTGATTATATACTTACATTGGTTGTAAACCCTGTTACACCACTTTTTACCTACAGGTAAGCCTATAATGAGGCTCACCTGTAGATACCTTGTATATCTCCTAAACTTGCACAGTTTAGGAGATAATCAGTATATGCGTCGCTGTCTACGTCATCGGGCGCATGTGCCACTATTTCTTTAGTAGCTGCGCTGTGACTGGCGGCTCCTGCACCAATGAGTTATGTAATCGAGGCTCCGGCCAATCGCAGCGCCGGAGCTGCGAAGCCGGAAGTAACTCCGGTGGAAGATGCCCACGCTGTACTTGGATGGCTGACGCCAATCCAGGGCATCGTTCTAAGGTAAGTATCTTATAATGAGCTAGTATGTGATGCATACTAGCTCAATATCATACCTCCCAACTTTTTGAGATGGGAATGAGGGACACCTATCGGCAAAAGTATGCAGGCATAGGACACACCCCTTGTCACACCCCCTTAAAGGAGAATTGTACAAAAAAACAAGATTGGTTAAACCCACAAGTGCTTTTTTTTTTTTTTTTTTACCACTACTATTCCTTTATATTGGCTTTTGGAATTTACAAATGCAGCAATTTAGAAATCGGATGAAAGGTTTAGCACTGGAAAATACTTTTTGATCGATAAAAAGTGCATTTTATATACAACTATCTAAATCGGACTAAAATGAGGAGGAAGGAGGGACAGAGGGACAATGCTCCAAATCAGGGACAGTCCCTCAAAATCAGGGACAGTTGGGAGCTATGTCAATATGCCTTTTGTCTTGCAGGTTTTTTTGTCATTTAAAACCTTTTAAAGCAGAACTTCACTCTCTCAATCAACCTTGACCATTTTTAATCCTTATGGTGCTAGCATTAGTAAATACATAGGAAGGTATGTTATATTTACTTAAATATTATTATATTATTATTATTTTACATTTGTTCAGTTACTTCCTGGTTTCTATGCCTAGGCAAATGTCATACATCCCAGGAGTCTTCAGCAGGGGAGGAGGGGCTTTCTCAGCTGAGCACACCCTCCTGCCTACATGTCTGAGCTAAGGGCAGATGGATTCCAGGAAGTAAATGATACATGAATCATCTGCCCTTACTCAAGATGGTCATGGCTAGAAAGGGCTAGAGTCCATTGGCATAGGCCAGGGTCGCTTATAAGGGGGTGTCTCCTGCCCTCCTGAATGGGGAACAGGCCCCATAAATTCAACAGGGAGGCCCAGAGCAGCAGGGGTGGGGGCAATTACTGGAGCCAATCCCCCTGTGGGCCCCTCTCTGTATTTTACAAATGCTTCAGTTTATGAATGAATATATATAAAGCCTCTATATAGAGCACTTCCTGTTCAATCACTCTGCAGCAGATAAAGGATTGAGGAATCTGTGTCCTAAATCTCATACTCTGTCTCAAAAGCAAGACTTTGGGTTTCTGTTTAGACCCCTGATTTGTCACCAACCTCAACAGCACGGTTTAAAAAAGGGGGAAAAAAATGAATGGGGGTTTAATGAGTGGTTTGTTCATGCAGCTGGAGCCACCTACTAGGCTTGATTCACTGATCCTGTCAGCTAGGCTGTACAGAGCCCCATGATTTCTGACAGCAGCCATGGCATAGGCTCTTGGGTTGATAAGCAATGCACAAAGCTTATGATTGGCTGATGGTGTGGCTCCTCCCTCTCCTAGAGCATGCACTGCAGTACTAAGGATATCAGGAGTTCAATACCTTATTTATTTTATTTCAGGTACTTGCATAGTGCTGTCAATTTACTCAGCGCTTTACATATACATTGTACATTCAGATCAGTCCATTTACTTATTAAGTCAATGCATGATATGTACTGTAAAAGTGTAACACTTCTAGGTATTACCTATCACAGATTCAGATCACCCTGACAATGCCCTAATCTGCTTTTAACCATTTCAATACAGGGCATTTTCACCCCCTTCCTGCCCAGGGCAATTTTCAGTTTTCAGCTCTTTCGCACTTTGATAATTGCGTAGTCATGCAACACTTTTATGATTCTCTACAAATAGAGCTTTCTTTTGGTGGTATTTGATCACCTCTGCGGTTTTTATTTCTTGCGCTATAAACAAAAGAAGAGTGACAAGTTCGAAAAGAAATACAATATTTTTTACTTTTTGCTATAATAAATATCCCATTTTTAAATTTTTTTTTATCATAACTGTGACATTGCGGCAGACATATCGGACAATTTTGACACTATTCTGGGCCCATTTACATTTATACAGCGATCAGTGCTATAAAAATGCACTGATTACTGTATAAATGTCACTGGCAGGGAAGAGGTTAACACTAGGGTGCGATCGAGGGGTTAAATGTTACCTAGGGAGTGATTCTAACTGTAGGGGGAGGGGACTCACAGGGGGAGGAGACCGATCGGTGTTCCTCTGTACTGGGAAAACACGATCGGTCTCCTCTCCCCTGACAGGACGTGGATCTGCGTGTTTACACACACAGATCCACGGTCCTGCTCTGTTACCAGAAATGTTACCGGCAATCGCGGGTGACCGGCGGACATCACGGCCGCTGGGCACACGTATCATTTCCCGAGTGACATAGCGGGCGCGCGCCCCCCTAGACGTCCGGGAAGCCGAAGGATATCGTATGACGCCCGCCCAGGATTGGAGACCCCTCCTGCGGGCGTCATTTGACTATGGACTGGGAAGCAAGTGGTTAATCTCTAGAAGAACAGCATCATCTTTGTTTAGGCATCATCCAGGGTCACCATCTACTTCCTAGACTGGGATGTTGGCTCAGACATAACATAATCATGTCCTGGTGCCTGAGCAGTGCATGACACAGAACAGCCGCAGCCTCCCACCTTGTGACTTACTACAATGTTGGGGGGGGGGGAGAGGAGACTGAGGAAATGCTTCCTTCTGCCTGTGGCAGACTGACCTCATCTCAGCCTAAGATTTTCAGAAAAATGATACGGTTGCCATATATTGCGCCTTATCAGGAATTTACTGAAAGCTCCATTTTAAAATAGATTACATTTGTGGTTGGTGCCCTTTTTAAAGCAAGATTCCATTCAACCGTTCGGGTCCATGCACACTGTATTCTTCAGACGCACTTTCTCCTTTACAGGAGAAAAACAGCAGAAAATGTGATGGTTTTTTTTTTTTTTGTTTTTTTGTTTTATGTGCGCTTAGTGTTAATATATTCTATTGGCCAGATTATTATCTTTTTTTTTGGCCATTAGAATGTATTAACATGTGAATGCGCATAAACATGCATTCATGCACGTTTGTGCATTTTCCAGGCCCAACGCCCCTCTTCAGAATGCACAAGTGATGTGTGCCTGTAAACGCCTATATATGCATAGATTTAGGGGCTAACATACAGGGGTGTTTAGTGGCAAACAAAAACCCTCAAACTGCTGTAAAACGGCGTTTTTGAGCTGCATTGTGCATGAGGACTTAATGCAGTGCGGTGCAGGGCACCAAATATTATGCTGACAGGCGTAAACAGAGTGATGACATTGCTGGTGTGCTGCTTCTCCTTCATTGTCCAATCAGCAGGATAGGGGTGTGTCCTTAGACCATGCTTTGTTGCTGCTACACTGGAGGTCAATTACCCTTTCTGTGCTGCCTGAAGATTGGCTGCCGAGAATGACAAACGGTTCCAAGTTCCTTTATAAAACGTGCCAGGCCTATATAAACCAGCATGATAAAATAAACACACTGCAGGTTGTGATTACCTAACATGATGTGTGATCTTTTGTCTTGTTCGATACTGGCGTCCGTTCTGGCGATGGCGATCTTCCCAGACACAGCGCCTTCCTTCACAACCTTAATAAAATGCGTCTTTTGTTTGTCAAATAATAGGCGGCATGGCATGGGGAACCCTGCGTTTTTGTTATCATAACTGCGGCGGGAATAATACCGCTCAGCGGCCTCTGATGTGGCCCTGTTCTGTCTGTATGGAAAGTCAGAGGGGAGATGAAAGCTTTGCAGGGACGGGCATGGCCCGGGTTTGGCCAGACACAAAATGGACATCATGAATACACTTTATTGTTCTAGTTGTTTCAGAGCATTTCCAGACGACACCAATGACGGGTCATTTAATTGCACTCTTAAAGGAATCCTGTATTGAGGAAGTGGATGCCACCACGAAATTCCTCCTTCTTGATTTGGTGTCATGCTAATCCTCTGGCTTCAGAACTATGAGTCACGGAGCAGGCACAAGGGGTCTACTTATGAATAGTTTTAGCACATTTTTCTAAGGTTTACCCATTTTTCCAATGGAATCTCTGAATATGGGTCAATCTTGGATGAATACATTGATAATGAGACCCCATTTATGCTATTGTTAGTGTTACTAATCTCTAATTTGAAAAATAAATTTACAAATATGTATTGTTTATTTTAAAAAGTCCCTTCTATTGCTTTCAGCTTCCTCCCAAATCTCCAAATTCCATTTTTTTTTTGGGCTACTGTGATCTGACTTCCTGTTAGACGGTGGCTACATTCCATCTCCATGGTCCCACTGTATGGAGGAACGTAGCCACCTTATGTTGGTTGCTCCCAAGATGGACTATGGGCTATAGACTATATGGGATTTGCAGTGTGTATAGAGCACATGATCACAACTAATGGGGTTTGGGAGCTCACGGATAGATACGCTCATCTTCTGGCTTCAGTCATTTTAGACGTACTCCCGCTCTGACTCTTTTTATCTATTATCTACCTATGTGCATATCTTGCTTTGTGGGAAGAAGTGCACTCGGATGGGTGAGGGGTGTGAGAGAGGTCTGCAGGCCAGGCGGGGAGCAGGTTCTGCAGGAAAGTAGGGCAGGGCTGTGATTGAGATATTGTTTCACTGTAGTCTGTGTCAGATGTCACCAAACGTGACTGGTGTTGTAGACAGCGGTGACATTGACACCTGCTTCCTGCAACCAAAATAGGTGGTAGGCTTGTTCATTGGGCTGTGGATTACCCACTGCCCAAAAAAGTGAATCTTGGTTTTAACTGTTGCACCAGTAGTTGGTCAAGGACGTCATCACATGTGTACCTAGTCACCAGAGTGCTGCCTAGTTACCAAAGTTTTCCTAGTTGCCAGAAATAGATTTTTGGTTACCAGAAAGTGTGTTTAGCTACAAAAAGTTCTGCTGGTTACCATACACTGCTTTTTAGTTAGCAGGGAGTGCTGCCTAGTTACCAGAGTGATGCTTAGTTACCATATTTTCTGTAGTTATCAGAAATGGCTTCTTGGTAACCAGAGAGCGTGTTTGGCTACAGACAGTTCTACTTGGTTACCGGACACTGCTGCTTAGTTACCAGAGAATTTTGCATAGTTACCATATCGAGTTCTGCTTGATAAAGAGTGCTGCCTAGTTACCAAAAAGTGTGTTTGGTTGCCAGAGAATTGTGCATGGTTACCGTATTGAGTTCTGCTCGATAAACAGAGTGCTGCCTAGTTACCAGAAAGTGTGCTGGGTTACCAGAAAATTCTGCATTGCATTGTTACCTGAGAGTTCTGCTCAATAATCAGAGAGTGCTGCCTAGTTACCAGAGTGATGCCTTGTCTCCAGAGAGTGCTGCTTAGTTACCATATTTTCCCTAGTTACCAGAGTGATGCCTTGTCTCCAGAGAGGCTGCTTAGTTACGATATTTTCCCTAGTTATCAGAGCGATGTCTTGTCTACAGAGAGTGCTGCTTAGTTACCGTATTTTCCCTAGTTACCAGAAATGGCTTCTTGGTAACCAGAGACTGAGGGTATGTCTAGCTACAGAGAGTTCTACTTGGTTACCGGACACTGCTGCTTCGCTACCAGTGCTTGGTTACCAGAAGGTACTGCATAGTTATCATATCGAGTTCTGCTTGGTAACCAGAGAGTGCTGCCTAGTTACCAGATGAAATGCCATGTTACTATTGAAAGCACCGTGTTGAGCTGAGTTGAATACACTGGCATGTTGACCTAAACCTCGTCTCTAAAAAATTCTAAACAAAGGGCCAGTTTACTGTCGTTCAGATTTTGGAGGGGCCAGTGGGATTAGAAAATGTCCTGCCATCAGTGGGAGTAAACAATGGCCCATCTTTGGTATTAAGGCCTGGTTCACACCTGTGTATTTTATAGCGTGTTTTAAGTTTTGCAGAAACACACTACAGTCCATATAACATGGTTTCCTATGGATGTAGTTCACTTCTGTGCATTTCATGGAAAGGGCCAGGGACTTTTTTTCTGGTCCTTGGTTCCATAGACATTACTGGATCAACTGTATTGAAAAAAACACAAAATGCACCTGCAATATGCAAACTGCAACCTGTATAGGTGTGAATCAGGCCTAAGGAAGGAATAGTGCTCCATCATTGTGTCAGTGGGAGGAATAGTGCCCCATCATTGGTGTCAGTGGGAGGAATAGTGCTCCATCATTGGTGTCAGTGGGAGGAATAGTGCTCCATCATTGGTGTCAGTGGGAGGAATAGTGCTCCATCATTGGTGTCAGTGGGAGGAATAGTGCCCCATCATTGGTATTGGTGGAAGGAATTTTTATGTCAGTGGAATGAATAGTGCCCTATTGTTGGTGTCAGTGACAGGAATTATTTTCCTGCATTATTGGTGTCAGTTAGGCTGGATTCACACCTATGCAAATTTGTTTCCGCATGACAGGAGAGTGTGTCTCCTAATGGTTCGCACACCTCCGGGGAAACTGGGTCTGCATTTGGAAAGGGTCCCATCTTTGGTTCCAATTCAGGTGCGACTTCAGGGAAAAATTTGGACCCGATTTGCACCTGGATCGGTGAACATGGACGCACCAGGCCCCCTGCTGTGAGCTGTGGCCGCAGCATGTGTGAACCCAGCCTAAAGGAAAAGTGCCCCAAGGGCCAGATAAGGGCAAGCAAAGGGCCACAGTTTGGGGACCACTTTTCTAAGTTATTTCCTGAAAGGAAAATGATAAGATAAGGGCAGTCTGCGACCTCTCTGGGAAATTTAGCCAAGCCTAGGCCTTGTGGCCTTTCCACAGCCTGAAGCCTGGCTGTAGTGTTGCCCATACCAACAAGTCGTGTTTTATAACGATCTAAACTGATTGCTACGGACAACACCAGTGATGATTGTGATTTGTGTGGTATTTCAGGTGTAGTTTCAGTGGAGATGGACATGGAAGACTGAATATGTCTCTCAGAACAAGGTGGTAAAACAACAAAGGAAGGGGCTCTTGGCAGTGGAAGGTCATATGTGCTGCCGCACAACATTTCCTGAGCACTGTGTTTTTCTGGGAAAGTCATAACACTGAAAGCTGAATAATTTTTTCCAGTCAGACCTGATGGCCAGGACACTTGAGTAACGCCTTTATGCCTTTTTGCCTCAAAGCATGTTGCTCAGCTTTAGGTGACATTAATGCTGGGTGTGGACTCACATTTTACAAATTCTGTGCATTTTTGAACTTTCCTGGGTGACTTTTGCTCTTCATTAAAAGCCACATTTCAACTTAATGCATTATTTAAAGATGTGCCCAGTACATGGAAGAAAGCAAGATGGTCGCCATTTTGAACCTTCTTGAGAAAACATCCTTCTCTGCTTAGGGGAAAAATTTAACTCTGCTCAAGACATGCTTTCATAATAAATATTTATCTGGCGATTTCATAGGGCCACTATATCCAGATGACCTGTCCAAAGACTGGTGTTTCAGTATTTGATAGGTGCTGGAAAGCCAAACAGGTTCTTCTGTTTCTCCAGGACCGTTGGTGAGATCTGTGTGTTCATGAATCTTCACATCTGACATTCACATTATAGAATTCCCACCAATCTTCCCTATAGTACTTACCCTCTCTGTAACCCTAAAATTTATACTTATACCCCCCCCCCCCTCCCTTAATCCTGATTACCCTCCCTGTAACTGTAACACTAATCCCTATACTACTTGCGTTATCCAGACACCAACCCTCAATGTAACCTTAACACTAATCCTCTCTGTTATCCCTACACTTACCCTTCCTGTAACCCCTGTACTAATCCTCATTTTAACCTTAACACTAACCCTCCCTGTTATTTTAACACTAGCCTTCTCGGTGACCCTCACATTAACCTTCCAGGTAGCTCTCATGCTAATCCTTCCTGTAATCCTAACACAAATTCTTCCATTAGCCCTCTCTGTAACCTGCATACCTACCTCCTCTGTAACCCTAACACTAACCCTAAAGCCATTCCTGTTATAGAGACACCAGCCATCCTCATTCTTGTTAGACACCCCAACCATCCCTGTAATCCTAACACTATTTCTCCCTGTAATCCTAACACTAACGCTTCCATTACTGTATCCTCCCTGTAACTCCTGTACTAACCCTCCTTGTAAAATTAACCCTCCCTGCAACCCTAACACTCTCTCCCTCCCTGCAACCCTAACACTCTCTCCCTCCCTGCAACCCTAACACTCTCTCCCTCCCTGCAACCCTAACACTCTCTCCCTCCCTGCAACCCTAACACTCTCTCCCTCCCTGCAACCCTAACACTCTCTCCCTCCCTGCAACCCTAACACTCTCTCCCTCCCTGCAACCCTAACACTCTCTCCCTCCCTGCAACCCTAACACTCTCTCCCTCCCTGCAACCCTAACACTCTCTCCCTCCCTGCAACCCTAACACTCTCTCCCTCCCTGCAACCCTAACACTCAACCCTTCATTTAACCAACACGTTAACTCACTTTGTTACTCCCACACTAACTCTACTGGTAACTCTCCCGCTAACCCTCCCTGTAACTCTAACACTATCTCCCCCTTGTATCTTTAAAGTCAGCTATACATGGATCAAAATTTGGATGGTTCAGCAGGGACTGCCTAAATTACAATCCATGTATGGGAAGGCTGGCTGTACAGAAGTCAGAGACTTCTGTTCCACCAACCTGTTGTTTTTTTCCCCAAATGATCAGTGCCACCAGCTATAGCAGTACTGATCGGTGTATTCTGACGAAGAGAAAGTCTCCTGCTGGTTGAATGAAAAAGAATGAATAATGCACGGGCTGCTTAACACTATCTGCCCTGTAAGCCTCCTTTTTAACACCCTCCATATAACTTGAACACCAAGTCACCAACCCTTCTTCTTGTTCTAAAACCGTCCATCTTTATAACTCTAAAACTCATCTTGGCTGATCGTCCATGTTCTATGTTAATGGAGAAGGAAGAAGAAAAGGGCACCTTGGCTTATAGAAGAGTTCTAGACCCAGCTTATCCCTGAGAGCTGCATTAGGTAAATGAAAAAGGTTTCACACCTATTGGATGAAATATATGCCCCCCCCCCCCCTTCCATAATGGACAGCTGAAGCTGGCCGCAGATCCTGGAGATGTGAGATGGCCACCAAAGTGGTCACCTGCAGTTTATGGCCTGCAATGCATGCAAGCAGTCTCCAGCTCTGGATGGTCTCACCGTGAGAGGTAGCAGGAGTCCTGACAGGTTCATTTTAATCAGTACACCAGGTATGAGCAGATTCTTGCTTTGAAGCAACTGCAGACATCACAAGGATTGTGTATTACATACAGGTCAGGCAGCACACAACAACATCCCAATGTCAATTTTATTGTAGGTATTGCATCATGACACACTCAAAGGTCAGGCCAGTTGTCAACTCCTGACCCCAGGAGAATCCTTCAATGTGTCCTAGAAACAACTATAACTTGTTAGTCCGGTTTTACAGACCCCTTAGCTGTTTGGTGCAATATTCTAAATGGTGTTTTGCCCCTGGTTTAACGTGGACCTATCATCAGATACATTTGTTCATGTAAAGCTCATGCATGCAGAGTCATGTGTTGCCTCCAGTTGCTTATTACATCTCACAAAGATCTCAGTATTCCCCTGACAACGTCACCATCTACTTTCCTTTCCCTGAGGATAGTGCCATCTTTGTTTAGGTATCACCCAGGGTTACAATCCATTTCTACTTGAAAAACCGGCAGCATTTTTAGACTTGGGGCCCTTGCACACAGGCAAAATGCTGTGTATTGCTATCATCCACTCATAACTGTAAATAATGACGGAAAGTCCTCCAGTTACAGCGTGAAAAGGACTCTGGGTGTTATTTACTAAAGGCAAATCCACTTTGCACTACAAGTGCAAACTACAACTACAAGTGCAAAATGCACTTGAAATTGCACTGAACGTACACTTGGAAGTGTAGTCGCTGTAGATCCGAGGGGGACATGCAAGGAAAATAAAGAACAGCATTTTAGCTTGCACATGATTGGATAATAAAATCAGCAGAGCTTCCCCTCATTTCAGATCTACCCCTTAGATTTACAGCTACTGCACTTCCAGTGCAATTTCAAGTGCACTTTGCACTTGAAGTGCAAAGTGGATTTGCCTCTCGTAAATAACTCCCAATGTCTTGCTGTCTTAGAAAATGCGGCTTTTCATTTCCTGCCCCTGCAGATCCTTTCTAGTCCTCCCCGTATCTCATTCTAGTCTATTATTATGTACATAATAATAGTAACATGGTATAAATACAATGATTAACCTCTGAACTTCTAAAAGAGACTTCTATTTTACGTCATATTTATCCCTCTTCAACCTCTGGATATGTAAAAGGCAGCCATCCCTGCAAGGTTCATGTTTTCTGTCTTTCGCTGTACCTGCTTTGCATTTACATTTTTCCTGCATGTGAGTTGGCACGCAGTTGAAGTGGAGCAAGGTGGATTCTTTGCTACTTTGTGAATTTTTAGCAGCATGTGTCTGTTTTTCTCACACAGTATTGATTAATCAATATTGATTAGCCAATTGAAGTAGCTTTTAATTATTTTTTTACAATTTTTTTTTTTTAGATTTTATATTTTTATATATTTTTTTTATGCAGTTTTTTTTTTTTCTATTACTTTTTTTTTTCTGTCCCAGCATGACTTGTATAGCTAGAGTCCACTTAAAGGAAACAGGGTTATTTAAAAAAAAGGTTGTACAGAAAAACAAAGCAACCAATCGGATTGCACCATATAGTTCAGCGCTGTCAGGAAAAAGAAGGTGGGCTCCTAAATTGGCTGACATTGCAACTTGCAGATTTCCCTTTGCTTTGTTATGAAAAGACCTGCATGGGAGTTATGAGGATGTTTCTTTTCTTTAAGGATTTGATTTATTTTAGATTTGTGTTAACAGCTATCAAAAATCACAATATTCAGTGCATTTACAACATTTTATATCTCTTCCTATGAACCTTTTATTTTAAATCGCTTAGCTGCCAATCTCCTGATTTCTATAAACAGCCCCAGGTTTCACAGTATTGTTCGTGGTATTTTCTTTATCTATGTCGGCGTTTCTGATATTAAACAGTGTGTGGCTTTGTGTTTTCCTGCAGTCCTAAAGGGATTCTGTACTGGAGGAACAAGAAAGGTGGCTAAGGGTCTGTAAATGGCTATTGAATTCTAAGATCTATGCAGTTGAAAGGCAAGTTTGCCGAAAACAAATTTTCATTTTGAGGTGGGTAGTGTTTAACTATGCTAGCCTGGTGTTGACTCCCACAACAGGTGTGCAGACCTTGAGTTCTGAGGGGTTGCCCCCAAATTCACTGAGAAAAAGAAAAGATAGTGGGGAAATGTGCTCAATATATCTCCTGATAATACAGAAGCCAGGGGACAAGCTGCACATGCTCAGTTTGGTGTGTATTGCTAGAGGGTTGTTTTTTTTTTCTTGGGAGAGTGCATGTGATCAGCACAGGGCCAATCGACACTGTCCAGACAGAGGGTCAGGGGTCCTCAATCCTCATAAGATAATCATAGGCGAATGAAAACTTAATCTACAAGCTTTAATGAGACACTGATAGAAGTCACAAGACTGCTCTAACTGCTCATGAGAAAAGATATGTAGCAGTTTATGTTTACTAAAACTATTGCATTTCCATGGTCTGTGTATTGTGGGAGACCAGATATAGTGAACGCAGGGTCCTGGGTTTAGTAACACTAATATATATATATATATATATATATATATATATATATATATATATATATATATATATATATATATATATATATATATATATATATATATATATATATATATATATATATATATATATATAAATTTGCTTTTGGAATTTACAAATGCAGCAATTTAAAAATTGGATGAAAGGTTTAGCGCTGGAAAACACTTTTTGATAGACAAAAAGTGCAGGTTATATAGATTGGACCAAAATGAGGGACAAATGAGGAGGAATGAGGGACAGAGGGACATTACTCCAAATCAGGGACAGTTGGGAGCTATGCTCATTGGGGTACATCTGAGGAACTGAAGCCCTGCTTCTACTAAGGTGGCTGATATAGTATGGAACAATGCATGTAGAAAGATCAAATGCTTGGAGCCTACAGGAAATACTTGTGATAGCTTCCACAGTACATGTCCTCTTTTTAACTCTAAGGTATCACACCTGTTTTAACATGAGGGGCTCCCCCCATTCCTACTGGATTATTTATTTTTTATATATTGGCCTTTCTCAACCTTTTTTTCCCCAGAAGAACCTCTAAAAAATTCAGGTTATGTTGAACCATAGCGAATGCCCTAGTTGCAGTCAAGGTCAGGATGCCACCCTTATAGACCACTAAAAAGGTCATTGGTGTCATGCCGCTAGCTCTGCCAATTGCTGTTAGCCCTGGAAATAAGCATACTCCATCAGATGAGAGGTCAATCATCCATAGCTGGGTTACACATAACTAGGGATGAGCCAAACACCCCCCCGGTTTGGTTCGCACCAGAACCTTCGAACGGACCTAAAATTCATACGAACTTTAGAACCCTATTAAGGTCTATGGGACTCGAACATTCAAAATCAAAAGTGCTAATATGCAAGATATGCAAAAGACAACGCCAGCAATAAGGGGTATCTTCAGGTGTATACTGTACTGGAGGCACACAAAACCCACTTTAACTCCTGCAGATGCTTGTATTAGAGAACACCAGCAATAAAGGGTAGAGATAGGTGTATACTGCGCTGGGGGCACACAACACCCACTAACTCCTGCAGATGCCTTAATTAGAGAAAAACAACAATAAAGGGTAGACACAGGTGTATACTGTGCTGGAGGCACACAACACCACTTTAACTTTAAGATGCCTGAGAAAAGAACACACTGTCCCTGCCTATCTAGCTCTTTCCCTGCACACCGGAACACACTACACAAGGCCGCCACGCTGGCAGCCTTATATAGTGTGGGGTGTGTACTAAACCCCCTGAGCTATAATTGGCCACAGGCATCCTGCTTGTGGCCAATTATGGCTCTCCTCGCTGCCGGCGCTGTGATTGGCCAAGCATGCGGGGGTCACAGTGCATGCTAGGCCAATCATGAGCCAGCAATGCGCTGCGATGGCGTAGTGCATTGTGGACCATTCGTGCCACGCGAATTTGGTGCGAACAGTCCACAAAGTTCTGAATTCGCCGAACAGACGAACGGCTGATGTTCGAGTCGAACACCGAGCTCATCCCTACACATAACCCTGATTGAGAATGATTGTTCTATATCCGTGATGGCGAACCTTGGCACCCCAGATGTTTTGGAACTACTACACTGCAGAGTGCATGAGCATCATGTTCCAAAACATATTATGGAGAATGTATCAGGAGGAGTTCAAACACTGAACTCCCAGGGGGCAGTAACAAATTTGGGACGCATTGGCAGGAAGATCTGACTGTTGGAGCATCCACAGCATATAGGAATACAGGACCCAACTCGTAAGATTTGGGGAACGACAGAACCCACCACAACTTGCAATTGTTACTAGAAACAACTGCTGCCACTCACGTTGACCAGCAACGATTGATGGTTCCCTGTGTGTGTCATCTTAGCATGCAGCTGTCCTGTTATCACAATCCTCTCTGTACTCTGATACAAGAAAATGGCCTTGATTGTTTGCTCAGAAAATAATAGCAGGATGATGGGCGCTGATTTATTTATAGAGATTGATGAATCATTGTCAGGAGTCCTTTGTTGTTCATGTAGGAGTGGAGTCTCGGCAGAAGGGGAGGAATAGGCTCTGTTGTGGAGCTGAATAATCCCCTGGCTGGTTCAGAGTTTGGCTGCAGGCGTTGGGAGGTGTGTGCGTGCTCACGTGCGTAGTTTGGGCTGTGCAATCTGCTACTTTCTGCAGGTGATGGAAAAAGAAGCGTGTTCTAAACATATTTTGGCAGCAGATAAACTTGGCCACAGATGTTACTGTGAGTCCTCCCTTAAAATTCTGCATTAGATGAATGTATTTTAGCCACTTACAGCATCAAAACTGAACTCCAAGCAACCAGATAAACACACAGCTGGAAAAACCTATATGGTGGTTGTTTCACCTGTTGAAGGATTTGTATTTCTGTTGGTGCAATCCTAGGGGCATAAGTCGGAGACCTGACTTTTCTCAGCTGCAGTTCAGCAATGATGCTGGGTCTCCTCCTCACCTCTATCTGTGATTGGGCAATAAAGGAATAGCAGAAGCTCACCTGCTCTCTCCTCCTGGCAAAATGCTTTTTACCAGCATATGCAAATGCAGCACACTAGTACTTCCCTTCCCATTCCTGTGAGTTGCTGTATAAAGGTAAAGTCAAAATTAGGTACCTAAAGAGACACCATCACCTTGCCCATGTAGGGTAAGGAGACAGTATCTCTGCAATGGGCTTAGCCACCCAGTTTATCCTAGTTATGGTCAAGGAAGAGCTTTGCCACAGGCTCTTTACCTGTAACAGGAACACCTGGAAGCCTCTTCAGTACAATCGGAGTTATGGAACTACTGCTAGGTCCTGCTGGTCTATAATGTGTTGGTAGGACAGTCGGTGATCTCTGCCCTTGCCCTACACATATTGTATTCCGGTCAAGTATTCATTTAATTACCCTAACTCCTTTGTATAATAGGGTGATATCCTCCAGGTATAAGTACCTGAAGTCAACATTGGATAGCTGTTTGGAGAAGTGAAATAATGTCTGCCTTTAACCTGAGGCCAATATCGTTTATATTTTTCTGACATATTTATGGCTGGAATGTATACATATACTGACTATTTAAATCAAATTTATGGTGGTGTTTCCAAGCTTTGATTCAACATGTGCATCCTTTTCTACATGTCAAGTACATACGGTATTTGGCCCAGGGTATGTGGACAACCCTCCTAATATATGAGGTGTTTGCATGTAGGTGGGGTGCAGCTGCAATAATTCACACAGTCGAGTGCAATGGAAAGCTGGTATTGATTGAAACAGTACAGCAACTGTTCGCAACGAACCCAGTGAGAAGGCTGCCCAACCGGGTGCACTTGCGGTTTCCAGCAATGTGAAGACAGCAGGTATCAGCCGGATTGACAGCATCTGTTGAAAGAGCAGAATGTGACTTGGCCGTCTTGTGCCCAAACAGGATGAGGTCCAAAAGAGATGCGACCCTACACTTATTGTCCTCGTCAGAACCCTTTCCCTAGCGCAAGTGCTGTCCCTAACAGGTGGTGTACCAGTCCCTACTCTATAAACTCGCAAATGCAGACCAAACCTGGGAGCCAGGGCCTTAAACAGGCTCTGCCTGACCCAAGATGGCTGCCAGAGTCACATGGGGCAGCAGCATCTAAGTAGATGCTTCCCCAGTGACCCAGGAAACCATAGAGGAACTGTGTTCCTCCTTGACTTCCTCTCCAACTACAAGGCCGCTGCAAATGAAATCCACCTGCCATGTAGAAAGTAGACTACACCTGCATGCATGCAGTAAAAAAAGTACTGTTAATGCTACAGAATACAAAGACATGTTACACAATCGTGCCCTTCTAACCATGTGGTAACAGTTTGGAGAAGGTATTTTTCTGTTCCGGCATGATTGGGCCACTGTGTAAAAAGCCAGCTCCATAAAGACATGGTTTCATAGGTTTGATATAGAAGAACTCAAGTAGACTGTACAAACCTCAAACTCAATCTTGGTTAATACCTTTTAGAATGAGTTGAAATGCTGACTGCGAGCCAAGCCTGATCATCCAGCATCAGTACCTAACCTCACATGACTATTGTGGTTAAATTGGCACAAATTTCCATTGGGCCACTCTAACTTCTTCTGGAAAAGCGTCCCAGAAGAGTGAAGACTGTTTTGGCCATAAAGGTGGGGCAACCCCATACTTATGGTCCCATGGTTTTGAAATGGGATGTTTTATATCGGCAGGATGGTCAGGTGCCAAACATTTGGCCATATAGTCTTATTTTAAAAAAAAGGGTTTGACTGGAGTCACCCTTTAGTATACCCACAGAAAGCTTTTGGTTAGGAAGTTCCCAGCTTATTATAGTTTCAGCCCTTGGTAACCAACATCCACATACCCCAATGATCCTGCAAAGTCTCTAGCGAGCTGTTATAACCCATGTAAAGAGAAAGGCAGGAAGTTGAGAACACAGCATACGCCCAGCACTTTGGGAAACACTTTGGCTTCCTGCATTGATAATGGTTGGTAGGACGTTCTCAGTATGAATGGTGTTGATGTTGGCAGGTATATCCATAATGTGCAGTACACCTGAGCACACAGCAGGAAAATAGGTCTGCCTTTGGGGAAACCCAGTGACTGTTTAATAGAGTTTTGGGAAGCTGGCAGCACATTTTAATGAAATTCCATGGCTGGCAGCAAAAATCATTACCAACATCTGGCACCGAGAACCGCTTGTTTGATCGCATTTTGCCAGCATAGCTTGGTACATTTTTATAAAACTTGTTATCGTACCAGATTTCAGAGATGTAACTAGGCTATTATTTAATGTGACCGCTCTGTAGTTGTTTGCCATTTATCTCCAATAGGCGTGGAAGTGGGAGAGGTGAGAAATGTAGAACTGCTGCCAAAGAAAGTATTGTACTTTCATTTTATTTCCAAACTCCCACACTCTTACAGGTCTTTGTTTAAAGCAAACTATCAGCTTTTTTTGAAGATATGTCAATAGGATCCGCTTAGTGTTAATCAAATATTTAGTGGGCGTTGGTTCTGCTGAGAGGGCTTCTTTCTTCACCCAGTTTTCCTTCAGTGTTCGTGGCCTTTGGCTACATGAGTGGCTGGGGGCGCGATGACATCACTCCCGTGCATGCGCGCAGAAACCACCGTTTATGGCACGGGCTCTGAAGGTCTGGCACAGTATGACAGACCTTCAGAGCGCATGCACTCTGAATATCTTCTGAACGGTGCATGTTTCGATGATATTCACAGTACCTACAGGTAAGCCTTATTACAGGCTTACCTGTAGGCAAAAGAGAGAGAAAAAAAAAAGTGGGTTTACTACCACGTTAAATAAACTTTATTTCACAGTGAACGATGCACAGCAAGGCCGTCTGTAAGACCCTGCTCCTCCTCCACTGTGTTGCCCCTGGGAGGGGCTTAAAGTGGAATTTCCACCCTTCCCTTCGGTCCTGCACAGTTGTACAGGCTCCTCTCCTGTACCAAAATTGCTTGCTGAAATTGCTTACTCTGATTTCACTTTTTGCAGTACCCTACCGGAAATTCCTACCAACTATGATGATGTCAGCAAATCAAGGTAATGAAAAGGGAAAGTTCTAATCCAACATTTAATTAGATTAAACCTCGACTTTAAACAGAGGTGGGCAGTTGGTTTACTTTTTAACTTAAGGTTTTTTCTTCACTAATATATGGTGTTGGTTTTATGGGTAATATAACTTTGGGGATATTAATTTATCTGATAATGGATATATTTGAGGCAATAGTGATAACTATAGATTAGTGATGGTGAAGGATATACTAGGTTAAGTCTCTTTAAAGCTGAACTCTGCGATAAACAAATATTTTCTAAATACAAGAGCCATGTGTATTCTTCCCTGAATCTTGGTGCGCTTTGTGTATTTTTTCCAGATCCGGTGTGGGACTTTGCCTCTGTGCAGGAGCTTCCTGTAATAAAGACCGCTCACTGCTGCTCTCTCCCCATGTGCAGGGTGATTGGTCTTGTCTCCGCCTCCTCCTGTAGTTTTCTGCAGGAAACCTGTAGTGGGTGGAGCTGCTGGGTCCCTCCCACAGCTCTGCTCTCTACACAGTGATGATGTCACTGCTACTGTTACAAGATAATATCTGGGATTGGAAAGACATTTGGTGCACACAAAGTGGCTCTTGAGAAATATATTTAAAGGCTAAGTTTATCTTTTTAAGAAAAAAAAATAATAAATGCACATATTTTTGAAGGAAAAAATATGCTTTTTTTTTTTTTTTTTTTTCTTCAAACGGAGCAAAGCATTGCACCTGTGATCATTGGATCATGGATACAATTTTAGGCTCCTGCAGACACCACCTGCTTCCTGCCCCTACCTCTGTACAGGATTTCACTTAGAAAGCTGGAGGAAGTATCAAGGAACTACAAGTGCGCTGATTACCACACTTGTAATCCAAACTGACTCTACATGTCTGCCTGCCACAGTCGTGGATGTTACTTTTAGTTTATTCATTCACAGATCACTGTGAATGAATGACATGGCTGCCTCCCACATAGAAATGCTGATTTTTAAATGCGACAGCGGCTGCAGAGGTGATGAACTGCCACCTGCTGTCACGGGGAGGGGGCTCTGGAGGTAGGAAGCAGGTGATTGGGTATATATGTTGCATGTTACACCATAAACACAGATGTAACATGTTCCTAAAGAGGTAAACTTATTCTTTCAATTACATTTTTTGTGCTCGGAGTTCAGCTTTAATTATAGGAATCATGGGTATAATATGCATATTATTAATATATCCACACCATACCGATTCCGTACCCTCTTCCAGGGGTGACACATTGGAAGAGCAGGGTCTGTCGGATGGCTTTACACATAATGCACTATTCAATGAAGAAGAGTTTGGCAGTATTGCAGTTTTTCCTATTTTTATTCGCATCTTTGGGGTTAGGAGCAGCCACTTTGGGCGCAGGGCATCTGTCTGTGACTGGTGGTGAAGCCATAACCCCCACCTTGAGCACTACTGTTTGCTACGGCTATGGAGTGCAAATGACAAAGAACAACAACACTCTACAACACACATGCAGTGCATTATTGTAAGATGTGGAATTATAGAAGGTGTGGTATGATGATCATTATAACGAATGTTATGGTGTGGATGAGTCCTCAGTGTTCTCTGGGGAAATAACACGGTGGGAGAAGTGAACACTGGAGCTTCAACAGCCACTTATATTTTAATTCTATTAGGAGGGCTGTACCAAAAGTAAAAATGCCTCCTCTTTTTTTTCTTTCACTATTTCTTTCCTTCTTTCTCGCTTCTTACTACTTTCTTCTATGTCCTTTCCTTTCTTCCTTCCTGTCCTTTCTTCTTTCTTCTATGTCCTTCTCGCTTCTTCCTACTTTCTTCAATAGCCCTTCCTTTCTTCCTTCCTGGCCTTCCTTCCTTCTTTCTAGTTTTCTTCTATGGCCTTCTCGCCTCTTCCTACTTTCTTCTATGGCCTTCTCACTTCTTCCTACTTTCTTCTATGTTCCTTCCTTTCTTCCTTCCTGGCCTTCCTTCTGGTCCTTCCTTCCTACTTTCTTCTGTCCTTCTAGCTTTTTCCTACTTTCTTCAATGACCTTTCCTAGCCTTCCTTCTTGGCCTACTTTCTTCTATGGCCTTCTCGCTTCTTCCTACTTTCTTATATGGCCTTTCCTTTCTTCCTTCCTAGCCTTCCTTCCTGTCCTTGCTTCTTCCTACTTTGTTCTATGGGCTTTCCTTTCTTCCTTCCTGGCCTTCCTTCCGGTCCTTCCTTCATCCTTCCTTCCTACTTTCTTCTGTCCTAGCTTCTTCCTACTTTCTTCTATGACCTTTCCTGGCCTTCCTTCTATGTCCTTCTCGCTTCTTCCTACTTTCTTCTATGGACTTTCCTTTCTTTCTTCCTGGCCTTCCTCCTCCCTACCTTCTTCTACGTCCTTCTGGGTTCTTCCTACTTCTATGCCCTGTCCTTTTTCTTTCTTCCTTCATTCTTTCCTAACTGGCCTTCCTTGCTTCTTCCTACTTTCTTCTTCCTTCTTCATGTCCCTTTTTTTTTTTTTTTTTTTTTTTAATCATTGCAGGTAAATAATGGATTCCAAGCAGAAGCAATGTGCCATCATTTTTTCTTGATGGAGGGGAGCAAGCTGCCTGACCTCCACAGAAGGTTACAGTATGTTTATAGAGATTACCCCCTGGATAAGGATAAAGATGTTTAAAGAAGCATTAAAGACAAAAAATGCAGTGGGAGACCATCAATGATGGACAGACTGCACCCATCCTTTAAAAACGGAATGAGGGCACATTGCTTTTGCTAAGAATCCATTATTTATCTGCAATGAAAAAGAAGTAAAGTTACTATAGAGGAAGAGTTGCTCTACCAACATGTGAAATTTGAACGTTCTATGCGAATTAATAAAAGTTATGCCCAGTTTTGCATTACTTTTGGTACAGCTTTTGTATATTGTGACTTATTAGAGATTGCAGCCAACTTTGCTCGTGTTTCAGCCAAAGACACCATTGTTCTTTATTGTTGAGTCTCTAATAACAAGACATTGAGCGGTTTATAAACCCTTTGTGCTCTTATTCTAAGCTGTGAAAGCAAGGTATCATTCCTAATCTACTTATACATGAGAGTTTAAAGTGTAACTGCACTTCCTTCTACCTTTTTTTTATTTTTCCCCTATTACCTGTTATGCTGGGCTAAATGAGTCTGTGCCTATGCCCGGTGCCACCATCTTGGTGCTCCTCTGCTGACATCCTCTTCCAGGGTTCAGGCAGCATAGCCCCCAATGACGCAGTAGCTCCATCCCCCAGCTGTTCTGTGAATGGACTCCCGCAGCCCCCTGATATGGGCAACACACACCAAGCCTGACTGGTGGTAGGGAGAAAAAAAAAAGAAAAGCCCCTCTGAAAAATAACCCCTCCACTATTAGTGCAAGGGGGGGGGGGGTGAGGCATGGGCCCAAAATTCGCTTTAAATTTAAAGTGGGGTTAACATCAGACTATTTTCACTTTAAAGGTGTAATTACACCCCCTTTACAATTCCCCCCACCTTCTTTGCTAGGTTGTCGGCCATCATACTCCCCACCAAGCAAATCCAGCATTGTCTGCTGTAAGCCATGGCTCTGTCTTAGAACTCTGGGTTCAGTGCTGCCATCTTCTCATCTGATGTCATCAGGGAGCTGGCTCATTTTCCAAATTTCAGCTGGCTCCTGATGATGCATGCTTAAGCCAGCCATAGATGGTGCAATTACTCGATTCACCCATCAACACAGTCAATGTTGAACGGGGAATCCCTCCCGAGGAGCTATTGTGTTCTTCCGGTGGGAGGGCGCAGGGAGCTGTCCCTGCCGGGAGAACACAGTGATTATTGTTAGCAGCAACAGCCACTGGTAATAATCACATAAAAAAAACAGTATGGTTGTACCCAAGTCAATCGATTGGATCGACTTAGGTACAGCCAGCCTGCCCATTGATATTGGATTCAAACCATGTATGGTTGGCTTTAATGCAGTGGAGATAACCCCAAAACCTTCTAGGATGTGTTATGTCAGGAGGGGGAGATGTCATTCTCACCTAGGCAAGAAAGCCAGAAGTACGAATTCAGATCTGGCGGAAAAGGGTGCGGGAAGGCTAGCCCAACTTTACCAGGTGAAAATCAAATGCTAGGTAACCCACCCGGGAGAGGACTTCTCCTAGGGGGCTATACGATGTGGGGAGGAGATACCAGTGCCGCAAGGGGACCCCAGAACAGGAGGATCGGGGCCACTCTGTACAAAACTAACTGCGCAGTGGAGGAAAGTATGATATGTTTGTAAGGCTTCTTTTATTATTTTTTTGAAATAACAATCACTTTAAGGCTTAATGTACACGGGACGATTTAAAACCTCTCCTGAATGATTTAACTTGACAGATAGTAACCGACGTTTAAAAAAACGTCAGTTTTGTCGAGCTTACATTCCACGTTTAGCCACATTTGCGTTTAGAAGCATTTTCTTCATCCGTTTCTTTTTTCAAATTGTCAAAAATGAAAAATGCCTGTAAACGAAATGCGGCTAAGCGTGAGGTATCGTGTTTACAAGCTGTTACAAGTGTTTGAAATGCCCCTGAACATCCGTCCTGAACGCATTTTTTTTTGCGTTCTGAAAAATGCTTATAAACTCAACTGCCTAGAAATGACTATAAATGACCCCTGTGTACATGTACTGATATGATAACAGAGGAGAGTACAGGGGCAGCTGAACAAAAATGCCCAACTGCTCCTAAACGTCCATTTGCAGCAATGTACATGAAGCCTAAAGATGAATTCCAGGTATGGGCATTTAATGCATAGTTACATTGATCCGGCTTGGACCAATGTAACTACGCCCCTGGAAGCTGGAAATCACTGCAGTAGGTGGGAAGAGGACCTCACGCTCTCCACCTCATCCAATCAGAGGAGGTTTTGCATTCAGAAAAAGTAAAACATTCTTTGAATAGCACTGTGCTGAGCGGCCAATCTTCTGTATTCACATTGCAGCAAGCCAGCCACCTGGCATGCGACTCCAGTGGGTTGGCATGGGACCCACTGGAGTAGTGGTGTCTACTTCACTTATTTCCATCGGTTGGGTATGGTATATACATAGTGGATGTATAAAATAGCTATACGTGGGAAGGGCCCATTCACACTTGTCAGTTTCTGTGCAGTGTGCTATTGCACGTTGCATCATATTTTTTATTATGTGATGCATCAAGACAGCTCATTTATTTTAAATGGGCTTCCAAATCACAGGAGCAGATAAAAAAAAAAAAAAAAAAGATTTTTTAAATTTAAATGTATTTTTTTTTGATTCGGTCCACCACATTACGTGGTAGCATGTCACCATACGTTGCCTTGTGCTGCATCACAGCTGTGTTGCCTAAGCCCTTGTACACACGGTCGGAGAATCTGTCGGAATGAGTCTTATTGGACCGTGTCGTCAGATAATCCGACTGTGTGTGATATGTATCGGACTGATTCCGTCCGAATCTCCGTCCGACCCAATTTTCCAACATGTTGGAAATATTTCCCGACCAACTGGGCCGGACGGACCTAATCTGATCATGTGTAGAGCATTTTCATCGGACCAAGTGCCACGCATGCTCAGATCAAATTCCTACATCAAAGCTATTGGTTACTAGCCTGAATGTAGTCCCATCGTAACGAAATTACGTCATCACGTTCTGAAAGATCGGATTTTTCGCCAACTTGGCCCGACCGTGTGTATGCAACAGTTTCGGACACAATCCGTCGGACTAAATCCGATGGGCAAAATCCGACGGATTTGGTTGGCAAAATCTCCGACCGTGTGTACATGGGCTTAGTGCATTTGGGTGCTCATCAACACGGACAAATCTACCACTAAAAGCAGTAATGTACAGTGCGGTAACAAGCGTATTACCGCAAACCGCCGCAATGCAAAAGTCTGCTTCAGCCCTAAACCTTTCACAGACTGCAACAAGCGACAAGACATTTTCCCTTTGGAAAACAAAGGAGTGTCACTATGAAAGGAAGCTTGTCTATTAAATGAAAGGTTTGCAGGGAGTTTGTAAGACAGAGTTCAAAAAATAAACTTCATTAATGCAAGCTGAGCAGCTTCCCGCCAACGCCCTGCAGAACCAGCTGATCCGGTGAGAGATGAATTTATTATAGATGAGTATGTGTACTATGCAAATCCTCCCTGGGCTCTGCTTACCTGTTCCTCCATGATCTGGCCAAAGCTTTTGGTCATAATATATGACGCATACTGTTTTGATGGAATATGGTACTCATATGTAGTGGCATGGCATAAAGCCCCACCACATATATGCACATGGCTGGCGGCAGGTTAAGTTACAATATAGGCTTTGCGTTTGGAAATCTGTTCATGATTGACCCTTAATGCAGACAGCTTGCATCACCTGCAGGTAATCGCTGCATGAGGGTTTACATGCGATTGGCTGCATATAGCTGTAGGAACTGTCAGCCTGCCATTGCTTTTGAGGCTGGGTTCAAACATGGTGTCGCCACGGCTCACAGCACGGGCTCTGGTGCGTCGCTGTTCACCAATTCAGGTCCGAATTTTTGTCTGAATTTGCACCTGAATCAATGATGCCAAGACCCTTTCTAAATGTGGACCGCGGCCGTCCTGGAGCTATGTTAACCGGCTCCATTGAGAGCCAGGCACACTCTCCTGTCAGGATGTGGGGAAAACCGCTTCCAAGTTGCATATATGTGAATATGGGCTTCCCACCTGCAACTAATCACAGGGAACCAACACTGGGTTTCCCACAGCTAGTCGCAAATTTGCAAGTGTGAGTGGCACCTAAGAATTACACTTCATCAGTCCACAGTAACAGATCTTTAGTAAGCTGCAGCAAATTTGACCATTGGACTGCATTCACATCTCAATGTATTCTTGTGCAATTTTGTATTACACGTATAAGGCAGCCCATTTTGTTTGAGTGGGCTGCCCTATGCACAGAAAATGCACCAAAGTCATGTTTTTTTTTTTTTTTTATGTATTTATTTATTTTTGGGGTTTTTGTTTTTCACCTGGGTGTTTTAATGTGTTTGAAGCGCATTTTGATGCATGTAAAGCTGCATGTCTGTTTGCCACATTAGGGTGGCATTAACAAAGAATGGCACTGCAAGTGTGACATGTGCTTTCTGCGCACACTTGTGAAAATGCACGCTTTCTGCACTTCCAAAGAACACTTAGAATTGAATGGAGCCTTAGTGACCATGAAGTATATGGCTCCCTGTAAAGCAAGGGATTAAGGGCCCATTCAAACTTGTGTAGTGTGGCCAGGCACACTAAAATGCAAATGTTGACGTGCATTACCCCAATGCATGGCAAAGCCCCGGCTCTGTGTGCACTGTGCTGGGGTGCCATTCATTCTGAATGGCACCCCAAAGCAATGTACAGTGGCGTTCTACATACAATGCACTGGAGTGCACCATAATGTATAAACCATGGGTTGTGGTGTGCTGCATTTTTAAAAAGGGTCATGTACATTTTTTTTTCAACTGTTGTGCACTGGCAATCCATTCATAATAAATGGGCATCCACAGCGCACATTAACATGGTATAACACACATTAATGCTTTTGCATTAATGCACTGCAATGGAATGCTTAGGCCTCATTCACATGGATGCTGAGGCCCGTAGACCATGAATGGGCCACATGTTTATGAATCTTGAGCCACCAGGTGCTGCAAACTGAATGTTGCCAAGGTATTGTGTATTACAGGAGTAGGCATCCATGGAGCGGTGGAGATCTACCTGTCATGGCCAAATATGACCCAAAGTTTAGACCTACCTAAACCCTTTCTTGCAGCCAGGAGCTGGTTCTTTAAACATTTGTAACCCCAGATGCTTCCTGGTAGTGTGATCGACTTTCAGTGTGCATGTGGCTGTGAGACCATCAGTTTATAATGGTTAACAATGCCAGGGAAGTGTCATCAACAACTTGGTCACAGGGCTGGGACATGCAAATAATCACAGCCTCCGCGCAAAATGACAATGCCGGTAGTACGCATATATGTAGTGGCATGGCATAAAGCCCCACCGCCAGCCCACCAGATATATGCATACAGCTGGCAACAGGTTAAGTTACAATATAGCCTTTGAGTTTTGAAAACTGTTCTGGGACTTTAAAAAATGAAGCAAGCTTCCCTTAAGACGTGTGGTGTAGCTCTGTTTGCTAGAAAGTGGTACTCGTATATGTAGTGGCTCGGCGTAAAGCCCCATCGCCGTCCCACTACATATGTGACTATGGCTGGCAACAGGTTAAGTTACAATATAGCCTTTTTAGTTTTACAATCTTTTCTAGGACATTACACAAAAGACGGGCTTCCTTTAAGCCACATAGCATAGCTCTGTTTGCTAAAAGGTGGTTTCCATATATCTAGTGACATAGCATAAAGCTTTACCACCAGCCCACCAGATATATGCATATGGCTGGCAATAGGATAAGTTACAATATAGCCTTTGTGTTTTGAAATGTTCTGAGACTTTAAAAATGAAACCAGCTTAATTTAAGCCACGTAATGCAACTTAGTTTGATAGAAGGTAGTACTCAAACTTGTACTGGCATGGCATAAAGCCCCATTACCGGACCACCACATATATGAAAATGGCTGGTGACAGGTGAAGTTACAATATGGCCTTGAGTTTTGAAGTTCTGGGACTTTAAACAAAAAGCAGACTTCCTTTAAGCCATGTGATGTTGTGAACTCTTACATGTAGTAGCATGGCATAAAGCCCCACCGCCGGCCCACCACATATATGCATATGGCTGGCCATAGGTTAAGTTACAATATAGCCTTTGAGTTTTTAAATCTGTTCTGGGACTTTAAAAATGGAAGCAGCTTCCTTTAAACCAAGCAACGTAGCTTTGTTTGACAGAAAGTAGTACCGAAATATGTACTGGCATGGCATAAAGCCCCACTACCGGCCAAGCACATATATGCAAATGGCTGGCGACAGGTTAAGTTACAATATGGCGTTGAGTTCTGAAATATATTCTAAAACTTTAAACCTAAGACAGGCTTCCTTTAAGGCACACAGCGTATCTCTGCTTGATGGTACTCATATATGTAGTGGCAAGGTATAAAGCCCCACCACCGACCCACCATATATATGCATATGGCTGTGAGCAACAGGTTAAGCTACAGTATAGCCTTTGAATTTTTTCAATCCATTCTGGGACTTTAAAAATGAGACAGGCATTCTTTAAGACATGAGGCATAGCTCCGTTTGATAGAAGGTGGTACTCATCATATATGTAGTTGCTCAGCATAAAGCCCCACCAACGGGCCCATCATGTACATGCATATGGCTGGCGACAGGCTTCCTTTAAGCTACGTGGCATCCCTCTGTTTGATAGAAGGATCAGGTTCTCGGTGAGAGAAGGACCCACTTATTATAATTTTAATACAAATCATCTTTGATGGGGCAGAATTCTGTGATCTTCAGACAATAAAGTGACATTATTAAAAGCGTCTAGGGCTAATTTGTAGCAAGAGAGATCTGAAGGGTCCATTATTCCCTGACACTTTCTTCTACTGAACTTAAGCAGAAAGACTCATTTGGAGCATTTGAAAGGAATTTGTTGAACAGGCCACAACCTGCCAAAGAAGACGCTGCTGCAAGCTTTGAGCCTCTTCCGAAGTCCTGACACGGAGATACAATAACTTACAGAAGGGAACTGTAACCCTCAATTTCCACACTAATATCACAGATGGTGGTGAGTGATGTTTGGATAAGGGCTGATCCATCACTGATGTGATGTTATCTCACCCAAATTACTTTATAGCACCTTATCCTGCAGAGTTATCTCATCAGGGATTTACTAACACTGCCAGCTTGTAGGTGATGGAAGCAGAACTCCAGTCTGCCCTTCAATCTTGCACAGTTGTACCCGCTCCTCTCCTGGTCAGAAATGGCCTACTCTGATTTCACTGCACACTGTGAGCTTCTCACAATGTGCATTAGAAGCTGCAGCAAGTCAGATAGAAGCCCGCCTAATTTCCTGGATGTATCCAGCATCCTTTCCTTCCAAGCCTCATTGTCCCTCACCTGCTCCTATGATTCATTAGACTTTAGTTTTCTTTTAAACATGGAGGCTCAGCATCACCTGTGGGTGTTATCTAGGGTGGTCTGCATGCAACTACCTATCAACTCCCCACTCCTCCAAGTTGCATTACCCATCAAGGCATTTTTATACGTGCATTACTTCTCCCAAGAGCCAACCCACTGCTTACATCAGGCTTGAGGGCTCTTCTCAGGAAGTTATATGCAGCACCCTGCCAGCCCTTCTCACCAGCCATAATCTGCCTGCATTGCATAAAGCAGGGGTGTCAAACTCAATTTTATCATGGGCCACATCAGCATCATGTTTTCCCTCAAAGGGCCAGTTGTATCTGTAAGACAATATAACTGCATCTAAGCTGGGCGTGGAGCTGGGAAGCAGGGTCTGGAGGAGGACCAGAGGAGGGCTGGAGTCAGCTGCCAAAGTCTGCTGACTTCTGAGACCAGGGGAGGTGGAGATAAGGGGGTGCTGAGGCTGCAGGATCTGTAGGAGGAGTTCTGCCCTCTCTGCTGCTGACTGCTGCGATATGGTAGGGGGCAGAGGTGAGCCTCTCAGTGGCTGCACAGAGAGGTGCAGGATCTGGCGGAGGTGTTCTATCATTCTCTGCTGCTGACTGCTGAGATAAGGTGGGGGCAGAGACGAGCCTCCCAGCGGCTGCACAGAGGTGCAGAATCTGACAAGGGATTTCTGTCCTCATCTCTGCTGCTGACTGCTGAGATGAGGTGGAGGCAGGGGCAAGCCTCTCAGCGGCTGCACAGAGAAGTGCAGGATCTGGCGGAGGAGTTCTGTCCTCTCTGCTGCTGACCGCTGAGACAAGGTGGGGGAAAAGACAAGGTGGGTGCTGTAGCTCCAGGAGAGGTGCAAGGGCCACATGAAATGGTCTGAAGGGCTGGGTTTGGCAGGCGAGTCTTGCATTTGACACATGTGGCATAGGGAATCGTAGAGATCCAGTGATGATGTTTCTGGTCCCAAAATATGGTATGCAACAAGGTTTTTTTTTTTTTTTAAATATCATAAGCATGTTGATGGGGAATGAAAAAAACAGGGAAGGCAAAAATATAAACAGAATAAACGTCAGCTTTAAACCTAACTTAGGCCTTGTTCACACGGGTATACTACAGCGTACACCCATGCAGGGCCCATGTTTACCCATATGGGGATGCACAGGTGCTCCATGCATCTCCATGCAGGCAGCCCCATTCATATCAATTGGGAAGGCACACTGTCTACGTTCGGGGCCATGCACCCCTACCCACAGGAATATCAAATTGGGATCTGCGCGGCCGTGTGCCAATCTGCACCAATATAAGCATACAATAAGATCATATCTGGAGTTCAGCCTTTGAATGCAAATTCCTATTTCCCAGCATGTAACTGGAGGGTAGCAATAGACTACTTTGGATCTGTGATAGCCTTGGGGGCAGCTCTGGAAATTCTTGGTGTCGTTTTTAAATGTAAATTGATGCAACATTTCAAAGTGCAACTTTTTTTTCCACTGATTAAAATGTTTTCCCCGCAGCAAAAACATGAGCCAGGTATGATTTCTTCAGTACAAAGCGGCAGGTTCCTACAAGTATTCTCTGTTTGCCAGAGCTCCAGGTATAGAGCAGCTGGAGCAGAAGGGGTTAACACAAAGATCCCATCACTATAAAGATTTTACAATGGGGATGCAGCAAGAAAACTGTTTCAATACACAATTTGATATATTTAAAAGTTACAATATTGAGACATCAGAGCCAGCGGCCTGCACATGGCAATGACTTCTGTGTGTTCTATGGATGATGGAGAATGGGAAGTCCTATCTCTGGCAGTTGGAGGAGGGTGCACTGCTGCTATCCCCACTAAATATACGAATAGAAAATATTTTGGTAAGTAGAAGTTTGGGTACCTTTAGTCCAGGTTCACACCAGTGCTGTGCGAATTCCAGCTACATGTACTCTGTGAGGCCGGGTTCACACTGCTGCGGTGTACTAGATCGGATGTGATTCGCACTGCACTGCAGATCACATGCGATCTCTGTGCGATGCGATTTCAGCCATACAGATAGTATGGCTGAATTCGCATCGCATCCGGCCCAAACTCGTACAGGTCCCTTTTTTTTGGTCCGCAGCAGAATCGGATCGCATGGGTGTTCACACCATGCGATCCGATTCCTGTCCGAGTTTGCAGATCGCACTGCGATATGCGAACTGATCTGGGGGTGTCATTAACTTTTCACTGACACTCCCAGCAGTTCGCATAGGGCAGTGTGAACTGCCACCGGGAGGCATGCGATGCGGGAACCCGCAGTAGATTCGCAACGTTCCCGCATCGCAGCAGTGTGAACCCAGCCTGAAGAGAAAAAGCAGTTGTAAAGCAGTGCCGCTCCGTTCTATCTGCGCATCAGCTGAGCGGGGAGAGGAGGGGGAGGTGTAGTGAGAAGAAGGAAAGATTTCTTGTTCAGAGCGGAATGCATCTGCGAATTGGATGTGTTCCCATAGAGCATAATGTACTTGTAATTTGCACCGCCATGCCCAGAAAATGCACACTTTTTTTGTGCAGTGCGAATGCAACGCACATATATGAACAAGATACAATAATTTGAATGTATTTTAAAATGTCCTGCGAATTGGAGGCGGTGTAAGCCGCATCTAATTTGCATAGGTATGAACGGGGGCTTAAGCCATTTGCAGCTTTCGTTGTAAAAGTTAACAAAACATTCTGCAGCAAAGAATAATTAAAACATGCAGATCCCTCCACACGCTACTACACCACCACTGATATATATATATATATAGTAGAGTGCCGCTGAAAGGGGCTGACTGGGAGTTCCAAAGAAAAAAACATTCTATCCAAAATTACAGTGTGATGCCGTGTACACACGATCAGACTTTTCAACGGACTAGGTCAGACGAAACGAATCCGTCGGACAATTCGATCGTGTGTAGGCTTCATCGGACCTTTGCTTTTTAAAAATCAGACGGACTTTAGATTTAGAATTTGGATTGCAGTACCGCATGTGGCCATAGGTATAGGTGGCGCCGGAGATGCTCAGAGACAATTCGGAGACCACTCGGGAACCGATCGGGATCAGATAACTGAGGGTATTGGTTTGTAGGGCAGTGTACAGGGGGTCAGCAGGGCAGGGGATAAGGTTGGCAGTGTACTGAGGGTATTGGTTTGTAGGGCAGTGTACAGGGGGTCGGCAGGGCAAAGGATGGGTGGAAAGAGCTCAGTGGCTGGGCACAGCATCCGGGACAGATGAGGAAAAGGGAATGCGGGGTGCTTTGGGGTGGGGGTACACGACTGAAATCTGATTTTAGGTCCATTCACCTTCATTTATGTGACCAATCACATAACCAGGGGAGAACAAATGGAAATTCACACCTTGGTGGTGCCCATGCTAGTTAGAGGTTTGCAGCTGCTCTGCATCAGGGGAGGCAATCATCTCCAATGGGTTCCCTGTGATAACTGATGGAGCGGTGGTGCTACTGGAATACTCAGCACTTCAGCATTTAGGCACCTGCTGCCGCTTTGCAGAGCATCTTGAAACTTGGGACACACAGGGGAGCTTCCTTCAGACCACCACTTCACAAATCAGGGGCCCGGGTTCCATAGCCACTGCATAGGCTGCTATGGCAGTAGTTCCACCGATCCCGGCACTGTGCCTATAGAAGGGGCCTCATTGTGCTTGCTGCCAATCTTTAGGCTTAAGCTTAAAGCAAATGTTTTTTGTGTTAAGAACATTCATTCAATTTTCTAATGGTTAGTGGGGTCAAATTGGCATTCACTTTCAACCATATTAATGAAAATTTAAAAAAAAAAAGCAGAATGTGGTTTGTGTTTGGGAAAATCCGTTCATTCTAAAATTGAATGTTAAATGCAATTGAAATTTTTGAAGTACGACGATCATCAGGTTATCGAATGTACTAAGAATTTTCACTTGAATGTTCAGTTGAAAATCTACTAACGTACAGCCAGCTATACTTTGCTTACTTTATCTGTACAAGGTATCCATGGGCATTTATGTCTTGATTTGCGTCTATATTCCTGTAATCAGTCTGTATCTGCGTCTCGGGTTGGTGAGGTCTCTGGATCAGACCCGTTGTAGCGTTCCGCCTGCGTGGATAAAATTCTTTCTATGTAAATGGTGTTTGCGGCCTTTGTGTTCTGTGCTCGCCGCCCACACTGGCTGACTAACCTTCTGTAAACAGCCCAGCCGCCTGTGTCATTATCTCCGGCACAGAGCCCAATGAGGACTGTCTGTTAATTAGAAAAAGTTATGTTGCAGCGCACATGTGGAAGTATTTGTCGATAACGAGATCTGTTTAACCGTGTGTGTGCCGTGCCCGGAAATTTAAAGAGCATCTGTCCTGCAGTAATCGATCATGTGCTGCTGGGACAGGTGAGGGATCCTTTTGTCTGGCCAGCTCTTGCAAGTGGTGCAATGCATTGTGGGCAATGAGTAGGGATGAGGATCAGGTTTGCAGTGAATTCTACAGGTTACAGATTTGCAATCCCTGCAATAGTTATTGAAGATTTAAAAAATAATAATAATAACAATAATGCACTGCATGACCTTTGAACTATGGTCAGTAGGCTGAGGCTACATGCACACGGGCAGTTTGACCCGTCAGTGTCAAATCCCAACATTTTTTTGCAGTGGCATACATGGTGAATGCATATGGTCCTAAACTTAAGCGTGTGCCTGGGCAAACCCTAATCCAGGGCCGGTGCTACCACTAGGCAAACTAGGGAGCCGCCTAGGGCGCACTGCTACCTAGGGGCGCCCAGCTGCTGGTTTCCTTTCCGCGTTTGCATGCAGGCTGCAGCATGGAACTAAATCGGTCTGACTGGTAGTGTAATTAGAGGTGCAGCACAGCACTAGAGCCAGCTGATGCTTCCTGTATAGCGACCCCTTCTGTCACATGGGCAGGGCAAAGGGGGTAGAGCCATTGGGGATGGCAAAATTAGGTTTTGTCTAGGGCAGGGATATGCAATTAGCGGACCTCCAGCAGTTACAAAATTACAAGTCCCATCATGCCTCTGGGTGTCATGCTTGTGGCTGTCAGTGTTGCTATGCCTCATGGGACTTGTAGTTCTACAACAGCTGGCGGTCCACTAATTGCATATCCCTGTGCATATACACATATAGTTTCTGTATTATTAATGCAGTGGGAGGGAATGCCAGTTAAAAACAAAACAAAAAAAAAACGCTGATATAAATCGGCAGAAGGGGTTGTACAGGCAGAATCGCGTACCTGTACGTTGCCTTTTAAGAGGCGGGCAGCTCCGTGAGTCGGGTCGCGGGTCCCACGGACTCAATCACTGTGGGGATACCCGCGATCGCCTCACGGAGAGGAAGAATAGGGAGATGCTAATGTAAACAAGCATCTCCCTGTTCTGCCTGTGATCGGGAGCAGAGATCAGTTACGTGTCACACTTAGCCATGCTCTCCCCCCCCACAGTTGGAAACACGCCCCCCACACTTAACCCCCACACTGCCCCCTAGTGGTTATCCCCTTCACTGCCAGTGTCATTTACACAGGAATCGGTGCATTTGTATAGCACTGATTGCTGTATAAATGACAATGGTCCCAAAAATGTGCCAAAAATGTCCAATGTGCCTGCCATATAGTCGCAGTCACAATAAAAATCGGCATTACTAGTAAAAAAAAAAAAATTATTAATAAAATGAATAAAAATGCCATAAAACTATTATCTATTTTGTAAACACTATAACATTTGCACAAACCAATCAATAAACGCTTATTGCATACATATCGGCCCAAACTGAGGGAAAAAATGTTTTTTATATATTTTTGGGGGATATTTATTATAGCAAAAAGTAAAAAATATTGCTTTATTTATTTTTCAAAATTGTCGCTCTTTTTTTTTTATTTATAGCGCAAAAAATAAAACCCGCAAAGGTGATCAAATACCACAAAAAGAAAGCTCTATTTGTGAGAAAAAAAAGGACATCAATTTTGTTTACGAGCCACGTTGCACGACCGCGCAATTGTCAGTTAAAGCGACGCAGTGCCGAATCTCAAAAAAAGTTCTCTGGTCAGGAAGGGGGTAAATTCTTCCGGGGCTGAAGTGGTTAATAACCAAAGGAGAAGAATAATTCCTTTCATCATGGATGTAGCAGGTGTACAGACCAGAGAACAAACCTGAGATCTCCCAGCTGGTGATATAGGAAAACATGGGGCTATTTAATTTTCTAGCACCTGCCAACATTAAAATTCCAGTTTTGGGCGGAGTGACCCTTTAAGTGATTTATCGCAGGACTGTCCTATCCTTGCTGTGCCCGATGCCCCGATAACCCAGGCCTGTTCGATGCCCAGTGTTGTGTGCTGAAACTCCCATTATCTCTAACTATTTCCCCATAAACATTCCTGCAGAATGACTAACCGGCTCAGAAAATGTTTCCTTGACCCCGGTGTGGACACTAAAGTGTTTGCTGGAACACGCAGAGCGTCTCTAAAATACCAAAAAATCAGAACTCTGAACATGTATGACTACCTCTTATTACTACTATGACTACCTCCTATGACTACCTCCTATGACTACTATGACTACCTCCTATGACTCCTATAACTACCTCCTATAACTACCTCCTATGACTGACTACTATGACTACCTCCTATGACTACTATGACTATCTCCTATGACTACTATGACTACCTCCTATGACTACTATGACTATCTCCTATGACTACTATGACTATCTCCTATGACTACTATGACTACCTCCTATGACTACTATGACTACCTCCTATGACTACTATGACTACCTCCTATGACTACTATGACTACCTCCTATGACTACTATGACTATCTCCTATGACTACTATGACTACCTCCTATGACTACTATGACTATCTCCTATGACTACTATGACTATCTCCTATGACTACTATGACTATCTCCTATGACTACTATGACTATCTCCTATGACTACTATGACTACCTCCTATGACTACTATGACTACCTCCTATGACTACTATGACTACCTCCTATGACTACTATGACTACCTCCTATGACTACTATGACTACCTCCTATGACTACTATGACTACCTCCTATGACTACTATGACTACCTCCTATGACTACTATGACTCCCTCCTATGACTACTATGACTCCCTCCTACTACTATGACTCCCTCCTATGACTACTATGACTCCCTCCTATGACTACTATGACTCCCTCCTATGACTACTATGACTCCCTCCTATGACTACTATGACTCCCTCCTATGACTACTATGACTCCCTCCTATGACTACTATGACTCCCTCCTATGACTACTATGACTCCCTCCTATGACTACTATGACTCCCTCCTATGACTACTATGACTCCCTCCTATGACTACTATGACTACCTCCTATGACTACTATAACTCCCTCCTATGACTACTATGACTCCCTCCTATGACTACTATGACTCCCTCCTATGACTACTATGACTACCTCCTATGACTACTATGACTACCTCCTATGACTACTATGACTACCTCCTATGACTACTATGACTATCTCCTATGACTACTATGACTACCTCCTATGACTCCCTCCTATGACTACTATGACTACCTCCTATGACTACTATGGAGGTTCACGGACTGTCGTCATTCCCAGGAGGTGACGGGTCTGTACAGGGACCACAGATCCCACAATTCTGACACTTGTCCCGATTTTGCCGGCCCGGCCCTGAGATGTAGTTTGTCTCTGGAATATGTTTTTTTTTCTATATGTATTTTTAACTTTACAACAAAATATTGGAAACTGTACAGTCAATTCTTGGTAGGTGGTCCCATTAAAGGTGGACCTGTCAGTGACTTTAAGTTACTTTTTAAATCGCTATGAATAAATTCCTGGCACAATATACAGCAACGGGACCATTCTTCAGAAAAGCTCCATCTTTTATCCAGAAAAGGCATGTTTATGCTCCAGGCAGTGACTTTGCCTAGGCTGAGATGAGGTCATCAGTCTGCTGCAGGCAGGACGAGGAATTTCTTTAGTCCCCCCCCCCCCCCCCCAGTTATCAGACTGCAACATTGTAACTCTGTAGCAAGTCACAGAGTGTCAACGCTCATTCACGTTAGCAGTAGAGGGTCGGTGAAACCTTGTGGTTGAGCTGCATTTTTACCGCCCCCCTCCCAACTTCTCTCCCTTTTAGCTACAACTATGGCTGTACACATGCCTCAGACGCATCAGGATTTATACTCACCTGTTGCTTTTGGTGGGGGTGTAAGATCCACTGAGCGCAACCCATTAGACATGTGCACTGCTCAAAAATATGTTAATTTTTTTACATTTTTATTTTTATTTTTTCAGGTCATTCGTTATGATCACAATTCAAAAATTCAAAAAAAGAAAGAAAATTTGAAAGAATAACGAACTATTAAATGATAGGTATTGGAATTTCCTTTCAAATTTGGTTGTTAGTGAATGTAACGAATACGAATTTATCCAAAGTTACGAATTATCCAAAATAACGAATGTAACCCAACAAATTAATAATAACTTTTTTATTATTATTAATTTGTTACGTTCCATTTGTTTAGATGCGGCATTCGTTATTTCGGAATGTAACAAATTAATAATTTAATAATAATATGATAAAAATTATTATTATTATTATTAATTTTTTACATTGCATTCGTTATTTCGGATAATTCGTATTCGTTACATTCAGACAAATTTGAAAGGAAATTCCAATACCTATAATTTTAATAGTTAGTAATAGTTGTTGTTAGTTATTTCAGATTTTCAAATTAATGACTTTTATATATTCGGTAAAATTCATTAAACGGGTTTTCGGTAATTCAGATAATTCCAAAATAACGAATTTGTCGTGAAACTAATTGCACATGTCTACGACCCATTAAGGTGAATAGGGCCACAGTGCAAGCGCCCCACAACTGTGTGTAATGCACGTGGTGGTGGCGTGCTAGTGCAGGGTTGAAGGTGTTAAAGCGGGCAGTGAGGAGGCGATACAACACACCTTTGCCGCCTGTCAAACTTTCTCTAAAGAGCGATCCACATGTGGATCGCTCTTCAGAGCTCAAAGAAAGTGTGAATGAGCCCTTGGGCTGTAGCAGGGGCTTGACCTGTGTCAGACATTTGTGAGCACAGCCAATAAATCCTAACTGTGCAGTTAGCTTCTAGCACTGCCCTTTAGTTAGAACCCCCCCCCTATATTTGGGGGTTCAGGTACAAAAATACTTGATCCTTGCAGGATTTAGACAAGCATCATGATGCACGCTGATGCAACACAATGCGCTCGGATGTGCATTATGTGCATCTTGGCATTCAATAGAAGGTGCATTACAAGGCGCATTGAGGATGCATTACTCCTCTCAATCGAAATGAACAATTTTTTAATCTGCTGCTAGCATTAGTACATAGATAGGAAAGTATATCATATTTACTTATTTTACAGCTCTTCAGCTGCATCTTGGTTTCTGGCCTAGGTCAAAATGATGTCATACATTCCAGGAGTCTTCAGGAGGGGAGGATGGGTTTTCTCAGCAAAGCACACCCTCCTGCCTGTATGCCTGAGCTAAGGGCAGATGGATTCTAGGAAGTAAATGCCACATGAATCATCTGCCCTTACTCAAGATGGCAGCAGCTAGAAATGCTAGGGGGGGGTGTTTCAATATAAAAAAATGAAGTGTTACTAAACCCAGGACCCTGCATTCACTATATCTGGTCTCCCACAGTACACAGAACATGGAAATGCAATAGTTTCAGTAAATATAAACGGCAAAATACATTTTCTCATCAGCAGTATATAGCAATCTTATGACTGCTATCAGTGTCTGGATAAAGCTTGTAGGAGGAGTTTTCATTCTCCTCAGACTGTCCTGTGAGGCTGCTTGACACCTGACCCTCTGTCTGGACAGTGCTGATTGGCCCTGTGCTGATCATATGCACCCTCCCAAGAAAAAAAAAAACTCTATAGCAATACACTTGACATGTGCACTGCTGAAAAATGTGTTAGTTTTTTGTTCTTTTTAGCGTTTTTCGGGTCATTCGTTCTGATCGCAATTCGAAAATGTGAAAAATAAGGAAAATGTGAAAATAAGGAAGAAAATTTGAAAGAACGAAATCCGAAAATTCTAAATAATAACTAACTAATAAAAAAAAAAATATAGGTATTGGAATTTCCTTTCACATTTGGCTGTTCGTGAACACGAATTTATCTGAACTTACAAATGATCCGAAATAACAAATGCCGTATCTAAACAAATGGAACAGAATTTTTTTTATAATAAATAATAAAACGTTTTTATTATTATTATTATTATTATTGTGATTATTATTATTATTATTGTGTTACGTTTCAGTAATTTGGATGCGGAATTCGTTATGTCGGATAATTCGTAGCTTTGGATAAAATCACAAACAGCTAAATTTGTAAGGAATTTCCAATACCTATAATTTAATAGTTATTATTTCAGATTTTCGGGTTTTTGGACTTCCAAATTTTCGCAAACATTTGTTAAATGGGTTTTCATTCATTTGGATGTTTCCGAATTTGTCAAACTGAGCATGTGCAGAGTGCCCCAAGGCTCTGTACTGTTAGGAAATGGATTGGGGACAGTGGAAGAAGGGGAGGATCAGAGAAGACTGGATCAATTTTACACACTGCGGAGGATTAACCCCTTAGGTTCCACAGTTAGTATAACAAGCACGCTTTACTGCATATACAGACTGATTTTACTGTTTGTTTAGTAACACTTTTTAAATAGAGTTTTCGGTTTGTGGTGCTCAGATCTAGTTTAGTTGAGTGTCTGCATGTAGGCAGGTCCCCCCCCCATCCTTTCCCACATCCCAAATGGCATTGCCAGGTCCTTACAATAGTTTTCCCAAGCAGCAAGCATTGCATTGTGGGATGCAGGGTGTGGCTATACTCTGACTTTCAGGAAGTCGCTGCTCATCTAGGAGAGTCAGGAGAAGCTGGGAATTCTGCAGATCTGGGCTGAGGAACAGTTGCTTGTATTAAGCCTCATACACAGGGTCGGACTATGTATAAACTTTCCCGTGGATTTCTGTACAAAGGGTGTCGGCCGTGAACTTGTATTGCATACACACGGCAGGACTTTTTCAGCCAACTTTCACCAAATCACGTGTTTTTTCTGCTCTTTACCGCCACCTTTGGTCAACTTCTGTATTGTTGTCTGATCTTTTGCATTGGTTCTGAGCATGTGTGTTTGTTTTTTGGTTTTCTGTACACACGATCAGACTTTGCTCCATTGGACTTATGTTGTCGAAAAGTTTGTCCGTTCGCACAGCCAACAAAAGTCTGATGAAAACCGAAAAAGTTTGTCCGATGGAGCGTACACACGGTCAGATGTTGCCTTAAAACAGCTAATTTGCATGTTTGTTGTCAAAAAGTCCGATCGTGTGTACGGGCCTTTAGCGGCTAATCCACATCGTGGATTTGTAGGGCAAAACCTGGCACCTAAAGCGTTAATACAGAGGGACACCAGAAGGGGGCGCCCTTCCAAACACTAGATAGGAAATACCCATTATAAAGGCCCTTTCCATGCATTATGAGTAGAGTTATCTGGTCTCTTGAAAGGACTCTTTCAAAAACAAGACCTGGATCTATAACGTTTAGCATTCCTGAGATATCGGTGTCAGCCAAGGTGTGATTTATAGAGTTTGGCTCATGCGGAGAGGTTTGCAAAGAACTTTGAACAAGAAACCCGAGTAGGCAGAATATGTGCCCCCAGGAATACACAATGTGCCATTTTGTTTTTTTCTGAATTTCTACCTAGACCCAAATGCCTGATGAATCCCTTTCAAAAGAGCAGCAGATGTTCAAGAATTCTGAGCTTTCAACCTTAAAGAGGAACTGCAGTCTGCTCACATAATTTGTAATAAAAACATCTTTGCCATTCTGAAGCTTCCCTCCTACCACTTTGTATATTTTATATATACTGTGATTCTGTACTTGCCAAATGTGCTGCAGAAATCTCCCTCCACCGAGTCTGGCTGCAGCCATTTTAACTGTGGGCAGCTGAATAGGGTTGCCACTTTTTTTTCTTCAAGCCAAACCTGAACACTTTAGTGGCACACAGCAATTTTATTTTTAAGGGGGAACGCCATGGACTCTGGTGTAAAAGGGAACTCTGATGAGAGGGGGTTTCTGCTCACCAAACCCCACTTACAATTCCCCCTTAAATCATGGTTCCGAAAACCCCTCCTTACCTCTGAGTCCGCAGAGCCCCCCTTACATCTGAGTCCGCAGAGCCCCCCTTACATCTGAGTCCGCAGAGCCCCCCTTACATCTGAGTCCGCAGAGCCCCCCTTACATCTGAGTCCGCAGATCCCCCCTTACATCTGAGTCCGCAGATCCCCCCTTAAATCTGAGTCCGCAGATCCCCCCTTAAATCTGAGTCCGCAGATCCCCCCTTAAATCTGAGTCCGCAGAGCCCCCCTTAAATCTGAGTCCGCAGAGCCCCCCTTAAATCTGAGTCTGCAGAGCCCCCCTTAAATCTGAGTCTGCAGAGCCCCCCTTAAATCTGAGTCCGCAGAGCCCCCCTTAAATCTGAGTCCGCAGAGCCCCCCTTAAATCTGAGTCCGCAGAGCCCCCCTTAAATCTGAGTCCGCAGAGCCCCCCTTAAATCTGAGTCCGCAGAGCCCCCCTTAAATCTGAGTCCGCAGAGCCCCCCCTTAAATCTGAGTCCGCAGAGCCCCCCCTTAAATCTGAGTCCGCAGAGCCCCCCCTTAAATCTGAGTCCGCAGAGCCCCCCCTTAAATCTGAGTCCGCAGAGCCCCCCCTTAAATCTGAGTCCGCAGAGCCCCCCCTTAAATCTGAGTCCGCAGAGCCCCCCTTAAATCTGAGTCCGCAGAGCCCCCCTTAAATCTGAGTCCGCAGAGCCCCCCTTAAATCTGAGTCCGCAGAGCCCCCCTTACGCCTGAGTCCCCCTTACCTTGATGTACTCGCTTGTTCGGAGGCAGGAGAGAGAAGGGAGGGGCGGGGCCTATGCACTTGGTGGTTATGGTACTTGATTAGTTGGGGAGCATAGGCATACCTCCCAACTTGCTGAGATGGGAATGAGGGACCCTTATAAGCAAAAGTATGTATAGAACACACCCCCTGCCAAGCCCCCTTACAAGCAGAATTCATATGCAAAAAATGACTGTTTGTTTTTTTTTTTTTTTGCACCACTACTATTCCATATATTGGCTTTTGAAATTTACAAATGCAACTTGGACACAACGTTTAACACTATGAAACCCTTTTTTGGTAGATAAATAGTGTATTTTATGATAGATATATACATCAGACCAAAGTGAGGGGAAAATGAGGAAGAATGAGGGACTTTGTTCCAAATCAGGGACAGTCCCTCGAAATCAGGGACAGTTGGGAGGTATGTATAGGTGTGTGCAACCCGGACAGCAGCGGGAATCTGCACCACACTGGGTGACTAGGGTGTGCCCGGGCATGCCTAAGTTGAGCGGGGGAGCACAGTCTGCTCTGAGTGGCCTGAAGCGTTTCACACCATTAAAGGCGCTTAATCATAGCTGTGACAGCTATGGTTAAACACCTTTAACGGTGTGAAACGCGTCAGTTTCATCATGACCTGTGACTTTGATGTATGGATTAAGCATATAATTATTCAATAAAGGCATTATACATTTTTTTCTGCTGATTTACTTTGGAGTGTGGCCATCCTTTTTCCATTTTCTGCCATTTGACTTTGCTGAGCTGGCACTCTTCATCTCCTACTACTAGGATGGTGTGAATAGAAGCGATACCACCTGGAGCGGTAATTAGTACCTTGGCCTGAAACCTGGACACATGATTCAAAACCCGGACTGTCCCAGTGAATCCAGGACGGGTGGCAACCCTACTAGGAACGCTGACTCTATCAGACTGACATCCAGCCATCAAGGCATTATGATATTTGTAAAACTCAGGGGTGGACTCATGGGGCCCCCGGGCAATAGGAGATTATGGGGCCCGCAGGCAATCGGAGATTATGGGGCCACACAGTATACACACACACAGTAACAATCACACAGTATACACATACATGTACACACAGTATACGCATGTTTCTATTGACTGAGAAGGTACTGGAGAGGTGGGGCAGCTATAATCTCAGGAGTTTTAGACCAAAAGTATGTCAGTAAGGGATATTTCAGAAACAGATTAAAAAAAAAATGATTTTTACATATTGTCCCTGGTTTTACTGAAGCTGGCAACCCTTATGGGGCCCCCGGGCAGTGCCCGAGTGGTCGAATGGTTAGTCCGCCCCTGGTAAAACTCCATCCCATCACTTGCATCAGGGCTGAGGGCTCTTGACAGAAGTTAATACGGGGTGCTGTGAAATTACAGTCAGGAACATATATGTACAGCCCCTCCCACCAGCCATGATCTGCATGCATTGCATAGAGAAGTGCAGAAACCCAGTACTGGTATCACTGGATCAAAACTAAGGCATGTAATGGAAAGGTTTTATTTTAAAATGTCATTAGCATGTGGATATGGAGGGTGGGTGGGGGTTGTTGGGGAGGAACCAGAGAAGGCATAATATAAGCAGATTAAATGTTGGCTTTAGCCAAAAAATAGATGACTTTCTTGCAACAAGATTACTCAGACCTGGAAGTAAAGGTGTCCCAGGAAGGGTATTTTTAGGATGTTTGGGCTCCACCCAGACGTGTATCTCTACTTCACCAGCCACAAGCTCAGGGCTTCATCCCAGGCTGGAGATGACATTATTCTGCGTAGGAGGATGAAGAGCTGTAATAGGGAGGGTGCAATTCAATTATTATTTCTGCATATCCTAATTCACTTGTTTACCGAGCTCAGGGCCAGCTGTGTAATCTGTCACTTTTTTTACTATTGGGGCATCTGGGAAAGTTAACCTTTTACCAGCCTGGGTGCAGAGATTGTGCCAACTACGGCAGAGCTTTGTCATTCTAAACCCAATCACCAGAATCTGGTATAAGCTTCAGCATATTAAAGTGGAGCTCCACCCAATACGAGAAGCTCTGCTTGTCTGGAAGAGCGGGCACCTGGTTCTGGTAGTCACACACTCCCACTTTTGGCTGAAGTCACCCAGAAGTCCGGTCCCCCCCTCCTCCTTTCCCAGCAGCCGTGCCGTTCACAAAGCGCAGCGCACTTCGCGCATGCGCAGAAGGGAACCAGATGTGAAGCCGCAAATCTTCGCTGCCGGTTTTGTAGCCGAGATGGCAGCGGCAGCACCCGAGAAACGATTTTGAAGAATTGGCTCGGGTGAGGACACCGCAGAATGCCTAGACAGGTAGGTGCCTTAATATTAAGTCAGCAGCTACAGCATTTGTAGCTGCTGACTTTTATTTTTTTTCTGAAGGAGCCTGGAGCTCAGCTTTCAGGACATTTGAAAAATAACTTTCAATACATTCTAATGCCTTGTTCACACAGTTGTACTCAAGCATACGCCCAAGCGAGGGCAGAGTTTGCCTGCAGACAGTCCTATTCATGTCAATTGGAATGCAGTGGCCCAGTTGTCTCCCGTGGGCTGGCTCTGTATCTGCAGTGTGTGGGTTACTCTGAGGTGGCACAGCCCAGTCCATGCATCACAGTGGTCACATGATTGGAAGCCGGTCCTGCAATCATATAGTGTCCGCCCCGTACTGCGCATGTGCAGTACGGGGCAGTCGAAACTTCTCCGAAGATGAACGGTGCGTGCGCCATGAGTGGAGGTGTTAGCCCCCCATCCAAGCGGACACAGGGTTGTGAAAATTAGAGGGCCCCTCGCAGGCTCACTTCGCTCGCCATGCTTCGGGCTTGGCCTCGCTGCGCTCGGCTCTTTTTATTCTAACTCTATGTCCACTTGGATGGCGGGGATAGAACCTGGACTCACAGTGCAGGCGCCGTTCATCCTCTGATATTTTCGGAATCTGTGTGCGCAGTACACAGCGGACACTATCCGATGGGGGACCATATTTGATAGGACACCGGCTACCAATCATTAGTCCCGGCCCAAGAGCTGTCTGTTTTACAGCTTGGCCTTTGCCCTGTGAGCGTGCTCTCAGCACATAAACATCATCTGCCCAGCCAGACCTAAGTGCAACATGTGGGCATTAATGCCCACCCTATGTGTTAGGTGGTCATTAAACTCACATGAAAGCACTGCAGTGGTGTAAACTAGGTTAATTGAAATACGTTCATTTTTCTTACATATTCCTTCGTTTTTTGGCATTTGAAAGCGCGATCGACTGAATCTGGTGTAAATAAGTCCTAAAGCTGAACTCCAGGCTAAGCAGGGCCGCTGATGAGGCAGTACCAGCCAGCCCTATTGTACTGAGCCCGGGCCCCATCCGTTCAAAATGGGGGGCCGGGCACCTGCTGAGCAGGATGACCAACTACTACTGCCTTACTGAAGACACTGATCCTCTTCTACTTCCTCTTGCAGCTCTGCTTGGCTTCTCCTCTGATCCGTCCCTCCAGCTGTTCTGTAGGGAGATCAGTTCTAGCATCCGTGCCCCCATCCCTCTGCTTTTTTGGGCTCCCCTGTGCGCCCCCTTTTCCCGGCAGCTTCCTTACTCTCTCCTGCAGGCAGCTGCTGTGGGCACACAAGGGGGTGTTTCAGAAAGGAGAGTGGGGGAAGGGGCTGGTAAATATGTCATATAATAATGATTTTAGTGAAAATAGAATTTTATATTTTCTAGGGGGTGGGGAGAGAGGAAGTGGGGCCCTGTCAGGTAGGCAGTATGGGGCCCCTTATTTCTAACAGCAGCCCTGGGGATAAGCAAATATTGCCTAAATACATTTATCATGTGTATTATTTTTGGAATCTTGGTGTGTTTTGTGTATTTCTATCAGATCTGTGCAGTAATCCAGTGTGAGACTTTTCCTCTGTGAAGGAGCTTCCTGTAATAAAGACCACTCACTGCTGATCTCTCTTCTTGTGCAGGGTGACTGGTCTTGGCTCTGCCCCTTCTGTCGTTTTTTGTTTTGCTGGCAGCCTGTAGTGGGTGGGGCCTGCTGTGTCCCTCCCACAACTCCCCAACATATGCTCTCTGCACAGGCAATGTACTGCACAGTGGTGATGTCACTGCTAATTTTACAAGCTAATATCTGGGTTTGCAAAGGTATTTGTTGCTCACAAAGAGGATATACTGTATATCCTTTGTGGGTCTTGAGGAATAATGAAAGTTTTTTTTTTTTTTTTTTTTTTATTTGTGCCTGGAGTTCAGCTTAAGCACTCTTATCCATTTTGGTTTTGTGGCTGGAGATGCAGCTATACCATCCATGCATTTGGCGCTGCCTGTAAGTAATCCTATTGCTATCAGCAAAAGTATGCAGGCTATCAGCAAAAGTATGCAGGCATAGGACACACCCCTTGCCACGCCCCCTTAAAGGAGAATTGTACAAAAAAACAAGATTGGTTAAACCCACAAGTGCTTTTTTTTTTTACCACTTCTATTTTTTTTATACTGGCTTTTAAAATTTACAAATGCAGAAATTTTGAATTTGGATGAAAGGTTTAGTGCTGGAAAACACTTTTTGAAAGAGGAAAAAGTGCATTTTATATACAACTATATAAATCGGACCAAAATGAGGGGCAAATGAGGAGGAATGAGGGACATTGCTCCAAATCAGGGACAGTCCCTCCAAATCAGGGACCGTTGGGAGCTATGCATATTGTATGTATTAGTCTTGACATGACAGAGGAGTGTGGGGTGAGAATTGTATACCAGAAATCACATGACAAGTGGGATGCTGGTAAAATAATCTATGTGACCGTATATATTGAATGAGTCCTGTTACATCTCACATGTCTGATGATTTAATAAGTCCTAATTGGGTTTCTATGGGGTAAAATGGTCAGAGGATGTACAACTGCCTTATATATGTGTATATTCCTGTAATGGACTCCGCAGAATAATCGCACTAAGCACAAGGAGAACATGCAAACACCATGCAGGTACTTTATTCTGGTCAGGATACAAACCAGGACCCCAGTGCTGCAAGGCAGAAGGCTAACCATTAAGCTACCATGCTGCCCATATGTATACATAGTCTGGTGCGTTGGACTCTACTGTAGAATGTGCTGGGGTGCATTGGCATCTGCTCTACTGTACAAGGAGTTGGGGTGCATTGGGCTCTACTGTACGAGTTGGGGTGCATTGGGCTCTACTGTACAATGAGTTGGGGTGCATTGGGCTCTACTGTACAATACATTGGGAGGCATTGAGCCTCCTAGGACCCCAGTGCTGCAAGGCAGAAGGCTAACCACTAAGCCACCATGCTGCCCATATGTGTACATAGTCCTGTGCGTTGGGCTCTACTGTACAATACATTGAGCCTCCTAGGACCCCAGTGCTGCAAGGCAGAAGGCTAACCATTAAGCCACCATGCTGCCCATATGTGTACATAGTCCTGTGCATTGGACCCTACTGTACAATGAGTTGGACTCTACTGTAAAATGTGTTGTGATGCATTGGCTCCTGCTGTACTGTACAATGTGTAGGGCTGTATTGTACAATGCTTTGGGAGGTGTTGGGTTCTACTGTACAATGTGTTAGGTTGTACTGTAATTGTGATACTTTTGGCTCTACCGTTTGTTGCGTTTTAGGCTATATTGTACAGTGCGCTGAGGTGCATGGAGCTGTACTGTACATTGCTTCAGGATGCATTTGGCTCCTACCATTTTTTGCATTGGAATCCTTTAAGCTTTACTGTATGATACGTTGGGCTCCATTGTACAATGTGTTTGGGACGTGTTGGTCTCTTCTGTACAACACATTAGGTGCTACTGTACAATGTTGAGGTACCTTAGGCGCTACTGTACAATGCGTTGAGGAGAGTTGGACTCTACTATACCATACCATACGTTGGTGTGTGTGTTGGCCTCTACTATACAATGTATTGGGTTCTACTTTACAATGCACTGTGATATACTATACAATAGGTTGGAGTGCATTGGGATCAACTGTACAATAAACTGGGGGTTCCATTCACAATGAATGGCACTGCACATGGAGCAGGTGCTTTGCTGTGCATTAACGTGCCATTTAGTGCATGCTGCCACAACACACAAGTGTGAATGGGCTCTAAAGGTAATTTGTCCATGAAACATGAAACTTTTTCTATAGAGTATGTGTGTGTGTGTGTGTGTGTGTGTGTGTGTGTGTGTGTGTGTGTGTGTGTGTGTGTGTGTGTGTATATATATATATATGTATATGTATATGTGTATATATATATATATATATATATATATATATATATATATATATATATATATATATATATATATATATATAATATAATGTGTCCAGAGCTGTTCTTTAGCAGAAGAGTCCGCATATACACCGTGCGTTCCAAGATGGCCAGGCCTAAGCATTCAATACAATGACAGTGGTGCTTGTAGTGTACAGATTGGGGCATTGCTGACACACACGCACTGTTATCTAGCCTGATCCCCTGGCTGCAGCACACACATAGTTTGGAAAGTAATACAAAAGGCTGGGTGAGTCACCAGCTAATGAGCTGGCATGGATCCAGTCTGAGCTCCCCCTTGGCATCCACACGGCTCTGTCAGCCCAGGGGTGGGAAGCAGAGGGGTGGGAGAACATCGAAAGCTGTGTGATTGCTGAGCTCTGAGCATGTTGTGCCTGGCTGACTTTGGGTCTCCTTCTCTCCCCTCTTACAGGGTCTCCTCCAACAAGGAACTATCCGAGCTCATCGACCGGCTGCAGAAAAATGCCGACCAAGTGGAGCGATATATTGTGGACACCGACGCCAAGCTGCAGAAGGTAACTGACACCCTAAAAATCCTTGGAGGAGAGGGTGGGGGGGGGGGGCTGTGAGTGACCAGCAACATGCAGGCGCTTATATGCATCAACTTCACCCTGCTTGGTGCTTATATGACATCAGAAAGAGCAATGATGTCATCTTTCTACCCTGCCGTCACACCTGGGGCTGGGAATCCCAGGAGGGCGTGAATAACAACATAAATAAGAGTAGAACAAAACTGTAGCAGTAACACTAAAAAAAAGTCGTTCACAGAGCCCACCAGTATGGCCAACCTACCATAAATATCACATACGTTGATAAATTATGTTAATCCTTTTTTTTTATTATTATTTATACCAACAAACGGTGCACAAAAATATAAACAACATTGAATTAAAAAAAAAAAATGAATCTGTATTCTACCCCAAAATAAAGCAAATAATAATGATAAATAGGAGTAGCCTAAATAAAATTGTAAAAATAAACAAAAACAACACCAACATCTAAAAAACATAAACACAAAAGTTAAAAATTTTGTAAAAATAAAATAAATAATGATAATAATAAAACACAACATTTCAAATGATTCACATATTATTATAAATATAATACATTTTTATAAAATATTTATAAATAAAAATCTATAAAATGTATATTCTTATAACCCAAAAAAATTGCAAAAATTAAGAAATATAAAATCTTTCTCATAACTAATGAATAATTAAGTTTATGATCATAACCAATATCTGCATAAAATGAAAAATTATATCTATTTGGTTATTGTGGGTAACCACTCCATTTTTCTTTGCCCCACATCAATCTACTACTTTGAACTCCCCCGTCCTCATCGGTTGTCGCCTCTATACACCTCCCATGAAGATAATCACGATTTTCTATACTTCTTTCTAAATCCCTTTATTATCTAGAAGTGTTTAATGTTAGCATGCCTTTTGGTTTACTTAAAGGGGCAGCCCTGACAAAACTGATATTTCAGATTAGGTGTGGTAAATCACATACCAATTTCTTTTATCTCTTGAAGTCTCCCATAGAAAGGCTTCTGCACATTCTCAATTCCACCCACCTGGATAAGCCATTGTAGAGGGTCTCCTGGTCCCTGTTGGATCTTCCTTTGACTTGATATTCTAAAGAATGCAGCAGGAGAAGTAAGACTCCAATATAGGGGAAATGGAGTCGGTAACTATAAAAGGGAAAGCTGGAATACTTAACATAGCCAGTTGGTGTTTTGCGTTTACTGACAGTAAAGAAATACTATCTTTTTGAAGTGGAGAAACCCTTTAATAAAGTGATGGAAAGCCCTTTGCTCCACCCCATTAGAAAAGCCTGTGTATATTCTTATTCTGGGTTCAGGACTTGAGTATATGGTCCCTTTTACAGAAAGCTTCCAGGCAAGCATCCCCAAAAGCTGGTATAAAACCCAGTTTGCCTAGAAAGAGGTGGCAATAATGACATTTCTGGTAGATGCTGAAGAGTTAAATCAATTTCTAACCCTAGTCTTACCCCTCCCTGTAACCATGAACCATGCCTGTAATCCTAACACTAATCTTCCAAGTAACCCTAACATAAACTCCCCATAACACTAACCCTTCCTGGAACCTTAATACTATTCTTCCCTGTAACCCTAACAGAAATCCTACCGGTACTTCTACCACAATTTTTCCATGTAACCCTAACATTAACCCCCATAACCCTAACCCTACTCTTCCCTGTAACCCTAACTCTCCTTGTAACCCTAATGCCGCGTACACACGATTGGATTTTCTGACGGGAAATGTTGGATGTGAGCTTCTTGGCTGAAAGTTCGACTGTGTGTAAGCTCCATCGAACATTTGTTGTCACACTTTCCATCAACAAATGTTGGCTAGCAACTTCTCAAGTTTTCCGCCAACAAAACTTTGTTCAAGGACTTTCCAATCATGTGTACACAAGTACGTCGCACAAAAAGTCCACGCATGCTCGGAATCAAGTATGAGCCAAAAGCGCTCGGTCTTGTAAAACTAGTGCTCGTAATGGAGATAGCACATGACTATTGAACTTCCTTTTTATCGGCTCGTCGCACGTCTTGTATTTCGCCACGTTCCCACATTCGTAATTGTTGGTCAACATTTGTGTGACCGTGTGTATGCAAGACAAGTTGGAACCAACAACCTTCAAACAAAAATCCATGGTTTTATTGGAATGTCCAATCGTGTGTATGGGGCATAACGCTCCCTGTAAAAAATGCTCCCTCTAGTGGCCATGTGAGATCTGCAGTCCTTCCCATGGATGGCTGAGATTAGTCAGATCAGGGAACACTCCTCCTTAGCTGCATTATTTTATGGGGGGTTTTTTTTCCAAAGAGAAAAAGGTAACTTATTTATAGCAAAAGTAAAGAATAAATGATCAAATAGAGAAAAAGAAAAAACAAAACAAAAGAACACAAGGCTTTGTGCACGTTTTTTTGCCATAGGAACACATGCAGTAAGGTGGGAAAATACCCATTCTGTGCATTGAAATTCTGCAGTGCCATTTATTCTTACCAGCACCCCAACGCAGCTTGTGTACTTGGGTATTTGGTATATACTTGGGTGTATTTGGGTCTGCTACCCTTTAACCAATCTAATTAAAATGTGTGCATTTTCCCAAGCTGCATTTCAATTGGTTACTGGGAGGCACCACAGACCGTTCCTAGTAAAAGCCTTTTTATCATTTTGATCCATCACGATTAGATCAGAAAACCATTAATGTCCCACCAACGTGGATTGTATGAATCTGTTCACAAGTTAATCCCTTTTTGTCTTCCCTGCAGGATGTGGACAGGATTGTCTCTTCCCAGCCTGTAATGCACAGGGACCCCACCCTCCAGAACATCGGGGAGTCGGAGAAGCTCGTTGTGGTGCTGGAAACGGATGCCCTGCTGGCTCGCCATCTCAGTCACCCGCAGGCAGAGATGATCCAGGAGGAGTGAGTGCTTCCCATGCCATCTATTCTGGATCTATACAAATGACTGGTGCTCTTTAAATGGACAGGAGTCTGACATGTTGAGTCACTTGTTGGCTTCATTAGGGGCTCCAGCATTGAGGTCGCCTCCTTGACTCTTTTCCCATAGACCTTTTCGGTGTTTCCATTCTCTCCATAATATAACAATTTTAAAGTCCAACAGGGAAGGCGGAGCCTTGTGTAATGGTGGGTGTACCTGGGAACACGCCACTGGCATTTGCAGGAAGCATGGTGGACATCTACCCAAAATAGCAGGTTGGGTTGGAATGACCCATTTAAAGCTTTGGATAGAGCAGGGAATGGTTAAAACATCATCCGTTTTTTACCAAATTTGGGAGGTTTTGCTTTCTCTGTTGTAGAAAAAAGCGTTCCCACCTCATATCCTGAATGGAGAAAATCCAGCATCATCTAGCCCTCCCCAGCTTGACTGTCCCTGGCTCGCCCTGTTCATATATTGTATCAGTTCATTCAATCATGGAGACCCAGAATCACATGCAAATGCAACCTACCTGAATACTCCCACACCTCCAGACTGATATCCACTCATCAAGGCATTGATTGCATGACTTCTCCCGAGATCCAGCCCAATGCTTCCATCAGGACTGAGAGCTCTTGAGAAGAGTAATGAGGCACGATGCTGTGATGTTTTTAGGAACTATGTACAGCACCCTGCCAGCCCCTCCTACCAGCAATGATCTTTCTGCATTGCATAGAGAAGCGTAGAAACCCAGTGATGAGGTCACCTGGGCTAAATAAAGTATCTACTGAAAATACAAAAAAGTTCTATAAAAATATCATTAATGTCTTGAAAGGAGGAACCAGAGAAGGTAAAATTATAAGCAGATTAAACTGCAGCTTTAACTTCTATCACATTTCAGTTCTGCCTGTGTCCCCCGTTTGGTAGATCCCCTCACACTTCCTGTTCTGTAGATAGTGGTTGCTTGGACATGAATCAAAAGAATATTCTCCTCTGGAGATACAGATATCCTAACAAATATGACAAGGTCCTATTCCCATGCTTCAGTCTTCTCCCCTCATGTCAGCCGCCATGAAGGCGTCTCTGCGGTAAACTGTCAGATGAAGCCCCTCTCAGACTTCTAAAGCCGGTTTCCACTTTTTACATTTATGAGGGTCAAAGTTGAGCCGATTAGGAATCCCGATGACATAAATAGAGCTCACAGGGACACTTTATCCCTGGCAGGTGGTCGGGCAGAGTAGCCAGTCAGTCGTGTTCCTATATAGGACGAGGAGCCTCTCATTCACTAGATGCATTTATAGGGAAGAAATATACAGAAACGACTTTTAGGTGGACCTTTTTGGTAACTGTAAAAGCAGGAAAAAATTCCTGACATGTCACAATATACAGTAAAAAAATAATTTTCTAGAAAATATCCACCTTTTATCATTAAAAAGCTCTCCTTGAACGTCAGGGCATGACTAGTGTGCCCATTATGAGGGATTCTCTCCCTCCCTGTGACAAGTTCCCAGGTCTAAACACATGTTGTGCCATTTTGAGGGGTTTCCACTATCAATGAGCTGGATTTCTGGGTCTGCATACCTTTTATGCCCATTATGAGGGGCTTACACTATTCCATGGCGGAGTTCCCTGGCCTGTATACCTGCTGTGCCCATTATTGGGGGCTCCCACTATCCCTGTGCTGAGTTTCTAGATCTGCCAACTTGCTGTGCCAATTTTGAGGTGTTCTCACTATCCCTGAGCTCAGTTTCCACATCTGCCCACACTTTACGCAGCTTTTGACCACCAACATTCCCCAGGGCCCGCCCACTGGCCGTCCCCATCCTATGTCCTCCTTCTTCTCCACTCCCATGTCCTCTTCCTCCTCCACTCCCATGTCCTCTTCCTCCTCCACTCCCATGTCCTATTCCTCCTCCACTCCCATGTCCACTCCCATGTCCTCTTTCTCTTCCACTCCCATTTCCTCTTCCTTGGACATCCCTGGTCTCTCTGGGAAGCTCAGTGACATCACTGACTCCGCCCTCTTACAGACTTCCTCAGGAGTGGTCCTGAGCAGGAGGAAATTAGGTGTCTGCGGTTCAAGCAATTATAGCTTTAATATACATCATACATAGCACCCCTCAGCACAGAATAAGAACATGTCTATAGGTGCAGCTTGTTTACTTCAGTCGATTTTATTTATTTTTGCTATCTTCAGTACTTATGACAGATGGTTATCTGGCAGCATGCAAGCCAAGAACAAACAAAATACACTGTGCTTCCAGCATGGCTGATCAGAGCCATATGCAAAACAAAAAGGAAAAACAGCAACACGTATAAGAGATTTGCATTGTAGATTAGGAACAATATGAGCGGAGTCTAAACAAAATAGATGAGGAAACTGACAGCTGATGACTTAATATTGCATCTGTTTATCTTCCAGTTGCTGTAAATTGACAGTTTTAGGATACAGAGAGACACAGGATGACTGCATGTCTATTGCAAGAAATCTACTTGTAAAAAGTAGTGCTCCACCCAACATATAGCATTCATGGACAGAAATAAAATTTTCATAGGTCATCCCAGAAATCCGCTGCACCACTGGTCAGTGTGGGGAAGACCGAGTTCACTATGGTGTAGTCTGATGATACTATGCCCATAAACAGGGCTACATGAAACGGCAATAACAACTCATCAGGGGCTCCAATTCCTCCCTTTTATTTTCTTTTTTTTTTTTAAATATTGGCTTTGCATACACTTTGAATTTGTTTTGGTAGTGTAGTGATACTGAGTGTGCTGAGAATGGTCATAAGACTCTCTGCAGCCCGAGTAACTTCTTTTTCGGACTGCAGAATGGCAGACTGGGGGAGCCAAGTGTATACATTACCCTGTTTTAGGTGCAGGGAAAACGATTGTGATAGAAATAAGAGGAATTGCTTTTGCTGACTTACCATTGTACACACTCTTTGAGCCCCTCAACTGAAAAAAATCATAGAGCTGATCAGGTCTGATTCCTGATCTAAGCGTTTGTTCTGGTTCATTGTTGTTCCGTCATATCCGACTCTTCGTGACCTCATAGACATAGACCATAGCGCGCCAGGCTTTTCTGTCCTCCACTGCCTCCCGGAGCTTGCTCAAAGTGGTTGTAAACCCTTACAAACCACTTTGACCTACAGGTAAGCCTAGATTAAGGCTTACCTGTAGGTCCAAGAAATATCTCCTAAACCTATATGGTTTAGGAGATATTTGCCGAAAGACAGGCACCGCTTTTTCAGTAGACAGCAGCGCGCAGGAGCACTGAGCGTGCCGCAGTCAACGGCGATATGCCGCGAGTGTCGGCTCCCGTGCGCATGCGCTGGAGTGACATCATCGCGGCTCCGATGAATGACAGCGCCGGAACAGCGAGACCCACCAAGAAGATGGAGGCTCCGGACTACAGAGGACAGCGGTGACTTCGCTGGCTCCTGTGTCAGGTAAGTGACACATAATGGGCTACTATGCGATGCATAGTAGTCCATTATGCTTTACCTTTGCAGGGAATCAAAGAGGAAGTAAACCCATCAGGGTTTACTTCCTCTTTATCTTCATTGTTTTGATGATGCTATCGATCCATCTTGCTTTCTGTCATCCTCTTCTCGGTTTTACTTCCATGTTTCCCAGCATCACGGTCTTTTCCAACGAGTCTCTTCACATTAGGTGGCCAAAGCATCCTAGTTTCAGAGTCAGGATCTGTCCTTCCAGTGCATATTCAGGGTTGACTTCCTTCGGGATTGACTGGTTTGATCTTCTTGCCGTCCAAGGGACTTTCAAGAGTCTTCTCCAACACCACAGTTGAAAAGTATCAATTTCTTACGGTCCAACTTTCACAGCCATAGGATACTACTGGGAAATACCATAGCTTTGACAATACGACACTTTGTCGGTAGAGTGATGTCTCTGCTTTTTATAATGTTTTCTAGGTTTGCCATTGCTTTCCTCCCAAGAAGCAAGTGTCTCTTAATTTCATGGCTACAGTCACTGTCTGTCATGATCTTGGAGCCTAGGAAGATAAAATCTGTCACTGTTTCCATTTCTTCTCCTTCTATTTGCCAAGGAGTGATGGGACCGGTTGCCATTGATCTGAGTCATTACAACCAAGCAAATAGCATTTTCATGAAAGGGTCAGCACTGTATTCCTCTCCAGGCCAAGAACTATGCAATCGGCATACTATAGCACATTAGTTTAAAAAAGATAGAGGATGTATGAAAGTACAGATTCTTGTGTGCACAGATTAGGACCCTTGCTATAATATGGCCTGCCTATGCACTGCATCATGATGGTTTCACCAGTAGACTATGGACACCCCACCTTAAACTTAAGACTCTGTTTTTGTGTGTTCTGTTCTGTGGTACCCCTAGTGACTGTCAATTGTTCCCCATTAGCATCCGGCAGCTGAAAGAACGTCTTGCCAGCCAGAGACAGAAGCATGATCAGGTCTACAATCAGAAGTTTACCTCCGTAGAGGCCCCAAAAGTAAACTGGAGCAAAGTCATAGACGACAAGATGGTAAGAAGCATGCGGTATACCACCAGTCACCAGTATTAGGCTATGTTAATCTGGGTGGCAGGTTCTTTAACCTTTCTTTTTTTTTTTTTTTTTGTATTCGAAGCAGCGACTGGGAAGGGGCAGACTGTCCATTGAGCCACTCGGGCACTGCCTGAGATTATAGCTGCCCCACCTCTCCAGTACCTTCTCAGCCAATAGAAACATGTCTGTGTATACTGTGCGATTGTCTACTGTGTGGCCCCATAATCTCGTATTGCCTGGGGGCGCCATAATCTCGTATTGCCTGGGGGCCCCATAATCTCGTATTGCCCGGGGGCCCCATGAGCTGTCAGTCCGCCCCTGGAACTGGGAATGCAAAAAGGAAAGCTGGAAAAAACAGAATTGTATGAAGTCCAGATTTCATTTTGTTCAGACTCAAAAAAGCCAACCTGTTTCAGGGGTTTGTTGGCCCTTCATCAGGGCCTGGTACTATTAACTAAAATGTGTACTGGACTGTTAAAATTTTAGTTTGTCTGATGATCATTCCAGAGCCTGCATCTGACTACTCGGGATTTTTCCAATTTCTGCACCGGTACACACTTTGTTTGAAAGAGTAACACTTGATGAAAGGAGGACCCTATGAACCCCCAAAACATGTTTTTCTTATGACATGGGTCTGATTAAAATTGAATCTTGACTTTATATGTTCTGTTTCTGGTGCTTTCCTCCTTGCATACCCAGTCCCTGCTCAAGCAAAATATCAACCTTCCGCCACCATTTTTGGAAGTGCTGCCTATGAAGAAACATTCCCTCTACACTGCTTAAAGGCTTAAAGCAGGACTTTAAATACACTTTTTTTATTATTTCTGCCTCCCTCTCCCACTCTGCAATAATAGCTTTTTTTTTATTATTATTTTACAAAATTTCCTGTTTGTACATATCATATTCTTCTTGTATTTTACCACAGGAGCAACTCAGTGGTACTAGCTTTGCCCCCGACTTAAGCAACCTGGATCAGCAGATTAAGGAGCACAACATGTTTCACAATGAGGTCAAGGCCTTGGGAGACCACATTAACAAAGACGGCGACAAGGTGGGCATGATTATGGCGAGGCTTCCACGTTAATGTAGGTGCATGTCCATGTGCAACTGATCACACTAACTGCTTTTATCTTCCCGGCAGGACTACATCAGCGGACTACAAGTCAAATATCAGAAACTCTTGGTAAGAACCAATTGTTTTGTGCCATTTTGACATTTAATTGCCACTGGTCATTTCTCTTTCTAGCACATAGTCATTACCTTCCAGTGTCCCCAGTCAAGGATCCTGGTTGTCACTGATCATACCAGTTGACTGCTAAAACTAGTACCAGGAACCACTCTATGCCTCTTTATTTGCACTAGTGATTTCGTTTTAATACCATTGACCAGGTTCCTGTATTACCACTAATGAAGTTACACTATACGGCCCAAAGTTTGGCGACACTTTACCATCACACTTAGTGGCAAGGAAAAGTAGATGAACCCTTTGGAATTAACTGGTTTTCTGCAGTAAATTTGCCATAAAATGTGATCTGATCCTCACCTAAGTCACAACAATAGACCAACACAATGTGGTTAAGCTGATAACACTCAATTCTAAATTCTTTTGATTTTATTGAACACACCCATTAAACATTCACAGTGCTGGAGGAAAAAAGTAAGTGAACCCTTGGAATTAATAGGTGGTGGAACCCTTTTGGCAGCAATATCTTCAAGCAACCACTTTAGAAACTCTGGATTAGACCTTCAACCTCCTTCAAGAGGAAATTCTGACTATTCCTCTACAAAACTGCTTTAGCTCAGACACATTTGTAGGATGTCTGGTGTGAATGGCTCTCTTGAGGTCATGCTACAGCATCTCTGTGGGGTTAAGGTCCAGGCTCTTACTGCACCACTCCAAAAGATGTACTTTCTTCTTCTGCAGCGGTTTGTGGATTTACCTGATGTTTAGACTGCATCAACCAACTTCTATTTAACTTTAGCTGGCAGACAGCCACCCTGATATTATCCTGTAGAATTTTTTGATAACCCTACACTAGACCAGTTTCTTGCACCCCCCCCCCCCCCAAAAAAAATAAAAAATAAAGGCTGAAAATACATTCTATGCAGGGATGCTTTCTTACCCCCTTGCCAACGTTCAAGATTAGGGGTTAGAAGACTGACTGGGGAGCTGGGAAGAAGTAATGTTGCGCACAGCATAGTTTGCGCAGCACCTCATTGGCTGCATACCTCTTGTTCACAGAATGGCAAATGTTTGTTGGAGACGTCTTCATCTCCAGCTAACATCATCCAGTCCTGCAGCAGTATGTGGGACATTGGCGGACCAGCAACCGTGGCTGTGCCCTAGGCACTGCCTAGTTTGCATAGCGGTTGCACCAGCCCTGGTGCACAGCAATGTTTTTTTTTTCTGGAGAGCAGCGCCTTCTTCTGTCTCTTTGTTCTGCCATGGACACCCTGCCTGTTCTAAGACTTACTTATAGTAAACTTATGAACAGGGATGTTTGCCAGTTCCAGTGATGTATTCAAGCCTTTAGCTGTTATTCTGTGATTCTTCATTATCTTATTAAGGATTCTGTGTTGTGCATTGCGAGTCATCATGGCTGGGTGCCCGCTTCTAGGAAGAGTAGCCACAGTATTAAACAGTCTCGATTTATAGACAATTGGTCTAACTGTCAACTGATGGATGCCTAAACATTTAAGATTGCTATGTATCCCTTTCAAGCCTAATGCAGATGAACTACTCTTGATCATATGTGTTCAGAGCTCCTTTTTGCGAGACATTGTTTATATCAGCTGATGCTTCTTATGAACAGCAGTCTTAAAATGTTTGCGTGCCCTTTATCAATCAAAGCAGCTCTAAACCACACCTCCCAACTCATTTCCTTATTTGGACTCTAGGTGTGCAAACGTCTGACTCCAAATACCTTTTGCTGAAGTAATTTGTGTGTGGTGCACTTACTTTTTCCTCTAGTACTGTGAATGTTTAATGGGTTTTTTCAATAAAGACCTGAGAATTTAGGATTGTGTGTTATCAGCTTAAGCACATTAAGTTTGTCTATTGCTGTGACTAAGACCCCATGCACACTATTCGATTTTCTGCAGATTTTTGTCTTCAGATTTACCAAAACCATGTAGTGCAAGGGCCTGCCTGATTGCATACAAATTGAAACTCTTAAGGTTTGACCTCCATATTGTATGGTTTTGGTAAATCTGAAGACAAAAATCTGCACAAAATCGAATAGTGTGTATGGAGTCTTAGGCCGCGTACACACGGGCGGACTGTTCGCCCAACAATCCGCTCGTGTGTGGGCTTCAGCGGACTGTTTCAGCGGACAGTCTGACGAACAAAGTCTTACGGAATTTCCGTAAGACAGTCCGTCCAAACTTGGTTTCAGCGGACAGTCCGCTCGTGTGTAGGCTAGTTCGACAGACTAAGTTTGGCGCATGCTCAGAAAGGATTTACACGGCGAAGGTTGCATTGCAGTGTATTGGACGTCGAATTTCTCGTCCCGTCGTACGTGCCGTTCACGTCATCGCGCACGCTTTCAGCGGACTGTCTGCTCATCGTGTGTGGTCAAGTCCGTTCATGCAAATTTTGAACGGACTGTTTGTCGGATTGTTTGACGAACTTAGTTGGGCGAACAGTCCGCCCGTGTGTACGCGGCCTGAGGTGAGGCTCAGATCACATTTTCTGGCAAATTACTGCAGAAACCAGGTAATTCTAAGGGGTTCACATACTCTTTCTGGCTACTGTATAGGAGTTTGTTAGATATCCCATTTCAAAGCCATAGGCATTGGCCCTCTAGTTGCATCTTGGCACAGCATCCACTCTTCTGAAATGGCTTTCCATATAAGAGTGTGTCTGTGGGAATTTGTGTCATCAAGCCAAGTAAGCATTTTTGAGGTTAGGACAAAAGGAACAAAAGAAGGGCCTCTAAGTGTAGACTGTAACAAAGATTAATAAAATCACAAGTAGAACACCTCGCATGCGATAGGAGACTAGAAGGCTCATCAATATAGAAGTCTCCATAGAGGATCGCCACTGCACGGTGGTAAGAGCTGGAGGGAACCTGATGCACAGCCGCTGGTGTGAACAACACACATGCAATGGGAAACTAGAAGGCTCATCAGTATGGAGGTCCCCATAGGAGGGGTCACCACTGCCCAGTGGTAGGTCACTGAGCTGATCGTGTGTTCCACGGCGCACTCCAGCCCTTGTTCCCCATTACAGATGGGTTTGGCTGGCTTCCTCATCCATGCCAGCAGGCTGTGCATGGGGCTCCCTCCAGCACCTACCACCAGGCAGTGGGGACCTCCCCCCCCACCCTCATGGGGACCTCCATATTGATGAGCCTTCCAGTTTCCCATTGCATGCGAGTTGTCCACGCCAGCGGCTGTGCATCGGGTTCTCTCCAGCTCCTACCACCGTGCAGTGGCGATCCCCTATGGGGATTTCTATACAGATGAGCCTTCTAGTCTCCTATCACTTGTGAGTTGTTCTACTTGTGATTTTATTAAACTTTGTTACAGTCTACACTTAGAAGTGTTTCTCTTGTTCTTTTTGCTATCACAAATCCAGAGTCTGTTTCTGCTCCTGAGAAAAAGCTAGTCCTGGTGTATGGACTATATTGAATTTTAACCCTTTCAGTATGGTTCTGAACCTTGGACTTTAAGCATTGAACTTGTTTTATCCCCTCATCACGGTTCTCCCGAACTTTGGACTTTACGCTTTTTTTTTTTCTTTTAACCATATCTTATCCATCAATCGTACCTTGGGTATCCTATGTGCCTATTCTTTCTTTTTCACATTTTTGAGGTTAGGTACTGAGGTTGAGTGAGAATACTTGTCTCACAATTGGTGTTCCAAAAAGGGTTTATGATGCTGCGTACACACAACTGGACTTTCTGGCAGACTAGGTCCGAAGGGATTAGTCCATCAGACAATCCAATCATATGTGGGCTAGTCCGATCGTTTTTCCAGAAAAAAAAATGCAAGGGACCTAGAAATAGCACATGTTTCAAATCTATCCGACGGACTCAATTCCGACAGAATCAGGAAAACTGTTCGTCTGTGTGCTGTGCCAATGGACCAAATACGACGCAAGGGAAGCTATTGGCTACTGGCTATTGAACTTCCTTGTTTAGTCCCACTTACATCATCAAGTTCCAAACGGACGGACTTACGAACGGACTTAGTCCGTTCATGTGTGGCCAAGTCCGTTCGTTCATAAAGTCCATCCGAACGCCACCGAAAGTCCGTCGGGAGGACCATCGGACCTAGTCTGACGGAAAGTCCGGTCGTGTGTGCGCGGCATTAGAGTTGGAAAGGCCACTTGAGTTTCTCCACCTCAAAATCACCAAAACCATGTCTTTAAGGACCTGGCTTTGTGCACAGGGACACAGGCAAGCTAGAGTAGGAAAGTGCCTTTCCAAACTGTTACCACAAGGTTGGAAAAAAAACTATTGTTTAAAATGTCTTTAGCTGTAGCATTAACAGTACCTTTCACTGGAAACACCTGAACTCCATCATTTGGCGGTGTGTCCACCTACCTTTGCCCATATTTTGTACTTTGGAGCTTTTGGATAGCACTCTTCATTGCCACTTGTTGTCCATTGTTAATATCACCCGATACCTCTCTTCACCGTCACTAAGTTTTCCACTTTTTTGGGGTGAACAAAGTTTCCTCATTGCCATTCTTTATGCCTTCCTAATACCATAGTTCATGCATCTTCTTGCCTCTAGGCTTTAAGTACATTCATTGTACTTTGATGTGTCTGGGGGAAATCATACTATTACTAATTGTATCTCTAGTCCTTCAGAACCTCCTGTGTTCTCATACTTGGCTCCATAGTGACAGTCTTCCATTTTATGCCACAGGGTACATCCCAGAAGCGCCAACGAGATTTAAACATCCTGCAGGATTACATGCAACGCTGCACCAATGAGCTTTACTGGCTGGACCAACAAGAGAAGGAACGCATGGAGTATGACTGGAGCGACCGCAACACTGACTACATCAGCCGCAGGAGGCAATACGAGGTAGGTTGGGAGATCATACTGTGATTTAAAACTTTCCAGTGTCTGAAAGGATTTTCTATGCCTATTTTGTGTGGATGTGTTGTGTATAACCATGTCTTTTTTAAAGGATCAGTTCACCTCAAGCCTATATCGCAGTTTATGGCCGATGCTGGAAATGGAATTTAAATAACTTGGCATTACATAGTTACATAGTAGGTGAGGTTGAAAAAAGACACAAGTCCGTCAAGTCCAACCTATGTGTGTGATTATATGTCAGTGTAGTGCACTACCCCCTTGGGGGCTGCTGAGTTAGTTCCTCGGCCAATCACCACCACTGCCATACACACCACCATCCATAGACATTGAGACAGTCAAGATTAGGATCTTAACTGCTTAAGGACTGCCTCGCGCCGATATACGTCAGCAGAATGGCACGGCTGGGCACAATCACATACCTGTACGTGATTCTTTAAGTGCCCAGCCGTGGGTCGGGAGCGCGCCGCCGGCCCGATCCTGAGCACCGTGGCCGCGGGTCGCCGCTGGTGTCCCGCGATCGGGTCACAGAGCTGAAGAATGAGGAGAGGTCTGTGTAAACAAACCTCTCCCCGTACGTCCTAGTGTGGCTGTCACCGATCGTCTGTTCCCTTTTATAGGGAAGGACGATTAGTGATGTCACATGCCAGGCCACGCCCCCCTACAATAAAAAAACCACAAAACGTCATACATAACCCCTACACTGCCCCCTAGTGGTTAACTCCTTCACTGCCAGTGTCATTTACACAGGAATCAGTGCATTTAAATAGCACTGATTGCTGTATAAATGACAATGGTCCCAAAAATGTGTCAAAAATGTCTGATGTGTCCGCCATAATGTCGCAGTCACAATAAAAATCGCTGATCACCGCCATTACTAGTAAAAAAATAAATATTAATAAAAATGCTATAAAACTATCCCCTATTTTGTAAACACTATAACTTTTGCACAAACCAATCAATAATCAATAATCGCTAATTGCAATTTTTTTTTTTTTTTTTTACCAAAAAATATGTAGAAGAGTACGTATCGGCCTCTGAATAACTCTTCACCCGTAGGCCCTTCTTCTTTAGAACACTTCTATATCACCAGTCATACTTGATTCTCTACCTCCCCCAGTTCACTGCTACGTCCATCTGTACAGCACTTCCAAGTTAAACAAAAGAAATCACTCTGAATAATCCCCTTTGCCTGACTGATTAGAGTTCCTTGGGTGTTGAACCTAGAGCCACAGGCCATTACCACCGATTTCCATGACTCACGTTCTAGCATCCCTTCAGTCTTTTGAAAGTACTGTTTCCCTGGACTTCCTCTCACTTTTCCTCCCAATCAACATTCCATGTTCCACTCACAGAAAGTCAATCTCCCAGTCTTCTTCATCCGCTTTGTTCCTACTTCCTGATGACTTCTCCATCCCTCCTCTCCGCGTGGCGTGTCCCCCCCCCCCCCCCCCGGCTACACCAGCGATTCCATGCTCTCTTCCTCTCTTGCCAAACTCCTCCCTCGGAGCATGTGACCCCAGCTTATATGGGAGGACTGCCTCTGCCGAGGCAAATTGATTGGTCGGAGCTCTCCACATGAGCTTCCTGCCACTCAGGTCTCAAGTCCTGCCCCCTCTTCCAGAACAATTCCACTAAAAGCAGGGGAGGCATCCTTTGAACCAGAGCACAGATGGCCAC